>NC_134877.1:17008351-17048351 GCF_041734735.1 Babylonia areolata | reverse complement strand
CCATTAGATATATACCTGTGGGAGCTATCAAGAGCTTCCTGTGTATATTTTATCGTGTATCAACGAATTCCATACGGCTCGGGCGACACTGCTGATAAACAGAGACAGACAGAGAGAGAGAGAGAGAGAGAGAGAGACAGAGACAGAGACAGAGACAGAGACAGACAGGCAAAGAAAGACAGAGAGACATAGTGCGAGGGAGAGAGAGAGAGAGAGACATGTCATAATATATACATATATGGGTCAGTGTGCTTTGACTTTCTCTGCACGATTTTCTACACGCACCATACTCATAACAGGGAGATCTAAACTATTGATCCTTTTTCTAAAGAACATTAGTCATATCCAGTGTTATATTTTTATACAGCACCAGTTTTTTTTTAGGTTTTGTTTGTTTGTTTGTTTTGTTTGTTGTTGGTGTTTTTTGTTTTTTTTATTTTTGTTGTTGTTGTTGTTGTTGTTGTTGTTTTCTTATACACGACCTCTGCACAACCTTTTTTCTTAAGATTATTCATTGGTCGTAATTTTATCTTTATTTACCAATATCAAGCATCCCATTAACTTGATAAACACACATATTGCTAGATTTTTTTCCCAATAAGTACTTGATAACGAATTTATTATCACTTTGCTTATGGCTCCTTTTGCCAAAAGAAAAAAAAAAACCATGCTCACTAAAACAACAGTTATGTTTTTGATTTGAGATAACATCATATCATTGGTCTAGAAACGATACTGAATTTTCCAACATTTTACACCAAGCAGAGGAGAGGGGGGGGGGGGGGGGGGGGGCACTTTGGGGAAAAGCTTCACCGGCCATGGCATAGGATTTCAGCGAAAGATCCTCCGGGCTGGGAGGGGTGGGGGGGTGGGGGGGGGGTAGGTGCGGGGGGGATGGGGGGGGGGGACCTCTTTGATTTCAGTTCAGGAACTGTATGAGATATGTTTTGTGCCGCTGGTTCGCACTCAGTCTGGCGTGAATGGTGATGGGAATTTGCCGCCGGAGGAGTTGGGGTGGGATGGGGGGTGGGGGTGGGGGTGGGGGGAACGAGTGTAGTCAGGCATGGTTTATGCACAGTGTTGGGGTCTGGGGAAAGAAAGAAAGGCGAAGCACTGCAGTAATAGCGGCAGCAAGAACAGCAGTAGGAGTAGCAGTAGCAGTAGCAACTCAAAAAAAAAGGATTTTCTTGTGGTCTCTTCTGGAGTTTTTGTTGTTGTTTTTTTGTTTGTTGTTGTTGTTTTGTTGTTTTTTTGTTTTTTTACTTTTTTTTTTTTTTTTTTTTTTTGTTTGTTTGTTGTTGTTGTTTTTTGATATGTTACATAGAGTTTTTCAGTAGCGTGTATGTGTCTGTGTGGGATGGGGATGTGATATAAAAAATACATATATGTATAGATATAATTATATATATATATATATATATATATATATATATACATATATATATATATATACACATATATATGTGTGTGTGTGTGTGTGTGTGTGCGTGTCTCTTTGTGTGTGTGTGTGTGTGTGTGTGTGTGTGTGTGTGTGTGTGTGTAAGTGAGTGTCTGTGTGTGTGCATGTGCCAGCTTGTGTGTGTGTGTGTGTGTGTGTGTGTGTGTGTGTGTGTGTGTGTGTGTGTGTCTGTCTGTCTGTCTGTCTGTCTTTGTGTGTGTTTTTCTCTGTGTGTGTGTGTGTGTGAGCACATGCGTGGCGGAAGGTATCAGAGGGACTCTTTGGAGCTTTTCTTCATTGTTTTCAAGAACTATAATAATAATAATGATAATGAAATAAATCATTATCAATTAAACGTAATCAACGAACCGCTCACTGTTCTACTCCTCTCACTCACTCATTAGGAAGCAAGCGAGCGCCGGACCTTCTTCGCGAAATTTCGGCTTCATTATCTTGCCCTTTAATAAATCTAGATGCCATTTTTCTCGGGGGAATGGGGGGGGGAGGGGGGGGGGGGAGGGGAGGGGGGAGGGGGAGATCCCCCTTCAAAGGGAGAGAATCACATCGCAAAATTTATGTTACGCCCGTCACGGCAGCCATTGCACCTGCGTCAGTTTCCCGTGACTGATCAGTGCAGCGCTTGCGCAACAAAGGGAGAGAATTCATAAGAGTGTGCTGCGGGAGACAGGGGTGGAGTGGGGTTGGATGTGGTGAGGGGGGTGTCGAAATCGCGGGTCAAATGTATGAATTATAAAAAAAAAATTAAAAAGATTAAGAGAAATGATAATAATTCAAGGGGGTGGGGGCAAAATAGGTTAGGGTAAGAGTGGGCTGAAGTAAGGTAGTTGCGGTTAGAATCTGTGTTTGTCCGTCTCCGTCTGTCTGTTTGTCAGTCTATGAATGTGTGTCTCTGGCAATCTCTGTGTGTCTGTAAATCTCTGAATGTCTGTCTCTGGCAATATATCTGTGTGTGTGTGTGTGTGTGTGTGTGTGTGTGTGTGTGTGTGTGTGTGTGTGAATCTGTGCGTCTGTCTCTAGCTGTCTCTGTGAGTCTGTCTGTCAGTCAGTATTTTGAATGTCTCTCTCTTTCGCAGTCTGTGTCTTTTTCAGTCTTTCTTTCTTTCTCTCTCTCTCTCTCTTTCTCTCTCTCAACCCCCTCCCCCTCCCACCCAGCTCCAGCTTAGCGCAGCTCCAGCTCATTCCCTTGACCGCTGGGGTCGTTGGGGGGGGACATGAGGAATATGTCATAGCTCGCCACGCCGTTCTGTTGGCAGCTGTCGTGAGGAGATCTGGCATCGTCATTTTGGTCCATTCCTTGACGTTGTCGGACCAGCTCTTTCTCTGCCGCCCCCGTCTGCGCCCTCCCTCTACAGTCCCTTGCAGGATGGTTTTGGAGAGGGTGTTATGTCGTATGACGTGACCAAACCATGCCATCTTCCATCGCCTGACAGTCGCCAGCAGTGGTTCTTGGGGCCCAACAAGGTTGCAGATCCTCCCACCCACCACCCAAAAAAGCTAGGCCCGAGAGGTTATGGTAAGGGAAGACTAGCATTGTTTGTCTTGTCTTTCACTGTCAGTCTCTGTTTGTCTGTCTCTCTGTCTCTGTCTGTGTCTCTCTGTCTCTGTCTGTGTCTCTCTGTCTCCCTGTCTCTGTCTCTGTCTCTGTCTCTGTCTCTCTCTCTCTCTCTCTCTCTCTCTCTCTCTCTGCCCCGACTAGATTTAGATTAGGTATTTCGGAATTAGCGGTCCATCATTACAGATACAGAACATGTAATGATAGAAATTTAATTTGTCCATTATGTAAAGACTCACAACACAATGAGATACATTTTGTTCTTTGTTGTCCGTCTCTTAAGAACATTCGAGAAGAATTCACTCCACCTGAATATTAATAGACAACCTACATTGTTTAAATTGAACTTACTAATGTCATCAACCTCTTCTGAAACTGTTCGAAAATTTTCTTTATTTTTATATAAAGCTTTCAAATTCAGAGAAATTGTAACTTCGTGACAGCATTTTATTGTTCTACATACTAAACCGTAGCACTGTTTTACTTATATGTTTGTTTAATTGAATATTTGGACGTTAACAGGCATTGCAACGTGATGTTTGTCTTCATAAGGGGCCTTATGTAAAATATTGTTCATATACCCCTTCATATGGGGCCTTATGTAAAAGAATATTGTTCACATACCCCTTCATAAGGGGCCTAGGCCTATACTTGAATAAACCATCTGGAATCTGGAATCTTTGTCTGCCCGCCCTCTCTCTCTCTTTCTTTCTTCCTCCTCCTCCTCTCTGTTTCCCCCCCCCCCCCCTCTCTCTCTGTGTCTATCTCATCTCCTTCCACCCACCCACCCTCACCCTCCCTCCCCCCCCCCCCCCCCCCCCCAAAAAAGAAAAGAAAAAAAACAGCATTTTGTATCTTCACAAGACCTGCCATTACTTACATACCCGTACCCTGCCACCATGCTTTGAAGTAAAGAAGATTCCCCTTCCTTTCTTTCTTCCCTTTACCATCCTCTTATCTTCACTTAATTAATAATGGCGATTCCCTGCTCAAGGAGGAATTAGGACCGAGGAACCGCTTCACCATTCTACAAACTCCCCCTCGAGGACCAAAAAAGCCATCTTCTTCAAACCAAAGTTCGGCTCCATTATCTTTCTTTGTAATCGTGATGCCGCTGCTCGAAGAAAAGGTTAGCCCTCTAAAAAGAGGAGAGTCACATCGCAAAATTTACACCTCGTCCATCATCGCACCTGCTTTCTCTGATTCATCGATGTGGCGTTGGAACAAGGGCAGAGAATTAAATAGGGGGGGGGGGGAGGGGGGGCAGGGGGGGGGGGTGCGGGGGGTGACAGGAGGGGTTTGTGATACACAAAATGGGGGAGATGAGAAGCGCAGGTGTAATGTATGAAGCTGGTATGATTAAAATAATAAAGCTACCTGTTATACCTGTCTTGCGTGTGCTGTTTTCAGCACACAGAGTGTTAGGGTGATGGAAAGAGAGGTTATGCTGTAAGGGAGGGGTAGTGTAAGGGGGTTAGGGGCTGGAATCTTTGTCTGTCTGTTTGTTCAGTTTCTGAATGTTGGTCTCTGGCAATCCCTGTGTGTCTGGTTTTTGACTCACTTGTGTAAATAAAGTGAGTCTATGTTTTAACCCGGTGTTCGGTTGTCTGTGTGTGTGTGTGTGTGTGTGTGTGTGTGTGTGTGTGTGTGTGTGTGTGTCTGTGTGTCCGTGGTAAACTTTAACATTGACATTTTTTTCTCTGCAAATACTTTGTCAGTTGACACCAAGTTTGGCATAAAAATAGGAAAAATTCAGTTCTTTCCAGTCATCTTGTTTAAAACAATATTGCACCTCTGGGATGGGCACAAAAAAAATTTAAAAAAGAAGCTTAATTATATGCAAACTGCATTTACTATTATATTTATATTTTTTGTATTCTCTAAACTTGACACTTTGACCTCTTATTCTGACACAACAACAAGAGGAGTCATTATTATCATTTTTTGTTCAAACAGGAACTTCTTTTGCTAAGCATGGGATTTTTTATTTATTTTGCAAACGTTTTGGTGCAGATAGTAAACAAGGGAAATTACTCTGTAATTAATGCTAGGGGACTTAATTTGCTTTAAACTGATCTTTCTCATCTTAAACATTACATTTTGAAATTATGCTCAATACATAAAAAGCTTGGATTTTTTTTAAGTGTATCACAAGTGAGTCTTGAAGGCCTTGCCTCTCTTGTTTTTTGTGTTTTTTTTACCGATCTTTGTCTCTCACCACCCCTGCAAAAAAAGGGTAGGCCTGAGGGGTTAGAGTAAGAGAAGTGTAGAGTGAGGGGTTAAGGTTGGAATTCCTTTCTCTCTGTCTTTCTCTGTCATCTGTTCAAGTGTTATAATACCCCTTCCCATGCCCACCCCCAGTCCCCTGGTTTTGAATTGTGGTCCATGGCCAAAGTTCATTAAAACAATTTCGTTCGTTCGTTCGTTCTGTCAGCCTCTGTCTGTCTGTCTGTCTCTCTCCCTCTCTCTCTCTCTCTCTCTTTCTCTGTGCCCCCTCTCTCTCTCTGCACTCTCTCTCTCTATTTCTCCTCCTTCTCTCTGTCTGTCTCTGTCTCTCTCTTTCTCTCTGCCCCCTCTCTCTCTTTCTCCTCATCCTCCTCTCTGCCTCTGTCTCTCTCTCTCTCTGCCCCTCTCTCTCCCTCTCTCTCTCTCTGTGCCCCCCCCCCTCTCTCTCTCTCTGTGACCCCTCTCTCTCTTCCTCCTCCTCCCCTCTGTTTCTGTCTCCCTCTCTTTCTCTATCTGCCTCAGTCTCTCTCTCTCTCTCCCTCTCTCTCTCTCTCTCTCTCTCTCTCTCTCTCTCTCTGTCTCACCTCCTTCCATTCACCCACCCACACCTCCCCATAAAAGAAAAGGAAATAGTACTGTGACTTCAAAACACTTACCATTACTTACACACTGTGCAACCACCACAAGCAGCCCCCCCCCCCACCCCAAAAAGGGGGGGGGGGGATAAGACCAAGGAACCGCTCACCTTTCTACAAACTCCCCTCGAAGACCAGAAAGCCATCTTCTTCAACCAAAAGTTGGGCTCCATTATCTTGCCTTGTAATCTTGATGCCGCTGCTCGAGAAAATGGTTTGCCCTCAAAAAGAGGAGGGTCACCTCGCAATTTTTGCACCTCGTTCGCCATCATCGCACCTGCTTCGTCTGATTGATGTGTCATTGAAACAAGGGCAGAGAATTAAATGTGCGCGCGGGGTGACAGGGGGGAGGGGAGGGGGATTAGGGCGGGGGGGAGGGGGAGGGGGTTGAGATTCACAAAATGGGGAAGAGGAGAAGAAACACAGGTGTAATGTATGAAGCTGATGTGATTTTTGTGGGGTTTTTTTTTTAAAGCTACCTCTTATACCTGTTTTGTGTGTGCGTTTTCGGTATCATTGTCCTTCTATCTTTCTCTGTCAGCCTCTGTTTATCTGTCTGTCTGTCTGTCTCTGTCTGTCTGTCTTACTCTTTTTCTTTCTCCCTCCCTCCCTCCTCCTCCTCTCTGTTTCTCTCTCCCTCTCTTTCTTTCTCTGACAGTGCCTTTCTCTCTCTCTCTCTCTCTCTCTCTCTCTCTCTCTCTCTCCTCCTTTCACCCCCACCCACACCCCCACGTCCCGCCGCCCAATAAAAAAACACAAAAACACAGAAAAAGAAAAACGTATTGCTTCTTCAGAAGACTTACCATTACTTATACATCGTACAGCACAACCACCACCAGCGTGATTTGAAATAAAGAAGATTCCCCTTCCTTTCTTCCCCTTACCATCCTCTCACTACACTTAATAATGACGATCCCCTGCCGTGGAGGGTCGTTCTCTTCCTTGTGAGTTGGAGTAGAATCATGATGGAATGGCGAGCAGTTTGCTGCTCTCACCTTCAAGTAAGGGAATCAACATTAATTGAAGTAAAAGGATGCAGCGGAGGTTGAGGGGTGGGAGTGGGTGTGGGGGTGGTGGTGGGTGGGGTTGGGGGACGGGGGGGGGGCGCGTCTATTTCAACCTAGGGGGGGGGGGGGGGGATAGAAGCGATGAACTGCTCACCATTCTAGAAACTCTCCTCAAGGACCAGGAACCGAGCTTCTTTCTTCTCCAAAGTTCGGCTCCATTATCTTGCCTTGTAATCGTGTGATGCCGCTGATAGAGAAATAATATACGCGCAAAAAAAAGTTCGCCCTCGGATGGAAAGGAAGGGTCACATCACATCACACACACACACACACACACACACACACACACAATTGTTACACCTCGTCCGCCATTGCAACCCTCTTTTGTCTGATTGATGTGGGTGTGAAACAAGGAGAGTAAAGTAAGTAGGAGGGAGGAGGGGACGGGGGTGGGTGGGTGCGGGGGCAAACAAAAGGAGGTGCAGATTCAAAGAATAGTGGAGAGGAAAGGTGAGGGAGCGCATGTGTAATGCATGAGATTGCTAAAAAAAAAAAAAAAAAAAAAAAGCTATCTGACCATGATTATCTGTCATGTATGTGTGTTTTCAAGGGTGGGTTGCAAGGGGGGTTGGTTGAGAGGTTAGGAGCTATCTGACCATGATTATCTGTCAGGTGTCAGGTATATGTGTTTTCAAGGGTGGGTTGGAAGAGGGGTTGAGAGGTTAGGGGCTATCTGACCATGATTATCTGTCATGTGTCAGGTAGGTGTGTTTTCAAGGGTGGGTTGGAAGAGGGGTTGAGAGGTTAGGGGCTATCTGACCATGATTATCTGTCAGGTATGTGTTCTTTCAAGGGTGGGTTGGAAGAGGGGTTGAGAGGTTAGGGGCTATCTGACCATGATTATCTGTCAGGTATGTGTTCTTTCAAGGGTGGGTTGGAAGAGGGGTTGAGAGGTTAGGGGCTATCTGACCATAATTATCTGTCATGTGTGTGTTTTCAAGGGTGGGTTGGAAGAGGGGGTTGAGAGGTTAGGGGCTATCTGACCATGATTATCTGTCAGGTATGAGTGTTTTCAAGGGTAGGCTGGAAGGGGGGTTGGTTGAGAAGTTAGGGGCTATCTGACCATGATTATCTGTCAGGTATGTGTGTTTTCAAGGATGGGTTGGAAAAGGGGTTGAGAGGTTAGGGGCTATCTGACCATGATTAATTGTCAGGTAGGTGTGTTTTCAAGGGTGGTTTGGAAGAGGGGGTTGAGAGGTTAGGGGCTATCTGACCATGATTAATTGTCAGGTAGGTGTGTTTTCAAGGGTGGGTTGGAAGAGGGGTTGAGAGGTTAGGGGCTATCTGACTATAATTATCTGTCATGTGTGTGTTTTTTCAAGGGTGGTTTGGAAGAGGTGTTGAGAGGCTAAAGGGAACTGGACGGACGAGTAGGGTCATGCAGTGGGTTGAGGTGGAATCTTTTGTCTGTCTGTCTGTCTGTCTGTCTGTCTGTGTCTTTCTTCTTTCGTCTCCGTCAATCTCCGTGTGTTTGTCTGTCTGTTTGTCTGTCTGTCTGTCCGTGTCTCTTTCTCTGTTGTTCTCTCTTCTCTCTCTCTCTCTCACTCTTTCTCCGTCTCTTTCTCTCCACCTCTCTTTTTCATCACTCTCCACCCTCCTCTCTCTCTCTCTCTCTCTCTTTTTCTTTCTCCCTCTCCCTATGCCCCTCTCTTCCGCTCGCCTATTCCCCCGCCCCAAACCCCTTACCAAAAAAAAAAAAGAAAGAAAAAGAAAAAAAATCCTACCTTTCATTAAATAAAACTACTACTACACAATATATGAGCCACCATAAGCACTGTCAGTTGAAATAGACGCACCACCCCCACACCCACTCCCACCCCTCAACCTCCGCTGCATCCTTTTACTTCAATTAATGTTGATTCCCTCACTTGAAGGTGAGAGCAACAAACTGCTCGCCATTCCATCATGATTCTACTCCAACTCACAAGGAAGAGAACGACCCTCTACGGCAAAGTTCGGCCGGCTTCATTATGGTGCCTTTTCATCTTGATGCTGCTTCTCGGAACTTGAAATAAAATAGTCCACCTTCCAAAGGATGGGCAAGGGGGTGTGGGGGAGTGGAGGGGTGGAAGGGTGGGGTCACATCGCTAAATTTACACCCCGTCCACCATCGCACCTGCTTTGCTTGATTGATGCGCGTGCGCTAGAACAAGGGGAGAGAATTAAGTGTGTGCGGGGAGACTGGAAGGGTTTGGGATTCACAAAAGGGGTTCAGGGAAGGTATTTGGGAGGTGGAGGGGAGTTGGAAGGGGGGAGGCGGGGGGGGGGGCGAGGGGTCAAGACAGGAAGCACAATTAAGATTTATGAAATTGAAAAGAAAAAAATCTCTATATATTGTCCAGTGTGTGTGTGTGAGAGAGAGAGGTTTTGGGAAAGGGAAAGGTTGAGTTAGAAAGTCATGGGTGGAATCTTTGTCTGTCAGTCTGTCTGTCTGTCTGTGTCAGTCTCTGTGCATCTTTCTGTCTGTCTGTCTCTCTCTCTCTTATTCCCCTCCCCCCCTCTCTCTTTCTCTCTCGCTCGCTCTCTCTTATTCTCCCCCACTCTCGGTCTCTTCCGTGACTGCATCTGTCTCTGTCTGTATCTCATTCTCTCAGTCTCTGACTCTCTGTCACTTCTATCTTTCTTCCATTCACTCCCCCCCCCCCCCCCCCCTCTCTCTCTCTCTCTCTCTCTCTCTCTCTCTCTCCCTCTTTCTCTCTCTCTCACTCCCTTGTCATAGTATTATGATCATGTACCTGTAAAAATTTAACTGTGCATTTGAAGGTATGTGAATGCCATATATGTATTTCTATAATCTTTTTGTTATCTTGTAAACATTTTGATTTCATTTCTCTTTGCCCTGAGGTTTGGATGTAAAACAAAACATGTATTAAAAAACAAAATAAATAAAAACATATCCATGCTTATTCCTCTTTCCTCATTAAAAAAAAAAAAGTTCGTTCGTTCGTTCGTTCGTTCGTTCGTTCGTTCCCACAATCTAATTTTCATCACCAGAAGAGATTGTATCTGACCTGTACGAGGGGCAGAAGAGACTGCATCTGACCTGGGCAGAAGAGACTGTATCTGACCTGCACGAGGGCAGAAGAGACTGTATCTGACATGCAGCAGGGCAGAAAAGGCTGCATCTGACCTGCACCAGGGCAGAAGAGACTGCATCTGACCTCCACGAGGGGCAGAAGAGACTGTATCTGACCCGCACAAGGGCAGAAGAGACTGCAGAAGAGACTGTATCTGACCTGCACGAGGGGCAGAAGAGACTGTATCTGACCTGCACGAGGGACAGAAGAGACTGTATCTGACCTGCACGAGAGGCAGAAGAGACTGTATCTGACCTGCACGAGGGGCAGAAGAGACTGCATCTGACCTCCACGAGGGGCAGAAGAGACTGTATCTGACCCGCACAAGGGCAGAAGAGACTGCAGAAGAGACTGTATCTGACCTGCACGAGGGACAGAAGAGACTGTATCTGACCTGCACGAGAGGCAGAAGAGACTCTATCTGACCTGCACGAGGGGCAGAAGAGACTGCATCTGACCTGAACGAGGGGCAGAAGAGACTGTATCTGACCTGGGCAGAAGAGACTGTATCTGACCCGCACGAGGGCAGAAGAGACTGCATCTGACCTGCTCGAGGGTAGAAGAGACTGCATCTGACCTGGGCAGAAGAGACTGTATCTGACCTGCACGAAGGCAGAAGAAGCTGTATCTGACCTGCACGAGGGCAGAAGAGAATGTATCTGACCTGCACGAGGGCAGAAGAGACTGTATCTGATCTGCACCAGGGGCAGACGAGGCTGTATCTGACTTGCACGAGGGCAGAAGAGACTGCATCTGACAAGGGCAGAAGAGACTGCATCTGACCTGGGCAGAAGAGACTGTATCTGATCCGCACGAGGGTAGAAGAGACTGCATCTGACCCCACGAGGGCAGAAGAGACTGCATCTGTCCTGCACGAGGGGCAGAAGTGACTGTATCTGACCTGCACGAGGGGCAGAAGAGACTGTATCTGACTTGCCCTGACCTGCAGCAGGGGCAGAAGAGACTGTATCTGACATGCACGAGGTGCGGAAGAGACTGTATCTGACCTGGACGAGGGGCAGAAGAGACTGTATCTGTCCTGCACGAGGGGCAGAACAGACTGCAGAAGAGACTGTTTCTGAACTGTACGAGGGGCACAAGAGACTGTATCTGACCTGCACGAGGGGCAGAAGAGACTGTATCTAACCTGCACGAGGGCAGAAGAGACTGTATCTGACCTGCACGAGGGCAGAAGAGACTGCATCTGACCTGGGCAGAAGAGACTATATCTGACCTGCACGAGGGGCAGAAGAGACTGTATCTGACCTGCAAGAGGGGTAGAAGAAACTGTATCTGACCTGCACAAGCAGTAGAAGAGACTGTATCTGGCCTCCACCAGGGGCAGAAGAAGCTGTATCTGACCTGCACGAGGGCAGAAGAGACTGTATCTGACCTGCACGAGGGCAGAAGAGACTGCATCTGACCTGGGCAGAAGAGACTGCATCTGACCTGCACGAGGGCAGAAGAGACTGTATCTGACCTGCACGAGGGCAGAAGAGACTGTATCTGACCTGCACGAGGGCAGAAGAGACTGTATCTGACCTGGGCAGAAGAGACTGCATCTGACCTGCACGAGGGCAGAAGAGACTGCATCTGACCTGGGCAGAAGAGTGCATCTAATCCGCACGAGGGGCAGAAGAAGCTGCATCTGACCTGCACAACGGCAGAAGAGGCTGTATCTGACCTGCACGAGGGGCAGAAGAGACTTATCTGACCTGCACGAGGGACAGAAGAGGCTGCATCTGACCTGCACGACGGCAGAAGAGACTGCATCTGACATGGGCAGAAGAGACTGTATCTGACCCGCACGATGGCAGAAGAGACTGTATCTGACCCGCACGAGGGCAGAAGAGACTGCATTTGATCTGGGCAGAAGAGACTGTATCTGACCCGCACGAGGGCAGAAGAGGCTGTATCTGACTTGCACGAGGGGCAGAAGAGACTGTATCTGACCTGCACGAGGGGCAGAAGAGACTGTATCTGATCTGCACGAGGGCAGAAGAGACTGTATCTGACCTGCACGACAGAAGAGACTGAATCCGAGGGCTGAGTACTGTACTGTCTGATGATGACCCACAGTCCACGTGCTGGCTCATCGAGGACCATGATCTTCGTTCTTTTTCTTCACTGTATTTCTGTCTCTGTCCATGTCTGTCTGTCTGTCTGTATATCTGTCTGTCGTTCTCTCTCTCTCTCTCTCTCTCTCTCTCTCTCTCTCTCTCTCTCTCTCTCTCTCTCTCTCTTTCTCCAGTTATTTATTTGTTCATTTAATCTAATCTAAATCTGGTCAAAGTAAGTCTCAGGTGTCTGTTCAAATCAAACAAGAGAGAGAGAGAGAGAGAGAGAGAGATCCAAACAGGGGAAAAAAAAAGAGCTGCTGAACCAAACTGTATTTATTTATACCCAGCACAATAAGAATCAGCCCATCCCAACAGAGATGCTGTCTGCAAGAAAATTTGACCTACCCTACTCCCCCCCCCCACCTCCCCTTCATCCCTCCTACCCCGCCCCCCCCCCCCACCCCCACCCCCCATATACAATGAAACACTGGTGCATGTTTACATTTCATTTCAGAGACAGAGGCAGAGAGAGAGGTAGCAATGGATACTGAGTATCCGGAATCAAGAAACAAAAAAACAAAAAAAAATGAAATAAAATAAATAAATCAAGAGAGAAAAAAATGGTTGCCCCGAAGACAAAGGCTGTTTATGGCAACCCCTAACACACAAGAAGAAGAAGAAGAAGAAGAGAGAGAGAGAGAGAGAGAGAGAGAGAGAGAGAGAGAGAGAGAGAGAGAGAGAGAGAGAGAGAGAGAGGCCACCTCCCATGAAGCCTTCAAACACACCAATCATAAACGATTGTGTTTTTGTTTTGTTTTGTTTTTGCCCCGGAGGCAAAATGGAAGAGCACCGTGCGGGAAGACTGAAACGGAAGCGCCTCGTACGAAATGCACTGTGTTGAACCTGTGGGGTGGGTGGGTGGGTGTGAGTTGTGATTCCGGCCATCGGCTTGTCAGTGTGTGTATGTGGGGTGGGGGAGAAGGGATGGGGTGGAGGAGGGGGGGTCAGGGTTATGATAGGTTTGTACCTTCCCTGCAGGCTGCCTGCCCTCTTGACGTACAGGGTTCACAAAAAGTTGAGCATCTCTCGGGGGAAAAAAAAACAAACTTACACGGGTTTTTCTTTTCCAAATGATGAATGAATGGTGAAATCAATTATGCTGAATTTCCTAGCAAACAATTGCACAGCCTGTTGCAGGCCAATGTTGTGATTACCACTCATAAACAGAGACTGGTTTCTTGTACGTGAAATTTCCTTCACTACAATAAAAACGACAGCTTAGCTTTCGTTTGTAATTGAATAACTCAGTTTTGGGGTTGAATTTTTTTTTCCAAATGTATTTTTCAAGCTGTTCGTTGTGCATATGTATTTGAAACAACCCTTAATAGGCTATGATAGTAAATGATTAACAAACAATAGTGGTAACTCTCTCCATACACTAGGTACACAATAAAGAGTGGTTACTCTCTCCGTACACGAGGTACACAATAAAGAGTGGTAACTCTCTCCGTACACGAGGTACACAATAAAGAGTGGTAACTCTCTCCGTACACGAGGTACACAATAAAGAGTGGTAACTCTCTCCATACACGAGGTACACAATAAAGAGTGGTAACTCTCTCCGTACACGAGGTACACAATAGGTGCACAATAAAGAGTGGTAACTCTCTCCATACACGAGGTACACAATAAGGAGTGGTAACTCTCTCCGTACACGAGGTACACAATAGCTGCACAATAAAGAGTGGTAACTCTCTCCATACACGAGGTACACAATAAGGAGTGGTAACTCTCTCCGTACACGAGGTACACAATAGCTGCACAATAAAGAGTGGTAACTCTCTCCATACACGAGGTCCACAATAAAGAGTGGTAACTGTCTCCATACACGAGGTACACAATAAAGAGTGGTAACTCTCTCCGTACACGAGGTACACAATAGGTGCACAATAAAGAGTGGTAACTCTCTCCGTACACGAGGTACACAATAAAGAGTGGTAACTCTCTCCGTACACGAGGTACACAATAAAGAGTGGTAACTCTCTCCATACACTAGGTACACAATAAGGAGTGGTGACTCTCTCCGTACACGAGGTACACAATAAAGAGTGGTAACTCTCTCCGTACACGAGGTACACAATAGGTACACAATAAAGAGTGGTAACTCTCTCCATACACGAGGTACACAATAAAGAGTGGTAACTCTCTCCATACACGAGGTACACAATAAAGAGTGGTAACTCTCTCCGTACACAAAGTACACAACGTCAAGCCAATGCTGCTTATGCTACCGGTTCAGCTAGCACACGGGTCCATTTCTTCTGTCATTGCTGCTGTATGCGCATGTCAGATGATCGGTACAAGGACAAGCCCGGAGCTTCCTTTTTTTTGAGGAAGTGTCTGGAAGTATCTGGATTTGTTCCGATGTACCTTTTATTTATTTGTGTGCAGGTTGAATCGGCAGCTTATGCAGCATTGACTCAGAGTTATGTACCTTGTGTATGCAATGATAATTACAACAAAAAAAAAATGCGGGCTTACATGGCGAGGTACCCCCATCTCAAACGGGCTCACCGCGCTTTACAATAAAATACAAATTTAAGATTAAGTGACGTAAAAATATGCTTAAAAAAAACACAAAAAAACAGACATTGTCTCACATCACATTAGCTAACCTATACATATTTTCGACTATCTCGCATCACACTGGCTGAGATTTACATACTTCAAACTAAGTGACATAAAGTTTGTAAATCATCACAGGGAATATCACGGAGAGTCAAGTTGCCAGTCTTTATTGTTTGTTGTTTGTATTTTGTATTTGTATTTCTTTTTATCACAACAGATTTCTCTGTGTGAAATTCGGGCTGCCCTCCCCAGGGAGAGCGCGTGGCTACACTACAGCGCAACCCTTTTTTTTTTCTTTTTTTTTCTTTTTTTTCCTGCGTGCAGTTTTATTTGTTTTTCCTTTCGAAGTGGATTTTTCTACAGGATTTTGCCAGGAACAACGCTTTTGGTGCTGTGGGTTCTTTTACGTGCGCTAAGTGCATGCTGCACACGGGACCTCGGTTTATCGTCTCATCCGAATGACTAGCGTCCAGGCTACCACTCAGGGTCTAGTGGAGGGGGAGAAAATATCGGCAGCTGAGCCGTGATTCGAACCAGTGCGCTCAGATTCTCTCGCTTCCTGGGCGGACGCGTTACCTCCAGGCCATCACTCCACATAGCCATTAGGATCGTCAATGAGAAGCCGGTGATTGACCATATTCAGCCTGCTTGTTTTAAGTGATCTCCCTCGGTCTTTTAAAAGATTTGTTTAAACACACACACACACACACACACACACACACTTTTATGAAGAAGTGGTCCTTAACTTTTTGTGATATAATATATAACTGTGCGCAACGTGGCCACCACCAATCACCGAAGGCTGTCTGTGATTGTTGATAGAATTGAGTCTCCGACCCACCCATCCCCCAGCCACCCAGCGTCTCCTTTATTTCCCCAGACACAGACACCCACTCCTCCGCCCTCCCCTTCTTCCCTCCCCCTCTCTCCTTCCTAGCAACCACCACCTTCGCTCCTGGGAAGTGGCGCCGACGCTTTGTTTAAAATAAAGAGAGAGAGAGGGGGGAAAGGGCACACAGAGAGAGTGAAAGAGAACTCGGGTTTCCCATGAGAGAGAGAGATAGAGAGAGGGGGGAAGAGAGAGAGAGAGGGGGGGGAGAGGGAGATATAGAGATACCGAGGGAAGAGAGGAAGGTAGAGAGGGCAGAGAGACAGAGACATAGAAAGAGAAAGACCTCAGGAACTCGGGTTCACCATGAGATAGAGAGAGGGGGGGAAGAGAGGGGGGCTTAGGGAGATATAGAGGGAAGAGAGGAAGGTACGGAGAGGAGAGAGAGAGCGTGGGGGGGGGGAGGAGTGAAGGGGGGCGGGGGGGGAGGGGGGGCAGAGAAACGAAAACGAAATGAAACCAAATTTTATTTTACCAGGGTAATGATATAAACAAAATAAGAGAGAGAGCTGAGGAACTCGGGTTCCCATCAAAGAGATAGAGGGATGGGGGAAGAGAGAGAGAGATGTGGGGGGAGGGATATATAGCAGGAAGAGAGGAAGGCAGAGAAGGCAGACAGAGACAGAGACACACACACACACATAGAGAGAGAGAGAGAGAGAGAGAGAGAGCTCAGGATCTCGGGTTCCCCTGAGAGATAGAGAGAGGGGGTGAGAGAGAGAGGGGGGGGGCAGGGAGATATTGAGGGAGGAGAGGAAGGCAAAGAGAGAGAGACAGAGAGAGGGGGGGGGCTCGGGATCTCGGGTTCCCCTGAGAGAGAGAGAGAGGGAGAGAGAGAGGGAGGAAATAGAGAGGGGGAGAGAGAGAGAGAGCTCAGGAACTCGGGTTCCCATGAGAGAGATAGAGAGAGGGGGGGAGAGAGAGAGGGGGGGAAGGATATATAGCAGGAAGAGAGGAACGTAGAGAGGGCGCAGAGAGAGACAGGGAGAGCTCACGAACTCGGGTTCCCGTGGGAGAGATAGAGGGGAGAAGAGAGAGAGAGAGAGAGAGAGAGATAGCAGGAAGAGAGGAAGGTAGAGAGGGCAGAGAGAGAAAGAGAGAGAGAGAGAGAGAGAGAGAGCTCAGGAACTCGAGTTCCCCTGAGAGAGATAGAGAGAGGGGGGAAGAGCGAGAGGGGGGAGGGATATATGGCAGGAAGAGAGGAAGGTAGAGAGGGCGCAGAGAGAGAGAGAGAGAGAGAGAGAGAGAGAGAGAGAGAGAACTAAGGAACTCGGGTTCCCATGAGAGAGATAGAGAGAGGGGGCAAGGTAGAGAGGGAGAGGGAGATATACAGAGAGGGGAGGAAGAGAGAGAGAGACAGAGACATAGAGAGACAGAGAGCTAAGGAACTCGAGTTCTCATGAGAGAGACAGAGAGAGGGGGGAAGAGAGAGAGAGGGGGGAGAAGAGAGAGGGGGAAGAGAGAGAGGGGGGAGATATAGAGGGAGGAGAGGAAGGCAGAGAGGGGAGAGAGACACAGAGAGAGAGCTCAGGAACTCTGGTTCCCATGAGAGAGATAGAGAGATGGGGGAAGAGAGAGAGGGAGTGGAGATAGAGGGAGGAATGGAAGGCAGAGAGAGAGAGACAGACAGAATGACACAGAGAGAGGGGGGGTTCAGGATCTCGGGTTCCCCTGAGAGAGAGAGAGAGAGAGAGAGAGAGAGAGAGAGAGAGAGAAGGGGAGATATAGAGGGAGGAGAGGAAGATAGAGAGGGGAGAGAGAGACACAGAGAGAGGTAGATCAGGGACTCGGGTTTCCATGAGAGAGATAGAGAGAGGGGGGGGGGGAAGAGAGAGGGGGGGGGAGGGATATATAGCAGGAAGAGAGGAAGGTGGAGAGGGCAGAGAGAGACAGACAGACAGACAGACAGACAGACAGATACAGAGCTCAGGATCTCGGGTTCCCCTGAGAGAGATAGAGTGTAGTGGATATGATTGTGGAGTGATGGCCAAGAGGTAACGCGTCCGCCAAGGAAGCGAGAGAATCTGGGCGCACTGGTTCGAATCACACCGGCAGTTGCCATTATTTCCTCCCCCCCCCCCCCCCCTCCACTAGACCTTGAGTGGTGGTCTGGACGCCAGTCATTCGGATGAGACGATAAACCGAGGTCCCGTATGCAGCATGTATTTAGCGCACGTAAGAGAACCCACGGCAACAAAAGGGTTGTCCTTGGCAAAATTCTGTAGAAAAAATCCAGTTCGATACGAAAACAAAAACAAAAACAAACAAACAAAAAAAAAAGACTGCAGGCAGAAAAAAATAAAAAATGGATTGCGTTTTCAGCGTAGCGACGCGCTCTCCCTGGCGAGAGCAGCCCGAATTTCACACAGAAAAATCTGTTGTGAAAAAAAAACAAAAAAAAACAAAAAAACAATGCAATATAATTATGAACGGAGCATCGCTTTCCTCATTCCCGGGAAACATACATACATCACAGATGGGGGGGAGGTTCGGTTAAGAAATTACGATTCGCATGAACAAAGACACTAAAAATAAAGAGTTACAAAGAACGACGGTAACATCAAAGGAGATAGATGATTAGCACACGAAAAAATCGCGAGGGACTACGTAAAGCTGAGAGAACGCTTTTGGGGGAGATAGGGGTAGGAGGAAGAGTGGGGAGGTGTGGTGGGGGTAGGTTGAGTAGCTGAGAAAAAGAGTAGGAACAAGAGGGGAGGGAGGGAAGAAGGGTGGGGGGGGGGGGGTAAGGCGTGTGGGGGGGGTGGTGGAGAAGGGAGGGGGGTGGACAACGGGGGGATGGGGATGGGGACGAGGGTGGAGGTGGAAGAAGACGAAGAAGGAATAGAAGCGGTTATTAGGAGAGGGAGAAGAAGAGAAGAATTGAAAACAAAAGACGGTAAGAAAGAAGAGGGGGGCTGGGGGGGTGGGGGGGGGAGAGGAGGGGGGAGGGGCAGGGATGGAGTGATGGAGTGGGAGTGATCAGAGGGGTGGGTGACAGAGAGGGTAGTATGGTGGTGGTGGTGGAGGTAGGCAGACGGATGCGAGGAGAGGTGGGGGGGGGGGGGGGGGGGGGGGGGTTGGGGCATGTTGAGGTGTGGTGGTGGGGGATAGGGGTGAGGGTTAGTGTAGGGGAGACAGGGTGTAGTGGGATCGTTTCCCTAAAGACGGCATGGCGCCATTAAAACACACACACACACACACACACACACACACACACATAAACACTCACTCTCACACACACACACACACACACACACACACACACACATGCACGCACGTACGCACACACACACACACACACAGAGGAAAAAAGAAAAAAAAAAAGACTAGCAGCGTCCAAGCGGCAGGCGGGCCGGGTAGAGGAAAAGGTTCCGGTAAATCCTCGCTATTTTCTTAACATTTCGCCACCGCCACGCCGGATTACCAACCCACCCCACAACCCCCACCATCCCCCTCCACCCTCACAACCCCACTACACTTTCAACCCGCACACCCCAAAACCCCTCGCTTTTCTCACCACATACACCTACTCATCCACTCCCCACACCCCATGCCACCTCCTCCACCACCACTTCCCATCCGCCGGCCCCACCACCCTCATGCCGCATCCCCCCCCACGCCCCCGCCCCTCCACCACCCCCATGCATTGTTTCTCCCCAGTTACATCTCAACCCCTACTCGCAAAAAGCCCCCGGTTGCTTTTTTTTCTTCTTCTTCTTCTTCTTCTTCTTCTTCTTCTTCTTCTTTTTTCTCCCCCCCCTTCCTTTTTCCCTCTCTCTGTCTGTATGCTGCCCCACCCCCCACCCCCACCCCCAACCCAGGTGGCTTTCACTCAGTCTCCGCCTCCAGTCCAACCGCATCAACATCATCAGTTTTGTGAAACGTTTGCTGATTCGACGTAACGGAAGAGTTAGGAAGACAGAGAGAGAGGGGGGTGTGTGTGGGGGGGGGGGGGGTAGAGACAGCGAGAGAGAGAGCGAGAGAGAGGGAGGGAGAGAGAAGTGTGGAGAGAGAGAGGGGGAGAGCGAGAGAGAAAGAGAGAGAGGGGGAGGGAGAGAGAGGAGGGGAGGGAGAGCGAGAGAGAGAAGGAGAGAGAGGGGGAGAGAGAGAGAGGAAAGAGAGAGAGAGAGAGAAAGATGGAGAGAGAGAGGAGGGGACGGAGAGCAAGAGAGAGAGGGAGAGGGAGAGAAAGAGAGAGAGGGGAGGAAGAGAGAGAGAAAGAGACTGAGGGGGGAGGGAGAAAGAGAGAGAGAGCGAGGGGGAGAGAGCGAGCGAGAGAGAGAGAGACAGACAGAGAGAGACAGAGACAGACAGACAGACAAACAGACAGACAGAGAGAGAGCAGACTATAGCCACATATATTTACAGGGTTAGCTTCATGTCTTCTTCATCTTCTCCGCTCGTGGGCTGCAACACCTACGTACAATCGCAGCTTTTTACGTGTTTGACCATTTTTACCCCCACCATGTAGGCAGTCGTACTCCATTTTCGGAGGGTGCTTGGCGGGTATGTTATTGTTTCCACAACCCACCGAATGCCGACATGGATTACGGGATCTTTAACGCGCGTAGTTGATCTGACCTTTTGCATGCGTATACACACGATGGGGTTTGTATTTGTAAATTTATTTGTATTTCTTTTTATCACAACAGATTTTTCTGTGTGAAATACGGGCTGCACTCCCCAGGGAGAGCGCGTCGCTATACTACAGCGCCACCTTTTTTTTTTTCTTTTTTTTCTTTTTTTTTAATCCTGCGTGCAGTTTTATTTGTTTTTCCTATCGAAGTAGATTTTTCTATAAAATTTTGCCAAGAACAACCCTTTTGTTGCCGTGGGTTCTTTTACTTGCGCTAAGTGCATGCTGCACACGGGACCTCGGTTTATCGTCTCATCCGAATGACTAGTGTCCAGACCACCACTCAAGGTCTAGTGGAGGGGGGAAAATATCGGCGGCTGAGCCGTGATTCGAACCAGCACGCTCAGATTCTCTCGCTTCCTAGGCGGACGCGTTACCTCTAGGCCATCACTCCACTTCAGGGTTTCAGGCACTGGCAGGTCTGTTGACGCTGGAGATCGGAAAAATCTCCACCCTTTTACCCACCAGGCGCTATGACCGGGAATGGAACCCAGGACCCTAATGTTGAAAGTCCAACGCTTTACCCTTCGTCGTACCTCGTGGGTGACGGAAAAATTACCCACACTTTCATTCCAGAAGGGAAGAAATGTAGAGTCCTCTTTTTTTTCTTTTTTTTTTCTTTTTTCTTTTTTTTTTTTTTTGTATGTTTGTTTGTTGTTGTTTTTTTTTCTCGAGGCGTGCCTGAAAGCTTTGGATAACGCTGCTGGTCAGGCATCTGCTTGGCAGATGTGGTGTAACGTATATGGGTTTGACCGAACGCAGTGACGCCTCCTTGTACTCAGTACTGATACTGATAGTGATACTATTATATTACAATGTTATTCAAACAAATTTACACTTTATATCTGTCTTCGTCACGAAACTGAATGGAAAGAACATAAGGGGAAAACTGAATGGAAAGAACATAAGGGGAAAACTCCATGGATGGAAAAAAACATAAGGGGAAAACTCAATGGAAAGAACATAAGGGGAAAACTCCATGGAAAGAACATAAGGGGAAAACTGAATGGAAAGAACATAAGGGGAAAACTCAATGGAAAGAACATAAGGGGGAAACCGAATAGAAAGAACATAAGGGGAAAACTCCATGGAAAGAACATAAGGGGAAAACTCAATGGAAAGAACATAAGGGGAAAACTCAATGGAAAGAACTCAGGGGAAGACAATTAATGTAGATATTGCAAAACCTATTTTAGTTTAAGTGATGCTTTATGTCACTCATACCAGTTAAGTTTGCCTTTGGCAGTAATGTGATGAGCAGGGTTTTTTTCATCTAACGAGCAGGCACTATGTACGTTGTGCATTTTTTGTTGTTGCTTATTTATTCTGTTGTTCTGGCAGTTTTTGTTTTGTTTTTCGTTGTTGTTTATTCATTTCGATAGAATTCTGGGCAATGTTCACATTTCTTCCCCCGTAATTTTCCGTTTATTAGACTGAAAAAAAAACAACTTGCAAATTGGTTAATAACATTGTAATATATACTCTACATTTCTTCCCCTCCACTCTTTGACTGGCCTTCTTTACGTTTACGTCTCCTGACAGGAGAAAAAATGTACAGTATATATTACAATGTTATCTAAACAATTTTATTGTCAGGTCAGGTCTCTACCTGCCACAGGTACCATGTAACCCTGTGCTACCTGTCACATGCGGGCAGATGGAGCTCGACAGCCCGGGAAGGCAGTCCATCTAAGACAAGGAAAAGTCTGAAGTAAAACCCATGAAGTGCTAAGGAATGCAGGACAGTCTCGACATGCATTGACCCTGGGTCCATGGCCATGTCCCGACTTTCAGTAGCCGCGCCCCCGTGCCTCCGAGGAAGGTTTTTGAGCCAGAGGCTAGGACAAGGACAGTCTGATATAAAACCTACGACCTGAGGACCTCACTGTCACCGTCCCAGCTTGCTAGGCTATGGCAGATGAACCACGGGTGTAAAGGGTGGGGCCAGTACTGCGCACACTGCACTCCACCTAAAAATTCCATTGCGTAGGCTTGAAGGACACGTCCACGTCCGCGCCACCAACTATTCCAAGCCCTGTAGTATCAGACGTAGACAACGCCCTTCCTAGATCTTCGTCAGTGAAGCCAGGCCATGATCTAAACAAATTTACGAGTTTTCCGTCTGAGGAGCGAAACTGAATGAAAAGAACACATGGGGAAAAAAATGTGGATATTGCTGAATTCTGTTTGAACCAGAGCTTTTTTTTTCTTTTTTTTTTCTTTTTTTTAAGTCTTTCAGTGCGGTTCCCATGTGTCGCATTTCTTTGGCTTCTCCGTGTCTTCCATCGTATTGCTGTAACGAAGGGGAAATAACTCGTGTGCCAGGCGAGACGCGACAGAACTCCATTATTATAATTCCAGCTGAAAACTGTCAAAATTAACTCTCTCCATACGAACGGCGAAAGAGACGACGTTAACAGCGTTTCACCCCAGTTACCATCATCAAAATATTGCAAGCGGAAGGCTCTTATACTGAAGAGGTGAATGTTGACAAAGAATACCACAATTCTGACGACGGAAGCTAAAGGCTGGGTCATTCAGACACCCACTGGACATTCGAAGGGTCTGTGCTGTGTAGAGGAGAAGAGAGGACTGGCCGTACTGAGTGAGTTAAAAAGAGGAGGGGGTGGTGGGAGAGGCTTGGAAGAAGTAAATGGGTGGTAGGGGCATTGAAGCTAGGGTGTGTCTCACACCGAATAAAGTACAAGATCAGCACTCATGTTATAGATGCATTCACAAAATTGCCCCTTCCTATCTCTGCGGCTGCCTTCACCTCTACACTCCATCTCGCTCACTACGATCGGCTTCGGATCCACTCTGTTTACGCATACCCAGATTCAAACACTCGACTGTTGGTCTCTGGACCTTGCGATTGGAATTAACCTCTTTCGCTTCGTCAAGTCTCCACACTCAGCTCTTTCAAGTCTGGCCTTAAAACCCACCTTTTCCCAAAATAGCCTCCCTTGCCTGCCCTTCCTTGTCTTTAGTTTCTACAGTTTTATAGTTATGCATGCGTGTGAATGACTGGTGCGAAAGCGCTTTGGTTTGTCTCTGCACAAGATCCAGCGCTATATAAATACCATTATTATTATTATTATAGGGTGGGGTGGGGGGTGGGGGGTAAGAAGAAGTTTAAGTTCCGATTGTGTATCGTCTCAATCCGTAACGTAACGAGTGGCGATGTCCTTATTAATGTTCTTCCCCTGTGTAGTTCTTTCCATTCAGTTTCTATCCGAAGACGGAAAATTTGTAAATTTGTTGAAATAGCATGATACATTTCTACATGTCTTCCACTCTCGAATGACTTAAAGAAGGCCAGTCAAAGAGTGGAAGGGAAGAAATGCAGATGATATTAAAAAAAAAATTATCACAATGTTATAAGCCAGTTCACAACGTTTACCGTCTCATAATCGGTAAAAGTACAGAGGAAGAAACGTGGATATTGCCTGAAGAGTCGGACCAATCACAGCACCAGTCTCAATGACGTGAACTACCACTTCCGCATTTCTAACAACCTCCCCCCTCCACACACCCCTCAACTCCGCCCCGCCTCCCCCCACACCCCCACACCCCCCACGCCCCCCAACCCCAACCCCCCAGGTCCCATGATGGGCGAAATATTCCAGTGGAGGGTTCTAGAAATCAGTAGTAGATACCTATAATTTCGCAATATCTACAATGTTTTTCCCCTCAAGACAGAATGAGTCGCTAGTGATCCCACCCAAAAAAGACAAGGCGTGGATTGAATGAATGAATGAATGAATGAATGAATGAATGAATGAATGAATGAATGAATTTTCACTCCACCAATCTCGGAGGGGAAGAAATGCGGATATAGTCCCTGTATTCTTCCATTGTTTGTTTGTTTGTTTTCGTTTTCTTTTTAACTTAAAATAGCACGCCAGTGTAGCGCAAGACTGGGCCAGTGTTGGGCATTGGGTTCGTTCTCTTACCACCGCCCCCACCCCCTCTCCCGCCCCCATCCCCACGCACATACACACACACACACACACACACACACACACACACACACACACACACACACACACACACTAATGTCAAATGTTAGCACTCTGGACTCAGGGCATTGTAAATACCCTTCATTTCTTCCGTTTCTTCTGCTTCTTCGTCTTCTTTTTTTCTTTTTCTACTTCTTCTTCTTCTTCTTCTTCTTCTTCTTCTTCTCCTCATCATTATTACTATAGTAGCGGTAGTAGCAGCATCACCACATGAATGCTGACTTGCAGCAGCAGGCGAGTTTAGAACCACATTGTCTTGTCTTGTCTTGCCCTATGTCACCACCGAGTTTAGCAGAAGTGTTCTCTTGGGTTCTGAGAAAAGGTTTATCTATTTTATTTATTTTATTTTATTTTATTTTATTTTCTGTTTCACTTTTGTTTTTTCATCTTATTTCATATTAATGGCGACTAAATGGAGAGAAGGAGGTCGGTGGGGGGTCTTGGGGAGTGGGGGGGGGGGGGGGGGGAGGGGAAGGGGGGTGCTTAGAAGGAAGGAAAAGGATGAAGAGAATTTCAGAAGTTGCACACCGAAACGACCTCACTGGGAATGACAGTTTCATGGTCGGTTAATTACCCGCGCTTGCGCGCCTGCGCGCGCGGTGTGTGTTTCAGTGAATAACTAGTTTTGTACGTGTGTGGGGGAGGGGGTGGGGGCCGTGGAGTGGGGTTGGGGGTGTGTGGGGAGTAGGTAGGTAGTGGTGGGAGGCGGTTGTTTCAATTCAGGAGTCAAAATCTCTCTCTGTCACTCTCTTTTTCTCTGTTTCTGCCTCTGTCTGTCTGTCTGTCTGTCTGTCTGTCTGTCTGTCTGTCTCTCTCTCTCTCTCTCTCTCTCTCTCTCTCTCTCTCTTCATAATTGTTCATTTTTGCCACTCTCCTCTCTCTCTCTCACTCACTATACTCTCTTTCCCTCTCTCTCACTCTCTCTCACCCACCTCTCCCTGTCTCTCTCCTGCCCCCTCTCTCTCAGTCTCTCTCTCTCTCACTCTCTCTCACACCCACTTCTCTTCTCTCTCTCACTATCTCTTGCTATCTCTCTCTCTTTCTCTCTCTTACTCTATCATCCACCTTCTCTCCTCTCTCTCTCTCTCTCTCTCTCTCTATATATATATATATATATACTATATATATATATATATAATATATATACTCACTATCTCTCTCTCACCCATCTATCTCTCTCTCTCTCTCAATATTTCTCATCCACCTCTCTCTATCTCTCTCTATCACCCACCTCTCTCTTTCTCTCTATCTCTCTCACTATCTCTATCTCTCTCATTCTCTCTATCACCCTCCCCCCCCCCACTCTCTCTCTCTCTCTCTCTCTCTCTCTCTCTCTGTTGTTGTTGTTTACGCTACAGAATCAGCAGGCGATGTCTGATCTGTGGGCCGTTAAAAGGCAGGGACCGCGAATTTCCAATTCCTTTCGCGCACGAGCGCTAAATTTCAAAAACACCTGCCGCATCAAAAGCTGGAATCTCATTGAAACCAGATAAAGGTCGGCTTTGGGCTAGAATCCGTCTTGCTGTGCGGGCCTGTGTGAATTGAATAACATTCACGCACACACAGAGACACATACCCCGTTTTATACTGGGTTGTTGTTGTGGTTGTTTTTTTTTGGGGGGTGGGGTTTTTTTGTTGTTGATTTTTAGGGGGGCCGGGCAGAGGGGGAGGGGGGGGAGAGGCGTGCGGGTGTTATGTCTTAATTCGCCAGCTGCTCATCTTGTTTCGCTGCATAATATGTCGATGGTTCTTCTATTCACTGGCTAGGCCCAACTAAGCAGCTGTGAAAGGGACTGGAGAGGAATTGAAAAAACACCAAGCATCTTTTTTTTTTTTTTTTTTTTTCAACTCCTGGCGTTGAGTCTAGGAATTCCCAGATATTTCTTCTTCTTCTTCTTCTTCTTCTTCTTCTTCTTCTTCTTCTTCTTGCCCCTGGAGACAAGTTAATAAAAAAAGGAAAATCAACTTGTCTCTCTAAATTTCTACTCTAATTTGGGTGAAATATCAGAACGTAAGTCACATACGTTGACATGGCATTCAGTCTTGTTCATCATCCGCATAGCGTGCTGCGGAGATAAGGCACACGTAAAATGTTTCGTGTGCTGCTTAAATGTGTATGCGTGCGCGTGCCTGAAATCGGCTGATTGATTGACACAGGAAACGAATGATGAGCGCCTAAATGGCAGCCGTCAGACGGCCGACTCTACCCAGGTAGGTAGCCAGCCTGTTGTGAAAAGAACCACCGAGGGTAGGCGCTAGATATACATACATACATACAAAATATATATATATATATATATATATATATATATATATAAGCATCCACATCATTGATTCAGTGAGTTCCCTCTTCCGCTTTGTCAAACCTCTCCACTCTTCTCTTATCATTTTTGCCGTGTACCTTTTCCAAAGTAGACCCCCCACCCACCACCACCTTCGTCCCTCACCCTGCCCCCACCCCCACCCCCACCCGCTCCCTTCAGCTTCCTCCTTCCTCTTCGGACTGCACTTTCGTCTAACTTTCTGCTTAAAGGTACTGGTTTTATTGAAACACATAGCATTTTTATTCATTCAAGGACACTACAATGCAGCAGTACGCAAAAGGACACATAGTACAGTACACCGAGACTTTTTCTTCTTCTGCGTTCACTCGTATGTACACGAGTGGGCTTTTACGTGTATGACCGTGTTTTTTTTTTTTTACTCCGCCATGTAGGCAGCCATACTCCGTTTTCGGGAGTGTGTATGCTGGGTATGTTCTTGTTTCCATAACCCACCGAACGCTGACATGGATTACAGGATCTTTAACGTGCGTATTTGATCTCCTGCTTGCGTATACACATGAAGGGGGTTCAGGCACTAGCAGGCCTGCACATATGTTGACCTGGGAGATCGTAAAAATCTCCACCCTTTACCCACCAGGCGCCGTTACCTAGATTCGAACCCGGGACCCTCAGATTGAAAGTCCAACGCTTTAACCACTCGGCTATTGCGCCCGTTACACCGAGACTTCAAAATCGTACTCTTTATAACTGACTGGTTGAACGAAACTTACCTGGAAGTTGAAGTTCAGTCGGAGTTCTGCTCAATGAGAGGGTAGAATTACGTGGTCACGTGGAGTGATGGCCTAGAGGTAACGCGCCCAACCCGGAAGCGAGAGAATCTGAGCGCGCTGGTTCGTTATCACGGCTCAGCCGCCGATATTTTCTCCCCTTCCACTAAATTTTGAGTAATTGTCTGGACGCTAGTCATTTGGATGAGACAATAAACCGACGTCCCGTGTGCAGCATGCGCTTAGTGCACGTAAAAGAGCCCACGGCAGCGAAAGGGTTGTTCCTGACAAAATTCTATAGAAAAATCCACTTCGATAAGAAAAAAGAATAAAACTGCACGCAGGAAAAAATAACAAACAAACAAAATGGCTGGCGCTGTCAGTGTAGCGACGCGCTCTCCCTGGGGAGATCAGCCCGAATTTCACACAGAGAAATCTGTTGTGATGGGGAAAAAAAAATGCAAAGCGTATTTAGGTTTTGACATTCATCCTTATGAATCAGAGCTAGTTTCGCGTCTGCATGTGAATTGAATGACTGGTGTGTGCGTCGCGCTTTGATTTGTCTCAGCATCAGAAAGATTTCAGCGCTGTGCAAATACTTTTAGAAATACTTTAGTAGTGGTGGTAGCAGCAACAGCAGTAGCAGTAGCAGCAGCAGCAGCAGCAGTAATAGTAGTAGCAGCAGTAGTAAATAAAGTAATGCATCGTGTTGTTCAAGACGAACCCCGGGTGTGGCTGTGTATCGGGGGGCACTTCGGAATATGCGGCGTGGGAGTCGTGCCACTAAAGCGGTGCAGATGATGGGAACAGCAAAAACTAAAACAAGCAAATAAATGAAATAAATAATAAAATAAATAATGATAATGATAATAATGATAGAAACAACAACAAGAACAACAACAACAACAACAACAACAATAATAATAATAATGACAAATAGATAAATCAACTTGTTGGTCCAAGTCGGACTGCTATCGGCTTTTATTAAGAGGTCTTGTGCCCAACACTCGGCTTATATCACAGATTGACATAAGTTTACCTTTGGGCCAGCAGCAAAGTGAGAGTTGTATTATCAATGGTTTCTCCAGTCAATGGGAAATCATTTACAGCTTAGTCTTTTGTGAAGGATTATGACTCTCAAACTAAGAGGCAAAATTGCACTGGCTGCAGCCTTGTGGGCTAGTTGGCCTTTGGGAACCATCCCAACGCCGACTGTCCTGAAACCCACTTGGCCGAGAGAGTGGGGATGTAACTTGGGCAAGACACTCTCCACTATAATCAAATTCTAGCCCAAAATAGTCGGAACAGCAGTTGCCTCCTCTGCTCTTCTGATGGTCATAGTCGGACACGACTGACTATCATATATATTAAGAGGTCTGCAGTCGCTACACTCCCCATGAATACAAGTATCTTTCGAGTTGCACAAACGCGCTTCGCTCCTGTCTAGTGGTAACTTTCTTTTCTTCTCTTTCCATTTTTGTTTTCTTTTTTCTTTTTCTTTTTAAATACTCCCCCCCCCCCCCCCACCCCCCACCCCCCTGCACAGATGGAATGGGTAGTGAATGAGTGGGTGGGTGGGAAAGAGGAAAGAGGCAGGGTGGAAAGGGGAAAGGGGGACGGGAGTGAGGGGGTGGGGTGGGGTGGGGAAGGGATTACAAACGAGTGGGTGAAGGATTTAGTGGCATTGCATTACGTCACAACCGCTGCTACACCGCTTTAGGGTGCTGATGGGCCAGAGAACCTCCAGTCACTGGAGCGTTCATGGTCTCCCTCGGTTCATTAATATCCATGCTCGTGCGCCTTTGAATTCGTTTATTCGCTAGGCTTTTTCTTTCTTTCTTTCTTTCTTTTCTTTTCTTTTCTTTTCTTTCTTTTTTTTTTGTGCAGTGTGGGAGCGCGCGAAAGTGAAGTAAGCGCGCCATGTAAGTTTCTTTTTCTCGTATGTGTGTGTGTGTGTGTGTGTGTGTGTGTGTGTGTGTGTGTGTGTGTGTGTTGTTCTTGTTGTTTTTGTTGTGTGTGTTTGCGTTTGTGTTTGTGTGCGTGTGTGTGTGTGTGTGCACGCACTTTTTAAGTGTGTGTGTGTGTGTGTGTGTGTGTGTGTGTGTGTGTGTGTGTGTGTGCACGCACTTTTTGTCTAAGTGTGTGTGTGTGTGTGTGTGTTGTTGTTGTTGTTCTTGTTGTTTTTGTTGTGTGTGTTTGCGTTTGTGTTTGTGTGTCTGTGTGTGTGTGCACGCACTTTTTAAGTGTGTGTGTGTGTGTGTGTGTGTGCACGCACTTTTTGTGTAAGTGTGTGTGTGTGTGTGTGTGTGTGTCTGTGTGTCTGTGTGTGTCTGCGCGTGCGCGCGCGCGCCTGCGTGCGTGCTTGTGGCTACTACCTCAAATCTCGCGATGTCGCCGGCGCACGTAGTCTACGCGCTTTTATGAGAATATCACTGAAAACGTATTTCAGCTCACATGTGCAACGCTTTAAGCACATTGAGTGCCGAAAACAGCGCTTCTGCACTGCTGTCTCATCCTTGGCAATGCCCATCAAGCTAAATATAAGTCATATTTATTTTCGTTTCATAGGCTGTAAGCCCCTGCTTTCTCATCGCAAGGATGCCATCATGCTAAATACAAGTCTTATTTATTTTCGTTTAATATATACTATAAATATGGTTGTTGTTGTTGTTGTTGTTGTGGTTTTCAGACCAAAAGAGCAACAACAAGAACAACAACAACAACACACACACACACACACACACACACACACGAACGAACGAACGACAAAAAAAAAATACACAGTAGAAGACAAACAAGAGGGAAGATTCCCTCGTATAGATAAATAACTGCCTGAGGAGAACAGAATGTTTGAGGATGCATAATATAGGAAGGTGGGGGTTGAGGGGGTAGGTCGTGGGGGGCTGGGGGAGTAGGGGGGTGGGTGGGATGGTGTTGGCTGGAAGTTGTGGTGAGGGGGGTGGAGGGGGCTGGTGGGGGGGGGGATTGTGAGGGATTGTTGGGGGGTCTTTCTGGAAATGTGGCCTGGCCCTCCTGGTAAGTTTTCAACATGTTGATGCGTCTCTGGTGCATGCGATACTGCTTGATGGGCCGTCAAACGGCCTTCTATACTTTGAGCGGCTGTCAGTCGTGCTTATAAATAGACAAATAAATAAATAAAAAGAGAGACGCAAGGCCTTCAAGACTCACTTGTGATAAAGTAAGTCCCCTAGCATTAATTACAGAGTAATTTCCCTTTTTTTTTTTTTTTTTACTATCTGCACCAAAACGTTTGCAAAATAAATAGAAATTCCATGCTTAGCAAAAGAAGTTCCTGTTTGAACAAAAAATGATGATAACGACTTCTCTTGTTGTTGTGTCAGAATAAGAGGTCAAAGTGCCAAGTTTAGAGAATACAAAAAATATAAATATAACAGTAAATGCAGTTTGCATATAATTAGGCTTCTTTTTTAAATTTTTTGTGTGCCCATCCCAGAGGTGCAATATTGTTTTAAACAAGATGACTGGAAAGAACTGAATTTTTCCTATTTTTATGCCAAATTTGGTGTCAACTGACAAAGTATTTGCAGAGAAAATGTCAATGTTAAAGTTTACCACGGACACACAGACACACAGACACACGGACACACACACACACACACACACACACACACACACACACACACCCGAACACCGGGTTAAAACATAGACTCACTTTGTTTACACAAGTGAGTCAAAAATTTAAAAAGCCTTTTCCCTTGAGTGACGTACCGCTCATTCCGCTTCGATTAACCCTTTCACCGCCAGTCAATTTAGAGTGCAACATTCCCTTGTGCTATAAACACAGAAATATGGTGTCTACTGAACGTACTTTTGTGTGTGTTTGTGTGTTTATATGTTTCCCCCTGTGATGTCTACAAAATATGACCTATAGTCCTACTACTGAGCATAAAGAGCAGTAGGATCATCGGTAACAGATCCGTGATCTGGTAACCCTTTAGTGACATGGGTCCTCTACCTAGCTGCTGCATAATAAATGCGAGATTGGCAGTCAAAAGGTTAATAACAGTAATAATTTCTAGCACAGTTGTATACATGTGTTTACCAGTGTGTGTGTGTTGTGTGTGTGTGTGTGTGTGTGTGTGTTGTGTGTGTGTGTGTGTTGTGTGTGTGTGTGTGTGTGTGTGTGTGTGTGTGTGTGTGTGCCCCCGCGCGCTCTCCGCTAGTCTTCCTTTTTCCTCTTTCTCCTCTTCTTCTCCTTACGCCCCCCCCCCCCCCCCCCCCCCCCCCCCCACAATCCCCCTCCTCCCTCCCTCATCCGTCCCTCGGCTCACCTAAGTATATAAAAGGGCATCATCAGGGCGAACTCGCTGCTGAAGGCATTCATCAAAGTGTCTGAGAAGTCTGTCGCGGTGATATAACTCCTTGATTATACCAGTGTAATCTTAAAAGCCCTGGAGGTCTTAAAGGAACGCGCGCGCACACACACACACACACACACACACACACACACACACGCAGACACGCACGCACACACACACACAGACACACGCAGGCACGCACGCACACACACACACACTCACTTACTCACTCACTCACTCACTCACACACGCACGCACGCACGCACACACACGCACAGAACACACACACACACACACACACACGCACGCACGCACACACGCACACACACGCACGCACACGCAAACGCACACACATACACAGAACAAACACACACACACACACACACACACATTCTCTCTCTCTCTCTCTCTCTCTCTCTCTCTCTCTCTCTTTTCTTACCTCTCCCCACCACAAAGAAAACAGAGAGAGAGAGAGAGGGCGGGGGCACGGTCGACAGAAGCCACTGTTTTGTACATCAAGTACTTACAGATGCCATCACCTTCTCTCAACTCCTCCCCCCCCCCCCCCACCCTTGCCCTCGCTAACCCCCTCCCAACCCCTACCCCCACCCTACACACACTTTCCCCACACCATCCCCCACCTCCACACCCTCACTCTACCCTACACTCCCCCCCCCACCCCCCTACCCACTCCACCGATGACGGAGGTAGGGTAAATACAGATCGGACACACACGTACACACGTGCGGAGGTCGACATGGAAGAAATGATTGATATTAACATCCCTGCACGTGCGCGCTGGCTCTGGCACGCGCCGGCAAGGCATGCTTGCATGTGTGCGTGTGCTCTGGACATGTGTGTGTGTGGGTGTGGGTGTGGGTGGGTGCACAGAGAAGGGATTTGGGGAGGGTGGGTGGTGGTGTGCAAGGGCGAGTGTTGGGGGGGGGGGCATGTTGTGCATCTGGTCAGTGCCTGGTAGTCATCAGTTGCCCCGTTCTAAACTTGCCACCGACTGTCTTCCACAGCCATCAGTATAGATTGAGAAGAAGAAAACATAATATTTCAAAAAAACAAACACTGATTGGAAGTGATTGTGCTTCTTCTTCTTCTTCTTCTTCTTCTTCTTCTAGTTAGTTTGTTATCTAGTTAGTTAGTTTTTGTTTTTATTTGTTCATTAGTTGTTTGTTTGTTTGTTAGTTTGTTTGTTTATTAGTTAGTTAGTTAGTTAATTGATTAGTTCGTTAGTCACTCAGTTTGTTTGTTTATTAGTTACTTTGTTAGTTTGGTAGTTTGCTAGTTTGTTTATTTGTTAGTTTGTTTGTTTATTTGTTTATTAGTTAGGTATTTATTTATTCATTCATTTATTTATTTATTTACCTATCTATTTAATTATTTATTTATTCATTTATATATTTATTTATTTATTTATTCAACCTCTTGACTGCTGCTGACAAAAGCGTTGGTCAGTGAAGAGCTGTATTATTTCTTTACGGCGTAACACCCCCTATGATTTCCTTTGCTGTGTGTGTGTGTGTGGCTGGTCTGTTTCCACATAAGTGGCCAAGCCAGTCAAGGCAGTTTGGGTCAACAGTCGCCAATCCCTAAGAATGAAAAAAAATCGATATGTCGCGATGGGAAAATGAAATATATATATATATATATATATATATATATATATATATATATATATATATATATATATATATATATATAATGTACTGGAATGACATGATGCAGAAAACATATCCTTCACCGTCTCACAATAACCTGGGCATTAGCCCCCACACACACCCCACAACCCATGCCCGATCAAATGGGAAGTGAGGGAATCAATTTGATTAAAAAAAAAAATTAAATAATAATAATTTTTAAAAAAACTCCAGGGAGAGATGGACAGTACAAGGTCTTCAGAGAAGAACCCACTCAGTCAAGTGTTTCGGCCATTAATTCCTTACACTCTAAGGGGATCGGGCTGCGCGCTCCCAGGTCATGACTCCTGGATGCCCTTGTATTGCCGACGTTCCCCCCCCCCCCCCCCCACCTTGGTCCTTAGCAAGTTCGAACCCGTGCCTCCAGGGTGGTCACCTCTTTCAGGACTGAGTCACTTTTTCAGTCTGGCAGACGTTTTAACCACTGAGCCATCGTACGCCTTGTTTGAGTTGGGAAGTTCACTTTCATTCCAGATCAGATGCAGCTGGAATTCTTTTCTGCTGCTTCTGTCATTGCTTTGAGAGCCCTTGTCCTAACTTGTGCTTTTAAACTTTTTTTAATCCTGGTATTTCAGCACCATTTCTTTATGAACTGTAAACATTTCTACATTTGGTGAAGTGAAGGAGTGGGGGGGTGGGGGGGGGGGGAGAGATACATTTTCAGATGTTTGTGTGTCTGTCAGATTTCTCCACCCTAACCCCAGCCCCAACCGCCACCACCCCAACACACACACACACACACACACACACACACACACACACACACACACACATATATATATATATATATATATATATACACGACCTGGACACCGTGTTCATAGCAGTTTTGTCGTCTTACGGAGCAGATAAATATTATATCCATGTCCATTCTCTATACACCAGGAAATCTACACAGACTGGAGGATAAACGTTGCGGTTTTGTAGTTGTAGTTGTTGTTGTTTCCCGCACAAGATACAATCAGTCGCGTGCTGTGAAAATTAAACACGACGAAAACCAGAATCAAATGCAAACAGAATCACTAGAGGCCGTTCGTAGTCTTCACTTCCCACGTTCACTCTTATCTCCTAATGGGCTTTTACGTGCACGGCGGCTGTTACTCCGCCAGTTTGGCAGCCCTGTTCGGTTACGCGATGGACTTCTGGTCCACGGGTTAGAGTTCGAGGCTACTGATATTTTGCATTTGTATTTGTATTTCTTTTTATCACAACATTTCTCCTGCGTGAAATTCGGGCTGCTCTCCCCAGGGAGAGCGCGTGGCTACACTACAGCGCCACCCATTCTTTTTTTTTTTTCTTTCTTTTTTTTTCCTGCGTGTATTTTTATTTGTTTTTTCCTATCGAAGTGGATTTTTCTATAGAATTTTGCCAGGAACAACCCTTTTGTTGCCGTGGTTTCTTTTACGTGCGCTAAAGGCATGCTAGCACACGGGACCTCGGTTTATCGTCTCATCCGAATGACTAGCGTCCAGACCAACACTCAGGGTCTAGGGGAGGGGGAGAAAATATCGGTGGCTGAACCGTGATTCGAAACAGCGCACTCAGATTCTCTCGCTTCCTAGGCGGACGCGTTACCTCTAGGCCATCACTCCATGGCTATATGGGACTTCTAACCCCGACCGTTTATGACTTAACTCCCCTTTCGGGACTGTGCGTGCTGGGTAACTAGTTTGGTGTCTTCATGACCCACCGAACGCTTGCACAGATCATGAAAATTTTACTTTTTGTGTTTGATGTCGTACGTGTGTATACGCACGGAGTTCAGGTACCAGCAGTCCTGCATATACGTCTTCGTCTAAACTCACAATGATTGTTGCGGGAGAGATTTTCAAGCAAAACAACGAACATCTGTCGACCTGGGAGATCGGACAAAAAAATAAATAAATAAATACAAAAATCACCAACCTTTACCCCCACCACACGTACGTAGCCAGGAGTCGAACCCAGGCCTCTAGGATTGGACACAAGTTCAGCGCTCTAACCAATCGACTATCTGCTGCGTCTGTGGAACACATCGTTCCCGCATCACGACGGGGGCCATAGCCGAATGGTTAAAGCGTTAGACTTTCGATCTGAGGGTCCCGGGTTCGAATCACGATGACGGCGCCTGGTGGGTAAAGGGTGGAGATTTTTCCGATCTCCCAGGTCAACATATGTGCAGACCTGCCAGTGCCTGAACCCCCTTCGTGTGTATACGCAAGCATAAGATCAAATACGCACGTTAACAATCCTGTAATCCATGTCAGCGTTCGGTGGGTTATGGAAACAAGAACATACCCAGCATGCACACCCCCGAAAGCGGAGTATGGCTGTCTACATGGCGGGGTATAAACGGTCATACACGTAAAAAGCCCACTCGCGTATATACGAGTGAACGTGGGAGTTGAAGCCCACGAACGCAGAAGAAGAAGAAGAAGTTCCCGCGTCACGCCTGCTGCGTGTCTTTGGAGTCCGTCGCCATCCAGAGACATCATAGCAGTCAGCCACACCAACAGTGCTTTCTGCGACATAACCTCCCAACACACCGAGTGGTTAAAGCGTTGGACTTTCAATCTGAGGGTCCCGGGTTCGAATCTCGGTAACGGCGCCTGGTGGGTAAAGGGTGGAGATTTTTTTTTCCAATCTCCCAGTTCAGCATAATTATGTGTAGGCAGACCTGCTTGTGCATGAGCCCCCTTCGTGTGTATACGCACACTGAAGATGAAATATGCACGTTAAAGATCCTGTGATCCATGTCAAGAACATACCCAGCATGCACACACCCGAAAACGGAATACGTCTGCCTACATGGCGGGATGAATAAACAAAAACGGTCATATACATAACATATTACATGTGTATCTGAGAGTGTAAGTGTACGTGCCTGAAATCTGATTGAAAGACACGGGAAACGAATGATGAGTGTCCAGTGGCAACCATCAGTCGGCTCTAGCCAGGAAGGCAGCCTGTTGTGCAAATGACCTCGTGTTTGTAACGCGCTTAGAGCTTGGTCTCCGACCGGGGATATGCAATATAATTATAAGAAGTATCCACATCATTCATCATTCATTCATTCATATCGTGCTTGAATTCAAGTCTAAAACCTCGTCAGTTGACTCTCTCAGACTTTGGTCCGATTCGCAGACCAATTCTGAGTTTAGCTCTCAGACTATTATCAAATTCATTACGGACCAAGTATTGTTCTAATGTCAAGTGCATATGTTTTAGTAACCTGACAATTGAGCATATAATTTTTCACTGTAGCTTGATGAAGCCTTTTGTACACGAAAGTGTGTCTTCACAAGTGACTGAGAACGTTGATGGTTTTGACTTTTTGCATTCATTATCAGTTGTTTCGCTTGTCAGATAAACGACTTCTCTTTTACGAAGTCCTTTAAGTAATTTCCTGTAACTGTATTTAGAGGGGAGTGGGGGGGGGTGTTTGTTTTGCTTTTCTTCCAAATTTCACCCACATTTTTACCCTCATTTGCCCAGTTTCCCCCAACCCTCCATTCATCCACATCTCCCACCCCTTCTAACCGATAATACTCAGATGTACTCATAAATACTTTAACAAAATATCTTCAATCACCGATATGTGTGACGGGACATTAAACAAAAACACCTCCTCCTCATTCATATCGAAATGAACAGCGTAATGAGTACAACACAGGCGACGACAACATGAAACATGACGGTCTCGAAGACGTAGTAACGTACTGGCAATGCACAGCAATTACCGTGTAGGCGTACTGTTTGACAAGATCTATACGGAGTGATGGCCTAGAGGTGACGATCTCCGCCTAGGAAGCGAGAGAATCTGAGCGCGCTGGTTCGAATCACGGCTCAGCCGCCGATATTTTCTCCCCCTCCATTAGACCTTGAGTGGTGGTCTGGATGCTGGTCATTCGGATGAGACGATAAACCGAGGTCCTGTGTGCAGCATGCACTTAGTGCACGTAAAAGAACCCACGGCAACAAAAGGGTTGTTCCTGGCAAAATTATGTTGAAAAATTCACTTCGATAGAAAAAAAACAACAAATAAAACTGCGCGCAGGAGAAAAAAAAAAAAAAAGGTGGCGCATTTAGTGTAGCGACGCGCTCTCCTTGGGGAGAGCAGCCCGAAATCTGTTGTGACAAAAAAGGAAAATACAATATAAATATATTTGACATAACACGGTCATAACGAATGCGTCCAGTGTTTATCTCCTTCCCTGTAAATATGTTGTTTCTCTAGAACTTATGCATGATAGTCAGTATGTTGTTTCTCTAGAACTTATGCATGATAGTCAATATGTTAATATGTTGTTTCTCTAGAACTTAGGCATGATAGTCAATATGTTAATATGTTGTTTCTCTAGAACTTATGCATGATAGTCAATATGTTGTTTCTCTAGAACTTATGCATGATAGTCAATATGTTAATATGTTGTTTCTCTAGAACTTGTGCATGATAGTCAGTATGTTGTTTCTCTAGAACTTATGCATGATAGGCAGTATGTTGTTTCTCTAGAACTTATGCATGATAGGCAGTATGTTGTTTCTCTAGAACTTATGCATGATAGTATGTTGTTTCTCTAGAACTTATGCATGATAGTCAGTATGTTGTTTCTCTAGAACTTATGCATGATAGTCAGTATGTTGTTTCTCTAGAACTTATGCATGATAGTCAATATGTTGTTTCTCTAGAACTTATGCATGATAGTCAATATGTTGTTTCTCTAGAACTTATGCATGATAGTCAATATGTTAATATGTTGTTTCTCTAGAACTTAGGCATGATAGTCAATATGTTGTTTCTCTAGAACTTAGGCATGATAGTCAATATGTTAATATGTTGTTTCTCTAGAACTTAGGCATGATAGTCAATATGTTGTTTCTCTAGAACTTAGGCATGATAGTCAATATGTTAATATGTTGTTTCTCTAGAACTTGTGCATGATAGTCAATATGTTGTTTCTCTAGAACTTATGCATGATAGTCAATATGTTAATATGTTGTTTCTCTAGAACTTGTGCATAATAGTCAATATGTTGTTTCTCTAGAACTTATGCATGATAGTCAATATGTTAATATGTTGTTTCTCTAGAACTTGTGCATGATAGTCAATATGTTGTTTCTCTATAACTTATGCATGATAGTCAATATGTTAATATGTTGTTTCGCTAGAACTTGTGCATGATAGTCAGTATGTTGTTTCTCTAGAACTTGTGCATGATAGTCAATATGTTGTTTCTCTAGAACTTATGCATGATAGTCAATATGTTAATATGTTGTTTCTCTAGAACTTATGCATGATAGTCAATATGTTAATATGTTGTTTCTCTAGAACTTGTGCATGATAGTCAGTCGGGTCCGACTCTGACCATCAGAACAGCAGAGTGGAGGCAACTGCTGTCCCGACTATCTGGGCTTCTTCTTCTTCTTCTGCGTTCGTGGGCTGCCACTCCCACGTTCACTCGTATGCACACGAGTGGGCTTTTACGTGTATGACCGTTTTTACCCCGCCATGTAGGCAGCCATACTCCGTTTTCGGGGGTGTGCATGCTGGGTATGTTCTTGTTTCCATAACCCACCGAACGCTGACATGGATTACAGGATTGTTAACGTGCGTATTTGATCTTCTGCTTGCATATACACACGAAGGGGGTTCAGGCACTAGAAGGTCTGCACATATGTTGACCTGGGAGATCGTAAAAATCTCCACCCTTCACCCACCAGGCGCCGTCACCGTGATTCGAACCCAGGACCCTCAGATTGACAGTCCAACGCTTTAACCACTCGGCTATTGCGCCCGACTATTTGGGATTGAATCTCATTATTGTGGAGAGTGTCTTGTCCAAGTTACATCCCCACTCTCTCGGCCAAAGAGAGTTTTAGGACAGTCGGCGTTGGGATGGCTCCCAAAGGCCAACTATTTTCCCCAAATCTGCTCTGGAACTTAAGACACGAATGAAAACATCGCTTATAACGAAGCGAACAGCAATGCTGTAAAGTCGAAATAGGTGGAGTAAACGTTTTCTGGATATATTCTTTAGAAACAGATCACTCATTTTTATGATGTTTGGATGATACTGAGCAGTGGTCTTAACACAACAGCCGCACCTGATTCTGTGATGGTAGTGGTGGTGGTGGTGGTGGTGGTGATGGTATCACGTGCCGAATTCCCTCCCTCCCTCCCCTCCCCCCCACCCCCTCCCTTCGATTCCCACCCTCCCACTCTCTCCCTCCCTACCCTCTCATCACCCACCATCCCCTGGTTGAGAGTGTGTGTAGGGGGAATGGGGGGTGGGGGGGGGGAGGGATTATGACTGCGGCATCCTGCACTGAAAGACCTCTCTCTCATCCCCACCACCCCCCTCCCTGTTGCTCTCCACGCTTCGCAGCTCTGGGTTGCCCGTGCACACAACGCGACGGGGTGACGTGCGAGGGGAGCCTCCTCCGCCGGCAATGGAAAAGCATTCCGCAGGGAATGGACACATTCTCGTGACAATGACGATTATCCAGGCTAGGAGGCAGACGTTGACTGAATCAGAGCTGAGCTGAGCTGAGCAGAGAAGAGCTGAGCAGAGGAACTCTGGGCCTTTACTTGACTTCACTTGTTGGCTTGGCTTGCTCCTTCACTTGCTTGCTTTCACTTTGCTTTGCCCCCACGGGAGGGTTGACGGTATG
>NC_134877.1:17000851-17005851 GCF_041734735.1 Babylonia areolata | reverse complement strand
GGACAGGAAACGGAAGTGAGTTCCATGCGGAGGAAGCCTGGAAAGAGAAAGTGCGTTTTCCATGTGATCTGGTTCTGTAGGAGGGAATTTTTAAGAGACGGTCATCACCTGACGACCGGAGCCGGCAAGGATGGAGAGTAGTAATGCAGAAGTTCAGAAAAGTAAGAAGGAGACATGCCAACCATAAATTTGTTGCACAGGAGAGAGAGTTTGTACTCTATCCTTTTTCTCAGTAGGTAACCAGTGGAGGAAATGAAGGAGAGGGGTGATATGAGCAGATCTGGGAGAATGGAAGTTAAGCCGTGCAGCATGCTTTTGAACTCTCTGAAGTCTGGATAAGAAGTAGTTGGGGGCATCCAGCGAGGAAAGAATTACAGCAGTCAAGCCTAGATAGGACCAGGGAACAGACAAGGGTTTTCGTTACATCTTGAGACAGAAAGTGCCGAATAGAGCTAATTCTACGTAACTCAAGGTAACAGATTTGACAGATGTGTTAGATGTACACATATGTATCAGTGTTGTGTACTGATGGACAATAATGGGAGAGCAAAGACAGCAGAGGGTCAGGGCAACCTACCGACGGTGGGAGCCGCCCAGCACAAGATCACATTCCTTCACCCCATCTGCTGGGCAGATACCTGACCAGCAGCATAACCCAACGCGCCGGCTTAGCCAGGCCTTGAGTGCATGCATGCATAATTATATTTGTGTGCCTTTCAGAGAAGATTTATTCCACAGACTGTTGCCACAAGACAACACTTTTGTTGCCATGGGTGGGGTTGTTGTTTTTTTTGTTTTGTTTTGTTTTGTTTTTTGTTGTTGTTGTTGTTGTTTTCAGTGCGCTAAGTGCGCGCTGTACATGGGACCTCGGTTTATCGTCCCATCCGAATGACTAGACACTCCATCCAATTTGATATCTCCAATCAAACATGGGAGAAAGGGCGAGAGCGGGATTCGAACCCAGACCCTCACGGGGCCTCACGAATTGACAGGTGAGCGGCGTCTTTGATATCCTGCCACCTCCTTCCTTCCTCTTGGCATGATGGAAGAGAAAGACAGTGCAGGGTCAGAGCTGCTACATACCATAGGCGCGGGACTCCAGTGCACGTAAAGATCACACTCCTTCCACCGTTTGCTAGCTCTCCCACAACAACAACAACACCAACAACAACAACAGTGCAATGCCAAGAAGACAGGTTCGGTTCGTCTAGTATAGCTGTGTGCGGGGGTTGCTTAGTTGCAAGGCCACCACCATCACAGCAACAACAACAACAGCAACAACAGCAACCAGCGTGCCTGCCCCCTCTCTCTCCCCCTGGTACCGTGGCTGGGTACGGCCCAGTGCATTCCTGATTGGAAACATGCCGTGGGGACCCCAGCAATGCAAACAAGAGCCTCGTCATCGTTCGTTCTCGTCGGCATAGTCTAGAGAGTAAACACGGTCCGTTAGCCCTCCTAGCTCGCCGCGCGTTTTGCCAAGGGGGTTGGTTAGGTTTAGTTAGTACGCCTACTACCACCGTCGTATAAAAGTTACGTCTCTTCGTGCCTCCCACCCCCACCCCCCAGCCCTCCCCCCTCCACCCCTCACCCTTCTTCCCACCCCCCTACCTCCAACACTCCTCCGCTTCCACACCATCTGAATTTTGTTTCCCTTCCCCATCCATTCCACACGTGGGGTGTGTGGTCAGACGTGTGTTTCCCAGGGGGTGTCGATCAGTGCAGAAATCCCACGCTTTTTTTTTTTTTTTTACTCTTTCTTTCTTTCTTTCTGTCTTTTTTTTTCCAGCAGATTTACAAACGCTTTTCTTTAAAGATGTTATTTGAAAACATTTCCATCACTTGGAAATGTCTCCAGACGTTGTTTCTGTGATCCTTTTCTGACGCACGTTCCGTCATCTTGCTCACCACCATCCTTCAGCAATATGAGTTCACTTTCCTCTTGTCAGCCGCTTTTCCTGCATCGGCAAACATGGCCTCTGTCAGTGTGTCGACTGGTTTCTGTTCAGGAGCTTGCAATGATTACCATGACAAAAATTGGGATAATAATGATCATCATCATCATCATCAACAACAACAACACATCGTAATGTTGATGGTGAGGTCTCTATACCTATCTCTTTCAGTGGACCATTGGTTAGAAAGCTTGGATATAGATAGATAGATAATGTTCTTCTGCATTTGGTAGTTCACTCAGTTTTATTCTAGGCATCAGCCTTCAACACTGTAACTAACGTCAAAGAAAGACGTTTTCAGTTGGGTTTTTTTTGTGTTTTTTTTATGACTGTATAATGAATCTTGACAGTGGGAACACTAAGAATGTATGTGGCGTAAACTTTTTTCTTCGTCTTTTTTTCTTTTTTTGTGTGTGTGTTTTTTGTTGTTGGTTTTTGTTGTATCTTTGGTGGTTCAGAAGGAGCAGCATCTGTCGGTATGATTACGTGGAACAATGACTGCTGGATATGAAGGATGTCTTGGGTACGTCGTGCAGAAGAAGATGCCAGAGATGATGGAAGACGACAACGATGATGAAGATGACAATGGATCTGCATAGCTAAGTAGAATGAGAACACCGCTGTTATCGTCATCATCACCACTACCACCACCACCATCATCATCATCATCATCACAACGTGAAACAAAGACACCAGATTTCTACAAGCCCTGCAATTTTCCATGTCAGTACCCACAGTTTGTGGCAGTTTTGGATATCGTTATCGTCTTCATCGTCATGGCCGTCATCATCGCTATACCCTGTCCATCCATCATCATCACACACTTGAAAGACGAAGCGGGGAAATCTGCCCAACAAGCGACAGATTCCCTCAAGTCCTGAACGGCGGCACTGCCAGCTCCACTCATCCCCCCTACTGTCTCTGATGATATGGGCTGATAAGATAGAGGGGTGTGGGGGAAAGAAGATACACTGAAGAGAAAGAAAGGTAAGAGGCTACTGTGAAGAACCACTGCGGAGGGGGGAGGTGCAAGGCCTGATGATGATTATAAGGAAAGCACAGATGACGAAAGCTCTAACTGTACAGTCAGCTACATGGGCGGGTGTGTGTGTGGGTGATAGAGAGTTAATCGTTCTGTCAGGGACCACCGGCGTTCACAGTTACACGATCATAGTGATGAAAGCTAGTGCTTAATGATTAATAATGATGATAATGATGATAATAGCAAAGAGAAGAAGAAGAAGAAGACAGACAGACAGATGGATGATAATGCACGAATGCTCGTTTCAGTAAACTGGAGAACTATGAATAAAAAGCCAGATCTCGTGTGTGTGTGTGTGTGTGTGTGTGTGTTCTGCTGCGTTGGCCATCACTTTACTTCTTCTTAGTCCTTCCTTCAACGTTGTAACGGCAAGGAAAGAACTCGTCGTTTTCATTTATTGGATGACCCTACAATAAAACCTGACAGATGGAACACAAAAAATGTATATTCCGTAACCTCTTTCTTCTTTCAGTTTCATTCTTTTTGTTGTATCTTTGGTGGTTCAGAAGGAGCAGCATCTGTCGGTATGATTACGTGGAACAATGACTGCTGGATATGATGGATGTCTTGGGTACGTCGTGAAGAAGAAGATGCCAGAGATGATGGAAGACGACAACGATGATGAAGATGACAATGGATCTGCATAGCTAAGCAGAATGAGAACACCGCTGTTATCGTCATTATCGTTATCATCACCACCACCATCGTCATCATCATCACAACGTGAAACAAAGACACCAAATTTCTACAAGCCCTGCAATTTTCCATGTCAGTACCCACAGTTTGTGGCAGTTTTGGATATCGTTATCGTCTTCATCGTCATGGCCGTCATCATGGCTATCCCCTATCCATCCATCATCATCACACACTTGAAAGACGAAGGGAAATCTCCCCAACAAGTGACAGATTCCCTCAAGTCCTGAACGGCGGCACTGCCAGCTCCACTCATCCCCCCTACTGTCTCTGATGATATGGGCTGATAAGGAGGAGGTGTGTGACGGAAGAAGAAGAAGAAGAAGACACCCTGAGAGAGGGAGAGAGGAGAGGGGGAAGTGGAGGAAGATAGGGAGAAAGGGGTTGAGGTAGAGAGGGGTTTGGGGAGTAGGTTGATGAAGGAATGGAGAGACGGGAGGAGAGAAAGAGAGAGAGGGGTAAGGAAGGGATAGAGAGAGAGGAGAAAGGGAGGGAGGAATGGAGGGAGAGAGGTGGGAAGAGAAAGAGAGAGAGGGGTGAGGAAGGGAGAGAGTGGGGTGAAGAAGGGATAGAGAGAGAGGAGAAAGGGAGGGAGGGAGGAATGGAGAGAGGGAGGGGGAAAGGGAGAGAGGGGTGAAGAAAGGAGAGAGTGGGATGAAGAAGGGATAGAGAGAGAGGAGGAAGGGAGGGAGGAATGGAGGTGGGAAGAGAAAGAGAGAGAGGGGTGAGGAAGGGAGAGAGTGGGGTGAAGAAGGGATAGAGAGAGGAGTAAGGGTGGGAGGGAGGAATGGGGGAGAGGGAGGAGAGAAAGAGAGAGAGAGGGTAAGGAAAGAGAGTGGGATGAAGAAAGGATAGAGAAAGAGGAGGAAGGAAGGGAAGGGAGGGAGAAATGGAGGGAGAGGGGGGAGAGAAAGAGAGAGGGAGGGAGAGAAAAAGTGGGAGAGGGGAGAAGGGAGAGAGGGGGAGGGAGAAAAGGTGAGAGACGCGGGTGGAGAGAGAGGTGGAAGGAAAAAGTGAGAGAGGGGTGGAGAGAGAGGTGGAGGGAAAAAGAGAGAGAGGGGTGGAGAGAGAGGGGGAGAGAAAAAGTGAGAGAGGGATGGAGAGAGAGGGGGAGGGAGAAAAAGTGAGAGACGGGGGTGGAGAGAGAGGGGGAGAGAAAAAGTGAGAGAGGTGGTGGAAAGAGAGGGGGAGAGAAAAAGTGAGAGAGAGGGGTGGAGAGAGAGGGGGAGGGAGAAAAAGTGAGAGACGGGGGGTTGAGAGAGAGGGGGAGAGAAAAAGTGAGAGAGGTGGTGGAGAGAGAGGGGGAGGGAGAA
>NC_134877.1:16975851-16995851 GCF_041734735.1 Babylonia areolata | reverse complement strand
TAAGCGCCTCTCAGCTCGCCCACCCCTATTACATTATCTGTTGACCTGTTCACGAACTTACTTCATTATTTACTGATTTACCTTCACTGCCTTCCATTCCCGTTAGCCCGACGCGCTAACCTGCGCAAAGCGATTGAATCAGTCGTTGTTTCGTAAGCATCTGTCTACTGCGTTCCTGTGAAAACAACTGAACTCGTCTTGTATGGAAACGCCGTGGTGGCAGAATAAGTTTTCTAGGCGTTGGATTTTCTTTCTGATCCACCCGGCTTCGTGTTTGCAGTTCTTTGAGGAAGATGGCAGAATGATTTAAGACGCTCATCTCCGAATGCAGAGAGTCCGTTAGGGTCTGGCTTCGAATCCCCGCTCTCAGTATCTCTGAGGAGCTGATGTGAATGAATAATTCCTTATGCCCCGTCCTCAGAACAAGTGCCGTTACCGAGATTCGAACCCGGGACCCTCAGATTGAATGTCCAACATTTTTTTTTCCACACGGCTATTGCGCCCGTCAATGATAATGGCTGTTTGGCCAAAGTCATTAACATCATTCAGTGTTCATTGTCCAGTATTCAATGACCCAACACGCAGTTTGATTTTTTTTTTTCAGTTAAACCTGGGAGAGACAGAGAGCGGGGGGTGGGTCGATCCCTCCCACCCCCACGGACACTTGCATTGGCAGATAAGCCGTCTTAACCCACATTCTGCCCGCCTTCCTTCCTGACCATGCAAGCCTGACCACAAGAGTCCCCTCCACCCCCACCCTCCCCCCTCCGTCTCACTCTCGCGCCACACTCCTCCCCCCACCCCCACAAACCCCTCAACCCCTACCCTTCCATACATAATCCGTTTCTCCATCAGCAACGCCTAGCGACACACGGAGGAGGAACAAGCGGCCCCCTGCTACTATATTAGGTGCCTTGATGTTGCTGAGCCAAGTCAACAAACACGGGCTATGAGACAGGCAGGTAGCTAAGTGAGTTACGTTTCCCTCAGCCCCCCCACCCCCACCCCCACCCCTCCTTCCCCCGGGTCTGACCACAGGCTAATCACTTGGGGGCTGATTACAACTCGGAGGCTGCCGGTCGGTCCCGAGAGAGAGAGAGACAGAGACAGACAGAGGGGGAGAGAGAGAGAGAGAGAGAGAGAGAGAGAGAGAACTCTTCAAGAGCCGCCGCGACAAGAAAGTACTTGGACAGGGCCAGACGATGGAACGAAAACAGTCTTTGATGAGGCTTTTGCTCTGCGGAGAGAGAAGAGAGAGAGAGAGAGAGAGAGAGAGAGAGAGAGAGAGAGAGAGAGAGAGTTTGTCTGTCTGTCCGTCTGTTTGTCTGTCTGTCTATGGAACGAAAACAGTCTTTGATGAGGCTTTTGCTCTGTGGAGAGAGAAGAGAGGGAGAGAGAGAGAGAGAGAGTTTGTCTGTCTGTCCGTCTGTGTTTGTCTGTCTGTCCATGGAACGAAAACAGTCTTTGATGGCTTTTGCTCTGTGGAGAGAGAGAGAGACAGAGATAGAAGAGAGACATTGTCTGTCTGTCTGTGTGTCTGCCTGTCTGTCGATGGAATGAAAACAGTCTTTGACGAATCTTTTGCTCTTTGGAGAGAGAGGAAAAGAGACTCTGTCTGTCTGTCTGTCTTTCTAATGTCTGCCCGTCTTTTTTTTTTTTTTTTTTTTTTTTTTTTTTTTTTTGCTGTCCCATCATCTGCACCGTTTCAGTGGCATTACTCCCCCATACACGGCCACACCCGGGTTCGTCCGTCGCAGTTCCAGCGTCGGCAGTCCACAGGGAACCATCGATGTTAGGTCGCCAGGGGGCCACACACCAGAGGAGACCCTGCACTGCTGCTGAGTCACCTCGGTGGTGTTCAGTGGTGCCTGTTCTGTTTTAACGTACTTAGGACACCACCTACTAAGCCCACTACTAACGACAATAATGGCTTAGTCGCGGAGCCAGACTGAGTGAGCGTCCCTCCCAGAGTGGAGACCGCCACCACGTCCCTCAAACTACAGCCCCCCATGAATCTGCCGACACTGACGACATTGACAGGACTCACCCCAAGCACGGAAGTGGAGGGGTATCAAAACTGAGGTCACCATGAGAGTAGGGCATGAAAAGTCACAGACTTTGAGACTATTTTGTGTATATTGATGACGATGAAGGCGGAGGATGGCGATGATGATGACGATGTTGCTATGGAGGTCCAGTTTGGTTTGGGACTGCGTGACAAGGTTGTACTCTACGCTTCCTGTCATAATGATATCCCGGCGTTAACCAGGCCCGAGAGATACAGACACTTACAGTGTTTGTCAGGTAATTAGAGCAACACACCCAAAGACGCATCCTTGAAGTGGATGACACTCGACTGTGTGGTCCCAGTCTCCCCATTTAAGCCCACAGCACACTCAACTCTGGGTAGGAGCCGGCCACGGGCCGAAAAACCCACCTCCGCTGGGATTCGAACCCGCGTCCTCCCAGCCGTCAGTCCGCGACGCTAACCACTTCGCCACGGCGGCTGGTATGCCTGCCCGTCTTTGAGTTGATAGCTGCCGGAGAGAATTAGCTGGAACATGACAGTGAGAATTAGCCGGAACATGACAGTAAGAATTAGCCGGAACATGACATTGAGAAATAGCCGGAACATGACAGTGAGAAATAGCCGGAGCATGACAGTGAGAATTAGCCGGAACATGACAGTGAGAAATAGCCGGAACATGACAGTGAGAATTAGCTGGAACATGACAGTAAGAAATAGCCGGAACATGACAATGAGAATTAGCCGGAACATGACAGTGAGAATTAGCTGGAACATGACAGTGAGAATTAGCTGGAACATGACAGAATTAGCTGGAACATAACAGTGAGAATTAGCCGGAACATGACAGTGAGAAATAGCCGGAAAATGACAGTGAGAAATAGCCGGAGCATGACAGTGAGAATTAGCCGGAACATGACAGTCAGAATTAGCCGGAACATGACAGTCAGAATTAGCTGGAACATGACAGTGAGAATTAGCTGTAACATGACAGAATTAGCTGGAACATGACAGTGAGAATTAGCCGGAACATGACAGTGAGAATTAGCCGGAACATGACAGTGAGAATTAGCCGGAACATGACAGTGAAAATTAGCCGGAACATGACAGTGAGAAATAGCCGGAACATGACAGTGAGAAATAGCCGGAACATGACAGTAAGAATTAGCTGGAACATGACAGTAAGAAATAGCCGGAACATGACAGTGAGAATTAGCCGGAACATGACATTGAGAATTAGCTGGAACATGACAGTGAGAATTAGCCGGAACAACATGACAGTGAGAATTAGGCGAAACATGACAGTGAGAATTAGCCGGAACATGACAGTGAGAAATAGCCGGAACATGACAGTGAGAATTAGCCGGAACATGACAGTGAGAATTAGCCGGAACAACATGACAGTGAGAATTAGGCGGAACATGACAGTGAGAAATAGCCGGAACATGACATTGAGAATTAGCCGGAACATGACAGTGAGAATTTGCCGGAACAGTGAGAATTAGCTGGAACATGACAGTGAGAATAAGGCGGAACATGACAGTGAGAATTAGCTGGAACATGACAGTGAGAATTAGCCAGAATATGACAGTGAGAATTAGCTGAAACATGACAGTGAGAATTAGGCGGAAAAGAGTCCCCCCCGGGAGCTTGATTAATTATCATTATTTCTTATTATTTTTTTTTTTTTTTTTTAATCATCTCTTTGATTATGTTGCTACCGCTGATTTGAGGGCGTTGTCTTGCTTTAGATGGAAGTGTATACAACCCATGCACAGGACAAAATTAATTCTTCAAAGGAAGCCAATGAAGTCTACATAAGAGCATATCGTTGACGCGTTTGTTTTTGTTGTGTGGGGTGTTTTTTTTTCTGATTAAACGACACAATCCTGAAAAAAAAAAGGGGGAGGTTAGCGGGGGGATGGGGAGGGGGGGGGGGGGGATGGGCGGAATACAATACTGTTACTACCTGTGTGGGAAATCCCGAAGAGAAACTGAGAACCTTCACGCGTTTTCTTTTTATTTATAATTTTCTTTCAAACTGTACTCTTTCTTTTTTCTTCTCCAAATAAAGTAATTTTCCAGTCACGCTCTATCGGCACTCTTTTAGTTCTTTGTTTGACGAACTGGCCGAAGACACGCTAGGAGTGAACCGTGAAACTGATGGGAATGAAATTACACTGCAGAAGGTCACAGTTTCAGTGTCAGTGGGAGGGAAGGTGGCAGAATGGTTAAGATGCTCAGCTGCCAATATACAGAGTCCGTGAGGGTGTGGGTTCGAATTCCGCTGTCGCCCCTTCTCCCAAATTTGACTAGAAAATCAAACTGAGCTTCTACTCATTAGGATGAGACGAATAGCCGAGGTGTGTGTGTGTGTGTGTGTGTGTGTGTGTGTGTGTGTGTGTGCTCGTGCGCACTACCACCAGATCAAAGAACATCAGTTCGACATGATCACGTGCGCGCGCGCGCACGCACGCACGCACGCACACACACACACACACACACACACACACACACAGAAAAAAAAACCTTACAATTTGCTCCCCCTCCACCCCCTCCCCCACCCCATCCCCGCCCCCAAACCCCAACCCCCCGGAAAAAAAGAAAAGAAAATAACGTTGCTATGGCCGAGTCAGCGCGGAGTCAGTATGGCTGATGCGATTTGTGGCGGATGAAGGGAGGCCTTCTGGGTCGTTACACACGGAATGATTGGTACAAGCTCCACCAATCAGCGGGCCTGTCTCTTACAGACATCCAGCTTCGTCTCCCTTTTCTCGTTCTCGTGGGAAAATAAGAAGTATTGGGAATATTCCCAATATTTTAAATCTTTCTGGATTCCATTTAATGTTTAGATGTTGCATATATTTTGTTTTTGAATGTTGGTATTTTTATTATTTCCTGGCCATATAGCTTGTGTTTTTTGTGTGTTCATGAAAAGTCCTGAAAACTTGCCAAATTGTTCTACATGTCGAATAGATCTTTCAAACGATAAACAGTCCCCAGTATTCATCAACTGTGCATCGTCAGCAAATTGTGATATTTTATGGTCTTTATTATTTATCTTTATACCTTTTATATCTTTATCCTCTCTAATCATAATAGCTAAAATTTTTACACATAATAGTATTATAAACAAATAGGGAGAGAGTGGGTCACCCTGTCTACAACCTCTTTCTATAAAGAACCATTCTGTCGTTTGACCGTTGACTATAACAGTTGACTTTATTCTGTTATAAAATGTTTGTATCCATCTACATATATTTTCTTCAAATCCATATGCGCTCAAAGCTTTAAACAAAAAGTTCCAGTCAAGTGAATCAAACGCTTTTTTCTAAATCTAAACAAATCAGAAGTTCAGGTAATTGTCGTGTTTCTAGGTAATCAGTTAAATCGTATATGAGTCTTATATTGTCTCCCAGGTATCTATTTGCAACAAAACCTGTCTGGTCTTCGTTAACTAATTTTGTAAGAACCATCTTTATTCTACTTGGAATGCACGTCAATCCAATTTTATATAAAACATTTAGAAGTGAGATGGGTCTCCAGTTCTTTATATATTCTTTAGATTTGTCTGGTTTCGGGATACACGTGTGTAAAGTGCTTTGAGCTCGGGAGGAAAACGCTCAACAAATATCCATTATTAGCAAGCAGCAGTGCTATGTTTGCTCATGCAACCAACCGCTGGGTTCCAGGCCCAGTCTCCGCGTGGCGTTGTTAAATCCTTGGGAAAGGGACTTTACCCCGAATGTTCACACACCACCACACAGGTATTAACTCTTTCCATACGAACGGCGAAAGAGACGACGCTAACAGCGTTTCACCCCAATTACCATCATCAAAATATTGCAAGCGGAAGGCTCTTATACTGAAGACGTGAATGTTGACAAAGAATACCACAAGTCTTACAACGGAAGCTAAAGGCTGGGTCATTCAGACACCCACTGGACATCCGAGGGGTTTGTGTAGAGGAGAAGAGAGGACTGGCCGTACTGAGTGAGTTAAAACCATTTCACTGCCAAGCTCGCATTTATGCAGCAGCTATGTAGAGGACCCATGTCACTGAAGGGTGACCAGATCATGGGTCGTTTTATCCATGAAACTACTGCTCTTTAATGTTCGGTGGTAGGACAGGCCATATTTTCTACACATCGCATGGGGGAATCCCCAACTATTCTTAGACACCATATTTTCTGTGTTTGTAGCACAAGGGAAGTTTGCACTCTGAATTGACTGGCGATGAAGAGGTTAAAGAGTACGCGAGAGAACAAGGTCCCTGCTTCCCTTTATTTCCAGAGCGCTAGACATTGTGGATTTTTTTTTTTTTTTTTTTTTTTTTTTTTTTGCTGCTGCTGCTGCTGCTTCACTGTCCCGATTGCCGTAAAAGGCTTTGGGGGACCTTTAACCTTTAGCCTTCTGTTTGAAGCACACGCCTTTCCATCGTGTTCAACACTTGGACCTGGACCGGCCCTTCATCTGACCCTGACTCTTGTTTGTGGCTTCCGGCACTGTGTTGTTGTTGTAGTTGTTGTTGTGTGAGCATGTCTTTATTCTCTCTTTTCTTTCAGCTTCCTTATCTCTTTTTTTTTTTTTTTTTTTTTTTTTTTTTTTTTGAGGGGCGGGGGGTTCTTTCTTCTTCTTCTTCTTCTTCTTTTTTTTTTTTTTTTTTTTTTTTTTCGAACTGAACGACCAACAGTCTTGGCTTTGTTGTTGCTGATGACGCTGTTAACTGCTGCTGCTGCTGCTGTTGTTGTTGTTGTTGAACATTAACACTGTCTGGGTTTCCCTGGTTCGCCACCTTTCTTCCCTGTCATTATCACTATTGTACTATACTGACGAACAGCCAACGAAAGAGCCATTTAAGAGCCATGTGGAGTGATGACCTAGAGGTAACGCGTCCGCCTAGGAAGCCAGAGAATCTAAGCGCGCTGGTTCGAATCACGGCTCAGCCGCCGATATTTTCTCCCCCTCCACTAGACCTTGAGTGGTGGTCTGGACGCTAGTCATTCGGATGAGACGATAAAACGAGGTCCCGTGTGCATCATGTTCTTAGCGCACGTAAAAGAACCCACAGCAACGAAAGGGTTGTTCCTCGCAAAATTCTGTAGAAAAATCCACTTCGATAGGAACAACAAATAAAACTGCACGCAGGAAAAAATGAAAAAAAAAAAAGGGGGGGGGGGGGGGGGCGGGGCTGTAGTGTAGCGACGCGCTCTTCCTGGAGAGAGCAGCCTAAATTTCACACAGTGAAATCTGTTGTGATAAAAAGAAATACAAATACAAATACAAACAAATACAAATATACTGTTTTAGTTATTGAAGGGAGAGAAGGAGGGTGTTGTGTTGTGTTTTTTTTTTTTACTACGCTGTTATTTATGATGGTAGTAGTAGTAGTAGTAGTTGTTGTTGTTGTTGTTGCTGTGTACTGTTGCTCTTGCTGATAAGGGGTGTTTAACGCGACGAAATGGACTGTTGCATTAATTGAAGGAGGGTTAGGAGGGTTGTTGTGTTTGTGTTGTTATTCATGCTGGTAGTAGTTTTTGTTGTAGTTGTTGTGGGGTTTTTATTTCTGTTTGTTTGTTTCTTTGTTTCTTCTTTTCTTTGTGTTGTTTTTACTGTTGTTCATGCTGGTAAGGGGTGACTGACAACTTGTCGACAGTATCAGTATCAGTGTCAGTATCAGTAGCTCAAGGAGGCGTCACTGCGTTCGGTCAAATCCATATACGCTACACCACATCTGCCTAAGCAGATGCCTGACCAGCAGCGTAACCCAACGCGCTTTGTCAGACCTTGAGGGAAAAAAAATTCTAAAAAAATAATAAATGATAATAAAATTAAACAAAATAAAATAAATAAAATTTTAAAAAATAACGATCTTTTGAATAAGTAACTAAAATAAAATAAAACAAAATAAAAATGAAAAATTGTCGACAATAAACCCTTAATCAACGTCAAGTTGTTCAGGGCCCTCGCGGGTCTTAGATCGGTATGGATTGTTTGTTCGAGGGGGTGAGTCCTGTGCTGTTCATGTGTTTTGTGCTGTGTTGTATTGTATTGCATTGCATTGTATTGTGTTGTATTGTATTGTATTGTGTTGTGTTGTGTTGTATTGTATTGTGTTGTGTTGTATTGTATTGTGTTGTGTTGTATTGTATTGTGTTGTGTTGTATTGTATTATATTGTATTGTGTTGTATTATATTGTATTGTATTGTCACAACAGATTTCTCTGTGTGAAATTCGAGCTGCTCTCCTCGGGGACAGCGCGTCCGCCACAGTTCCGCTTCATCCTCTCTTTTTTTTTCTTTTCTGTCTGCAAATTTATATATAATTATTTTACTAGCATAGTGGCTTGTATATTTTTTTTGTCCTTTCAGAATGTTGACAGCTACAGCTCTCTTTATTGCCGTAGGTTCTTTTACGTGCACCGACCAAGTGCATGCTTCGCACTATTCACACGGGGACGGACACCTCGGTTTATCGTTTCGTTTTTCGGTGAAAGTCTTGGTCTCAAGGTGTTGTGGTGGATGTGGGGAGCGGGGGGGGGGGGGGGGGGGGGAAGGCGGGGGAGGGGGGTGCGCAGAGGGGTTTGGGGTAGGGAGTAGGGGTGGTGGAAAGTCTGGTGACCGCAGATTTATCTTCATCTTGTTTGGGGTTTTTTTGTGTATGATTCTTGTTGTTGTTGTTTTTGTTGTGTTTGTTGTTGTTGTTGTTTTTTTTGTGTTTTTTTTGTTGTTGTTGTTGTTGTTGGTTGTTGTTGTTGGTTGTTGTTGTTGGTTGTTGTTGTTTTTTTGTTTGTTTGTTGTTGTTTTTTTGTTGCTGTTGTTTTTTTTTGCGTGTTTTTTTTTTTTTTTTTGGGGGGGGGGGGGGGTTGTTTGTTGGTTTGTCGTTTTTTTGTGTGTTTTTTTGTTGTTTTTTTCCGTGTTTTCCGGCCCCTTCTTCATCCACCAATACGGTAGTTCCTGGCAGAGTAGTGTCGGGGGGGGACCACGAACACTGAGCACTGCCTGTCCATTTACTGGGGCGCCACATGAAGCAGCACACGAGCGCAGCAATGAGGGTGGGAGGGGGTGTAGGGTAGGGGGATGGCAGGGCGAGGGTAGCGGGGGGAGGGGGGGAGGGGGTTCAAGGCGGAGGGTTGGGGTAACCTTGTTCTGCACGGTTAATGACACGCATCACTCGCCACGCTCTCCTTCTTCTTCTGCTGCTGCTGCTGCTGCTTCTGCTGCTTCTGCTTCTCACTGGAGGTCCTCCTTCCTCTGCCATCACATCATTCACATCACCCTTGTACTGTGTTGTTCCCTCCCGCTGCTGGACATGACAGACCACAGAGAGAGAGAGAGAGAGAGAGAGAGAGAGAGATGGGAGAGGGGGTAGAGGAGAGGGGAGGGGATGGGGGGATTTTGGTAGTAGGAGGAGGAAGATGCAGGAACAGAAGAAGACAAGACTGAGAAAGAGAGAAAGAGTGAGTAGGGGGAGAAGAGGGTGCAGAGAGAGAGAGAGAGAGAGAGAGAGATGGGAGGGGTGGAGGAGAGGGGCGGCGGAGGGGGGAAAGAGAGAGAGGGAGAGAGAGAGAGAGAGATTGTGGGGCAGAGGGTGGGAGGAGAAGAAGGATGGAGAGAGAGAGAGAGAGAGAGAGAGAGAGAGACACACACACACACACACACACACACACACACACACACACACACACACACAGAAGAGATTGTGGGAGGAGAAGAAGAAGGATAAGAGAGAGAGACAGAGACAAAGAGAGAGAGCAGAGGGTGGGAGGAGAAGAAGGATGGAGAGAGAGTGTGTGTGTTTGTGACACAGAGAGAGGGGAGACAGACAGTGTATGGAGCACGTGCGTGAGAGAGAGAGGGAGAGGGACGGAGAGAGGGGAGAGAGAGAGACAGAGGAGACAGAGAGCTTGAGAGACACAGAGAGAAAAAGAGAGAGAGGGGGGGGCGGGGCGGGGGTGAACCGGACCGTCAGACGACTAATGGCGAATTAATCTGAGTGCCGCTAGGGGCGGCTTAATGGAGCGCGGCCTCTTTGATGTGGACGTGGTGCCGATGAGAACCAGGTGAGGAGGGATAGGAAGCTGAGTTTGGTTCGTCTGTGAGGAAAGGGGGGTTTGGAGGGCCGAGAGGTAGAGGTTGGTCGTGGTGGTGGGGGTAGTGGTGGTAAGGGGTTTTTTGCACCCTCCTCCTATCTCTCTCCCCTCCTTAATTCCCTTGTGTACCCCTACCCCTTCATTCCGTTCACACCCTCTCCCTCTCTACTTGTTTCTGTTGCTGTCCAGTTGCTTGCTTGTACCGTTTTCGCTTCTTCTTCTTCTTCTTCTTCTTCTACATCAGTCGGTGTGTGTGTGTGTGTGTGTGTGTGTGTGTGTGTGTGTGTGTGTGTGTGTGTGTGTGTGCACTTCTCTGTTCTGTCTCTTTCTGTGGCTTTCTTTGTCTTGTGATGATTTGTTTTTTGTTGTGTTTTTTTTTGGGGGGAGGGGAGGGGGGGCAAGTTGACCCTTGGGAGCCATCCCCAACGTTGATTGTCCAAACGTCCTCTTGGCCGAGAGAGTGGGTATGAGAGTGGAGTGATGGCCTAGAGGTAACGCGTCCGCCTAGGAAGCGAGAGAATCTGAGCGCGCTGGTTCGAATCACGGCTCAACCGCCGATATTTTCTCCCCCTCCACTAGACCTTGAGTGGTGGTCTGGGCGCTGGTCATTCGGATGAGACGATAAACCGAGGTTTCGTGTGCAGCATGCACTTAGCGCATTTAAAAGAACCCACGGCAACAAAACGGTTCTTCCTGGCAAAATTTTGCAGAAAAATCCACTTCGATAGGAAAAAACAAATAATACTGCACGCAGGAAAAAAAAAAAATGGGTGGCGCTGTAGTGTAGCGACACGCTCTCCCTGGGGAGAGCAGCCCGAATTTCACACAGAGAAATCTGTTGTGATAAAAAGAAATACAAACACAAATACAATAATCAAGTTCCAGCCCAGATTGTCAGGACAGCAGCTGCCTGCCTCCACTGATGTTCTGACGGTCATATTAATTTTGTCGGACACGACAGACTATCATACATACAAGAGTCTTAGTCTCTCCCTCCCTCCCTCTCTACCCCCAGCATCAGATTCTCCCCATCCCCCCACCCCACCCACCCCCTTTTTTTTTTTTTTTTTTTTTTTACTTGTCAGCACTCAGTGAGAAAGACATTGAGGGACGGAGGGAGAGAGGGGGGTGGAGAGGGGGGTGGGGGGAGGGGAGAGGGCTAAAGGTCACCCGTCTTGCAGAAAGATCAACTGACCCATGTTTCATGCACGAGGGGGCATGGGGGGGGGGGGAAGAACTGAACGGCTCCTTTTCTACTCTTGCCAGCAAAACTAAGTACCCCTCACTTTCTGAAGCGTTAATGAACGCCCCCCACCCCCCCTCCCTTCCTCTTTTTTTTTCCTGGAACCCTACCAAGACAAAGCAAGCAGCTGGGTGAACCTTGGCACGGGCTGAAAGAAGGAAAGGGAAAAAAAAAAAAAAAAAAAGCCAATCGTTATTTCATACAGAGACCACCTTCCACTTTCAGTGCAGCTCTTGGGCTTGTCACCGTACCAGTTGATACCAGACTTAGAGCAACGGTTTCGTCATCGCAAGTCTGATTGTACCTTCCTTCCAGTTATCTCCATTCGCGGGCGTTTTACTCACGTCCTATGGAACATGGGTGTTTTTTTTTGTTTTGTTGCTGTTGTTTTGTTGGGGGGGGTTTTGTTGTTTTTTTATCACAACAGATTTCTCTGTGTGAAATTCGGGCTGCTCTCCCCAGGGAGAGCGCGTCGCTACACTACAGCGCCACTTTTTTTTTTTTGTATTTTTTCCTGCGTGCAGTTTTTTTTTTATTTGTTTTTCCTATCGAAGTGGATTTTTCGACAGAATTTTGAACAGCCCTTTTGTTGCCGTGGGTTCTATGCTGCACACAGGACCTCGGTTTATCGTCTCATCCGAATGGCTAGCGTTCAGACTACCACTCAAGGTCTAGTGGAGGGGGAGAAAATATCGGCGGCTGATCCGTGATTCGAACCTGCGCGCTCAGATTCTCTGGCTTCCTAGGCGGACGCGTTACCTCTAGGCCATCACTCCACTTGTCGAGACAGTCATTTCGAGAATGAATCCGAAGTCGGAATGCTTTCGGTGTTGCCATCATCCGTACCATTGATGGGGTTTTGGGGTGGGGTAGCGATTTCTTGCTCGGCTTGAGTAAATGGTGCCCTCTTCCTCCTCCCACACCCCACCCCACCCCCCTTCCGGCACAGATACTGGTGATTGTATACTAGTAATATATTTTTGGTGGTTTTTTTTTCATATTTGATAATAATAATAATGATAATAATAATAATAATAATGAAGTGCTCTTCTATATCGCTGTTCCCTTCACAGAGAGGCTAACGGTGCTTCACAAAATTAATTAAGTATTACAATAAAGAAACAACAATTCTCAAGAACATTCACAAATGACAAACAATCACTCATGGCGCTCCACAAATTACATGTTACAAAAGAGAAGCAACAATCATATCAAGAAGAAAAGAAAAGTATCAACCACGAAGAAACAATCGCCATCCTCGCATCATGAACAGCACAGAGAGAGAGAGACAGAGAGAGAGAGAGAGAGAGAGAGAGAGAGAGAGAGAGAACACCTCCATCCACACATACACATGTACATATTTAAATGTTCACGTGTACAAAAAAAAAAATCTTTTAACTCTCTCCATACGAACGGCGAAAGAGACGACGTTAACAGCGTTTCACCCCAGTTACCACCAGCAAAATATTGCAAGCGGAAGGCTCTTATACTGCAGAGGTGAATGTTGACAAAGAATACCACAATTCTGACGACGGAAGCTAAAGGTTGGGTCATTCAGACACCCACTGGACATCCGAGGGGTCTGTGTAGAGGAGAAGAGAGGACTGGCCGTACTGAGTGAGTTAAAAGTGAAAAGGTATTAGAGGATAGGGGTGATGTGAGGTGTGGGGAAAACAGGGTTGATGGAGGGCAGATTCAAAGATAGATATTTGAAATGAATAAAAAAAGAAAATTAATGATTAAATAAAATTACTTTATGGACTTTGTAAAAAAGCGAAGTCATTAATTATAACGCGCAAAAACAACTTTATCATGAATGGGAACAGTAAACCAAAACCATCATCATTTTCAGAGTATATAATTCCTTTTTTTTCTTGATGAATTAACTTCATGGTATTTGGCCTGATGTTGTTATGTTGCTGTTGTTTTTTTCTGCTCATAAAGCATAACATTATGGAGACTATCATTTCGAAAGAATTAATAAGCCAGTTTGCTGTTCGTTGCTGTTGTATTGATTTTTTTTTTTTTTTTTTTTTTTGATTTTTTTTTTTAATCATCTTATCAGATGCCAGCAGTCCGTGAAACATCGTTTTGTTGTTTTTTTTCTCTCCCCCTGTCTGCCTCTGTCTCTGCACTCTGTCTCTGTCTCTGTCTCTCTCTCTCTCTTCTGATATGAATTTCTCTCTTTATTCTTGTGCGGTTTTTTTTGGTTTTGTTCTTTTGTTTGTTTGTTTTTTTGTACCCCAGGCATTCTTCTTATTAAACTTATCTCCATACATACCCTGGAAAAATAAGATTTCCTTCGTTCGTTCGTTCTCTCTCTCTCTGTCTCTCTCTCTCTCTCTCTCTCTCTGTGCGTGCGCCCACGTGTGTGTGTGTGTGTGTGTGGGCGCGCGCGCGCGCGCGTTGGTGTGTGCGTGCGTGAGCGCACGTGTATGTGTGTGTGTGTGTGTGTGTATGTGAGCGTGCGTGCGCGCACGTGTGTGTGTGTGTGCGTGCGCGCACGTGTATGTGTGCGTGCGTGAGTGCGCGCACGTGTGTGTGTGTGTGTGTGTGCGTGCGTGCATGCGATGCAGGTGTACGTACATAGGTAAACACTGAAGTTTATCTACAGGTGCATGGGAACCTGAGCTAGACAACGCCGTACAGGAACTGCGTGTAATGTTGAACAACAAACAAAGCACAACACCTTTTTCTGCCAACGTGAAGAAGACACGCACCTTCACACACACACACACACACACACACGCTAATGCTGCTCAGCGCTGAGCTGAGTTAGTTTCCCCATCAGACGGTTTGGAAACGCTGAGCGAACAATGACTTTTTTGTGTGACTTGTTTGAAGGAGCTAGAGGCTCAGAATTTCTTCGGCTTTTTGTTTTGTTGTTGTTGATGGTGGTGGTGGTGGTGTTTGTTTGTTTGGTGGGGTTTTTTGTGGGTTTTTGTTGTTGTTGTTGTTGTTTTGTTGTTTTGGGGGGGATTTTTTTGTTCGTTTGTTTGTTTTTTGTGTTTTTGTTGTTTTTTTTTGGTCCAAAAATGCCACCAAAGACCCGATTTGTTTCCCGTACACCGATTAACTGTTATTCGATCATGATGATTTGTTCATTGACTGAATAGAATAAAGACTCCAGTTTCGACAGCATCTGATAAGTATAGATGTGACAGTGCTGGGTATTGTAAGCATGCTATTGACAGGACTGTATAGCTGTCGAAAGAGAACTGCCTAGCTGTGATCATCCGGTCTAATTTCCCGTGCACTTTGGGAAATGACTGTGTTCGCTTGCACATTTTGAAGTGCAAGCAGTCTGTTGATAAATACTCGTGTGTTATATTGTGTTGTGCTGTGCTGTGCTGTGTTGTGCTGTGCTGTTTTGTTGGATCATATTGCGTTGTGTTGTATCGTGTCGTGTTGCGTTGTGGTGTATTGTTATGTATCGTACTGTATATCGTATCGTATTATAATTATATTCAAAATAATTTTTCTTAATTCTTTCTGTTTTTTACATTGAGAATACTTAGTTATTACCTGCAATGTGAGGATGAATGTATGAAACGGTGTATGTGATTTTTTTTTTTTCTTTCAATTTGGTCAAGGTGGACACATTTTCATCATGTGTAACAGTGCTGTTTTATAACATATAACAGACATTTATCTAGCATCGGCATAGAGGTATGGACACTCTGCTTAGCTAACGTAATATGAAAAGAACACAACCCATACTTTTTATCAGAAAACAAACATATGGAGTATCTTATGTATGAACACATTTCCTCTAGTTTTCCATACGTGACTATATAAAACACCCATTACACAGTCATGTTAAACATTATTACTGAAGACACATAAGTGCACATAAATGCACACATACATATGTTATTTACATACTAGCATACTTACACATTCACATAATCTGTTCTTCAAGTATAAAAATATATCATTGAGCCTTCATTATTGTTGTACATTTTCGTCTTTCATCATATTTTGTTATGGGTTATTGTTTTCAAGAAGTTTTATATATGGACACCAATTTCTCGTAAATACAGCGCTTAACATTTCCATTGAATGCATATATCTTTCTACTTTATAACTATTTCTTAAATCATTCAGAAAGTGCTGTATACACGGTTTAATCTTATTTGTTCTGCGTTTATAACAAAATATTTTGCAAAAAGAATAATATAGTTGAAAGTTTCATCTGTTTTTGTAAGTTCATCATTTTCAAAGAGAACCAATTCTATGTTTAACTTAACGTTTGTGCAAGTATCACTTTCTTTAAAAACGTTCTCCAATTCCTTCCAAAACAATTGAGAGAACTTGCAAAGCCATAGATATTGTTGTAGTGAATCTATTTCATTTTTACAGAAATTGCACTTGTCACTGTTTGTAATGCCCATTTTCTTCAGAATTTTGTTTGTAACTAAAATGTTGTGACAAATTCTAATTTGAAACCACTTCAATTTTATCTCTTTTACTTTTTTTTATTTGCTTCATGGTGGTTACCCAATTAACAATGATATCTAATTTTTGCTCCCACTTGACAAAAGAATTTATATTGTAAATAAAGAGTGGTTCAAGGAGTATATCATAATATATTTGCGAGCCTTTCATAGTAGAGGCTATTAAGTGTAGTGCTTTCGGTTGTTCATTACAGGTTTTATCACTTAGATAAATATTGTGTGTAATTAAGTAACTTTTTATTGATCGTATCAATCCCATATACACTAAATAATTTGCATTAATATTATATTTTTCTGCAAAGCACGTGTAACTAAGGAAGCACCCATTCTCATCAACAACATCTCTAACCAGAAATATATTCTTATTTGTCCAACATTTGTAGTGGATTGTGTTGTTACCAACTCTAAATTTGTCGTTGTAAAAGAGGGGCTCTGCAAGTACCTCGTGTGGCTCTTTTAATTCTATTTGTTTCGTAAAATTCGTGTATGCCTGAAAAACATCTTTCCAAAATTGGTTACATTCGATATTTAGAAACTTTCTTGAACCATACAGATGCAGTGAGTTAATTTCTTGGCATTTTATAAGTAAGATTCTCTTCCACTTTGGTGTTCCTGTGTATAATTTCCTTATCCATGTTATCTTAAGAGTATGTATAAACTTTTGTATGTCTGGTATACCTATTCCTCCATTTGCAACATTATGTATTGAGTATTGTTTTTTTAATCTTATCCCATACGAATTCATAGCATAGTCTATGTAATTCTTTTACGTATTTGTCTGGAGGGTTTGGAAGAAGAATCCATAAGTATATAAGCTTTGAAAGTATGAGAGATTTGAGAATAGCAATTCTACCGAGTGGTGTGCATATACGCTTTGACCAAATCTTGAATAAGTTTTTTGCTTCTGTTAATTTGTCCCTGTATTCACTTCAGTTATTTTTGACAGATCGTCTAAAAACCATATACCTTGAATCTTGAATTTGGAGGGGTTCCATTTCAACCAAACATTTAGCGTTTTGTCATAATGTAACTTGAGACCTGAAAATTCTTCCAATCTATTTAGTGTTTCGAATAATTTCTCATACGATTCTTTATCTCCATCTAACGTAAATGTTGTGTCGTCAGCAAACTAACTAATTTTAAATTCGGTGTTCAGTATGCAAATGCCTTTAATACCCTCATCTTCCCTAATCTTGCATGCCAGAATTTCAGAGCACAATACAAATAGGTATGGCGAAATCGGGTCTCCCTGACGGCACCCTTTTTGTATTTTGAAACTCTGGGATACCTTTCCATTTACTATGACATATGACTTTATATTTCTGTAAAAAATGCATACCCATTTACATATATCTTCTCCCAATCCAAAAGCGTTTAAGACCTTGTTTATAAAAAACCAGATTACCGAATCAAATGCCTTTTCAAAGTCTGTTGAAACTAATAATCCTGAAATGTCTTCTTTTTCTAAGTAATGCATGATGCCATATAGTATTCTTAAGTTATCACGAATTTATCTACTTGGAATGAAATCTGTCTGATCTTCATTTATTAACTTAGGCAGGACTGACTTAATTCTACTAACTATACATGAGATCCTATCTTATAAATAATGTTTAACAGGGACATAGGCCTCCAGTTTTTTTCTAAGTATTCCCTTGGTTTATACCCTTTGGGCAAGCATGTAATTAATCCTTCTTTCTGTGTTGTTTACATTCCTCCACTTATAAATCATTCATTCAGTGATCTCACAACAAAGTGACTTAATGTCTTTCCAGAAAAATTTGAAAAAATGTACAGTCATTCCATCTGTACCTGAGACTCTTGTCGTTTTGCATTCGCCTAATAGCAACTGTGGCTTCTTGTCTTGTAATTAATCCTTCTAGTTGTTTTGATTCTGTCTCATCAAGTCTGGGTAAGTTGTTTACATAATCACTAATATCTAAATCTTTTACATTCTGTTCTTTATATAGGTCTTCATAATAATGTCCTGTCACCTTTAGTATTTCATCTGTTTCTGTCAGTATATTACCTTGATATGTAACTAATTTTAACATGTGTTTAAAGATTACAAAAATATTTACTTACTTTTTCACCCTGCGATGCCCATCTTGCTTTATATCTTAAGGCTATCCATTCTATTTTCAATTTCCTTAATTGTATGAGCTCTTCCGTCTTCTCCTGCAATTCTCTAGTTATATTATACGACCGAACTTCCTTTTCGAGTCGTTGTATTTCCTTTTCTAACATTTCCTCTTTTTCTATTTGTTGCTTTTTCTTTCTTATTCCAAAAGTTATTGTTTTTACTCTTATCTCCATTATCAACACATCTAAGAAGATCTGGGTGCTTATAGTAAACTGAATTTCATCATTCGGGATATTACATATGTGTTCTCGTGCGTAAGGTAATACTGCATACTGTTCCTTTATTTTCTCTATTGTTTCTTTTACTAACTTGATATAATCACTGTCTCTAAGTGAAGATGAGTTAAATTTCCAAAAAGGTTTTCTTTTGGATTCTCTATTAAATACTAAGTCAACTTTGAATAAAGAGTGATCACTTCTATAGCCATACAAAATATCAGCGTCTTTAACATCAGTAACCAGGTTATCTGAGATCAAGAAGAAGTCAAGATGGCTTTGTTGTAAGGGAGTTGGTCTCCTCCAAGTGTCTCTTAAATCTTCAGTATTAAGTTCCCTCCATATATCTACTAACTGTAAATCATCTATCATCTTTAAAACTCTTTCTTATGCTCCCTGATTATTCACATGCTTATAATTATGATAATCTACGTTGGGATTCATTACTAAATTCCAATCCCCTCCCATTATGACGTTAGAAATTTATTGCTCTTCAACTTTTTTTCTGAATTTCTTCAAAAAATATAGGGTCATCTCTGTTAGGTTTACCAATAGAATTTCTATATCAAATATGTTTAAGACCAAAATGATATAATTACCATGAGTATCTGTAATGTTGTTGTTGTTTTTTTGTTGTTGTTTTTTTAACTGAAAGTTGTTATTCAGCAAGATAGCTACTCTACAAGACAGACAGACTCGTGCAACGGCAGTGCAGCAAAGTGTGAACTAGGTAGGGAAAGAAGAACGGAGTAATAATAAAGGTTGGGATATATAGTACATAGGATGCTGTGGAGCGGGGGAGGGGGGGGGGGGGCTCGGGGGGGTTGGTGGGGGGGGGGGGGGGGGCAGGTCGGTCAGCTGTGGTGGTTTCCCATCATCGTCCCCAATCAAGCTACACTGGGTCCACCGGCGGCCTCCACGGGCATTTGGTGGGGGGTGGGGGTGCGGGTGCGGGGGGGTTAGGGGACGGGGGGGCTGTAACTGTGCTGTAGGTCTGTCCGTCTGTCTGTCTGTCTGAGGTTGTCTTGATGGGGTGCACGTGTGGAGGTGGGTGGTGGGGGAAGGGGGAGGGGGCAAGGGGAGGGGTGAGGGTGGAGGGCCTTAGCCGTGTGGAAGGTCCTTACTTGGTTGACCCCACTAATATATATATATGTACATATATATATATATATATATATATATATATATATATATATATATATATATATATATATATATGTGTGTGTGTGTGTGTGTGTGTGTGTGTGTGTGTGTGTGTGAGTGTGTGTGTGTGTGTGTGTGTGTGTGTGTGTGTGTGTGTGTGTGTGTGTGTCTGTTTACATCAAGTATAATTATGTCTGTGGTTGACTCCAGTTAAACGTCACACTGTCTGTGTGTACGTGTGTGTGTGTGTGTGTGTGTGTGTGTGTGTGTGTATTTGTGTGTGTGTGTGTGTGTGTGTGTGTGTGTGTGTGTGTGTTTGCATGACTGAAACCTGATTGAATGACATACAGGAAACGAATGATGAGCACTCTGTGACAGCCGTCAGTCGGCTCTGGCCATGTAGGTACAGCCTGTTGTGCAAATGACTCCATGTTTGTAAAACGCTTAGAATTTGGTCTCTAACCGAATACAGGCGATATATATATATATATATATATATATATATATATATATATATATATATCCATATCCATATACTCCCGCCCCCGCACCCCCTCCGACCCCCACCCCCACTCCCCTACTCCCCCCCTACACACACACACACACACACACACACACAACCCCCACCCCCACCCCCACCCACACACACACACAGACACACCCCATGGGATACAAATATA
>NC_134877.1:16965851-16970851 GCF_041734735.1 Babylonia areolata | reverse complement strand
CGGATACACATCCAGAGAGAGATAGTGAGAGCCACACACGTACACACAGAGGCAGAGAGAGAGAGAGAGAGAGAGTCAGCACAGTTCTAACGGAGTCAAAGGAAGAACATTTATTTATGTGGAGTTGTGTTGTTGTTGGTTTGGGTTTTTTTTTAATTGGTTTCTGCCTTTTTTTTTACGTAGATGTTATGTAGCGTCCATATGCTTTGAAACTAAAGAATCACATTTTGTTCCTGTTGTTGTGTAAGAAGATTGTACGTGGTGTAGTTGGAAGACATGTTTTGAGAGACCGCGTTAGAGAAGTGGACGATAACACATGAGGAACTAAACTAGAGACCACTTTTTTTTTTAAATATCGGAATAAAAAAAAAACAATGATAAAAGTCCCTCCTAATTTTCACGACCATTGGGGCAGTGAATTCACACCCACTGTGTCCAGGGCCCGGCATAGAGAGGCGAGGCCCAAATCCTCTCCTGCCATTTCAGCCTTCCTTCCAACCAATCAGGTATACACATTCACACCCACATTGGAGTTTGGAAAGTGACGGGCGCAATAGCCGAGAGGTTAACTCACTCAGTACGGCCAGTCCTCTCTTCTCCTCTACACAGATCCCTCGGATGTCCAGTGGGTGTCTCAATGACCCAACCTTTAGCTTCCTTCCGTCGTAAGAATTGTGGTATTATTTGTCAACATTCACCTCTTCAGTATAAGAGCCTTCCTCTTGCAATGTTTTGATGATGGTAATTGGGGTGAAACGCTGTTAACGTCGTCTCTTTCGCCGTTCGTATGGAGAGAGTTAAAGCGTTCGACTTCCAATATGAGGATCCCGAGTTCGAATCTCGGTAACGGTGCCTGGTGGTGGGTAAAGGGCGGAGATTTTTCCGATCTCCCAGGTCAACATAATTATGTGCAGACCTGTTTGTGCATTTGTGCCTGAACTACCTTCGTGTGTATACGCAAGCAGAAGATCAAATACGCACGTTAAAGATCCTGTAATCCATGTCAGCGTTCGGTGGGTTATGGAAGCAAGAACATACCCAGCATGCATACCCCCGAAAACGGAGAATGGCTGCCTACATGTCGAGGTAAACACGGCCATACACGTAAAATCCCTCTCGTGTACAGACGAGTGAACGTGGGGGTTGCAGCCAACGAACGACGAAGAAGAAAAGGAGTGAGGAACATCGGGGTGAAGTCGTGCCTTTCCCAAAATAATTTCAACACTATGCCAGCCGAAACAGGGGCCGGTCTGGAACACTGATCACTGGTGTGGTGAACACTGAATCAGAAGTCCATCCGGCCAAACCGATTCGGCCACAGCGGCGCTTGCGCGAAAAACAGAACAGCCTGGCTTTATCAGAAGTAGTAGCATCAACATCAGTGATGGGGACAACCACCCACTTAAGAAAAAAAAATCAAAATGATGCGTATAAACTCAACGTCGGTACAGCTCCAACGCCGAGCCAAACAAAAAAACAAACAAACAAAAAAAAACACCACCACCAACAACAACAAAAACCAGCGAAGCTAAGCTCTCGACGCTTGAAAACAACGGGAACCTCAACGGTACCAGCCAACCAGCCGAAACAAACAGATCCTTCCTAGCCTCGTAGTAGAGGGAGCGTGTCGGAGGAGTATCGGGTAGTATCGACACGGGGGGGGAGTATCGGGCCGGGGGAATATCGACACGGGGGGGGGGGGGGAGTATCGGGCTGACCCCGCAGTAATAGAAACCTTTGAAATAACCCTTGCCGTCTACCGCCACTGGCTTCTTCTTCCATTCGAAGCTTCAGTATGACAGTCAGTCGTGTCCGACTATGACCATCAGAACAGCAGAGGAGGCAACTGCTGTTCCGACTATTTGGGCTAGAATTTGATTATAGTGGAGAGTGTCTTGCCTAAGTACATCCCCACTCTCTCGGCCAAGAGGGTTTTAGGACAGTCGGCGTTGGGATGGTTCCCAAAGGCCAACTAGCCCACAAGGCTGCAGCACTAAGAGCCAGTGCAATTTTGCCTCCTAGTTTGAGAGTCATAGTCCTTCACAAAAGACTAAGCTGTAAATGGTTTCCCATTGACTGGAGAAACCACTGATAATACAGCTCTCACTTTGCTGTTGGCCCAAATGTAAACTTATGTCAATCTGTGATATAAGCCGAGTGTTGGGCCTAACGAAGCTCCAGTAGTGGTGTAATGATTAACAAGGGGAAATTAATCGTGCGCCTCAACCGAGCTCTATCTCCACCACCACCACCCCCACCCTATCCCCAGCTTCCCCACTCCCCCAACCCCCCCCCCCCCCCCCCCCCCCCCCAAAAAAAAAAAACCCATCCCCAAACTCTCCTTGTATCGTCTTCAATCAGCAGCCCTGTCTTTTTACTACCCAGCTGAGCGATGCTAAAGCGACTCACGGGGCGTATCACCAGCGGGTCCTGCTGATAGGCTGCGGCAGACTTCAAAAGCTGGGAGGCGTGCGTGACGTATCTCGCCTCACGTGCCTCCCTCCTCCCCCTCTCCGCCCCCCCCCCCCCCCCCACACACACACACACACACACAAAACACACGCGCGCGTGCGCACGGTGAGTGCGTCAACGCCATGGAATCACGAGGGACCATCCATCCATCCACCCACACAAGACAATACCGGCGAGGGTTTTTATTATTATTAGTGCCCCCCCTCTCGTTCCTTTACCTCTCTCCCACACTGCATGAGGATGCTGGCTTGGCTCCCATCCCCCCCTCACCCCCCCCCCTCCCCTACTCCTGCACCCACCCTACCCACACCCTCCCGCCCCCACCCCCACACCTTGTGTCTCTTTGTTGTGTGGTGATAGCGGCGTAATGTCCGTCGCCAGCCGCATCTTTGGTCTTGTCGGCTCCTGCAAGTTGAGCACTCCCCGAGGGAAGCGAAGCGACCTTTGTGTTGTGTGTGATGCCGAAAGGGCTGCCCCATAGACGCTGTGTTGATCTTGGCTTTTTAGTGTGTGCTGATGAAGGGGGGGGGGAGGGGGGGGGAGGCGTGGGGGGGAGGGGGAGGGGTTGGAAGAAACAGGTTGGGGGCGAGGGAGGAGGGGCAAGGGAAACGGGAAGGGGAGGGTGGGGGCAGGGAGGTGGGAAGTGGAGGAGGAAGGGGTTGAGAGGGTAGGGAGTGGGGGCGGGGGGGGGGGGGGGGGGGGGCGGGGGGGGGGAGAGAGAAGATGTAATGGACATAATCATTGGAAGTAGGTTTTTGTTTTCCAATACGTGCCCGCGCGTGAGTGTTTCTCTTTGTGTTTCTGTGTGTGTGTGTGTGTGTGTGTGTGTGTGTGTGTGTGTGTGTGTGTGTGTGTGTGTGTGTGTGCGTGCGTGTGTGTGTGTGTGTGTGTGTGTGTGTGTGTGTGTGTGTGTGTGATGTTTGATTCAAGCCCGTTCTTAGTAGCACGATACACACGCGTGGACATGCGCAGACAAAAAAAAGGTGTATGCAAGAGAGATACGGTCAGACAGACAGACAGACAGACAGAGAGAGGAAGGAACTCGGGGGGGGGGGGGGGGGGGGGGGGGGGGGGGGGGGGGGGGGTGCTGTTGACAAGGCGATTAAAAAATCAAATCCTTTCGTTACCATCACGATGAGCCAGAACAAAGGACAGTCACCAGAATCCACTGACATGACTATTGCCAGTCTTGTGTCGCGAAGTAACTGATTGCACATGTTGACAGCATTGCATCGCAGTAAGTGAGCAGAACTCATTAATTCAACTCTCTCCATACGAACGGCGAAAGAGACGACGTTAACAGCGTTTCACCCCAATTACCATCATCAAAAATTGCAAGCGGAAGGCTCTTATACTGAAGAGATGAATGTTGACAAAGAATACCACAATTCTGACGACGGAAGCTAAAGGTTGGGTCATTGAGACACCCACTGGACATCCGAGGGGTCTGTGTAGAGGAGAAGAGAGGACTGGCCGTACTGAGTGAGTTAACTATAACATTGTGGAATGCGAAGGGGCAAGGTGGCCGAATGGTGAAGACGTTCACCTGCCATAACAGAATGTCTTCGATTGATAGATTGATTGATATGGATACTTATCCTCGGTCGGAGACCAAGCTCTAAGCGCTTTTAGAAACACAACAGGCTGCCTACCTGGGTAGAGCCACTGACGGCTGCCATTGGGTGCTCATCATTCGTTTCCTGTGTCGTTCAATCATATTTCAGGCACGCACACATACACACTCAGACAAACATGTAACATTTTACATGTATGACCGTTTTGGTTTATTTACCCCACCATGTAGGCAGCCATACTCCGTTTTCGGGGGTGTGCATGCTGAGTATGTTCTTGTTTCCATAACCCACCGAACGCTGACATGGATTACAGGATCTTTAACGTGCGTATTTGATCTTCTGCGTGCGTATACACACGAAGGGGGTTCAGGCACTGCCAGGCTGGCAGGTCTGCACATACGTTGACCTGGAAGATCGGAAAAAAAAATTCCACCCATTACCCACCAGGCGACACCGAGATTCGAACCCCGGACCCTCCGATTGAAAGTCCAACGCTTTAACCATTCGGCTATTGCGCCCGTCATTGATATTGTTATTGATTCTATTTAACTGAGTCATGTTGAATGTTTTGTGTTGAGGAATTGTCTACGTTCGTTTTGCCGCACCTGATGTAATTTCTCTTAATGAGATGATTAAGTTCTTCTTATCTGATCTTATCTTGATTTATCCGTGAGGGTCTGGGTTCGAATCCCACTCTCGCCCTTTCTCGCGAGTTTGACTGGAAAAATCAAACGGAGGGTCTGGACTTTCAGTCTGAGGGTCCCGGGTTCGAATCACGATGACGGCGCCTGGTGGGTAAAGGGTGGAGATTTTTCCGATCTCCCAGGTCAACATATGTGCAGACCTGCTAGTGCCTGAACCCCCTTCGTGTGTATACGCAAGCAGAAGATCAAATACGCACGTTAAAGATCCTGTAATCCATGTCAGCATTCGGTGGGTTATGGAAACAAGAAC
>NC_134877.1:16958351-16960851 GCF_041734735.1 Babylonia areolata | reverse complement strand
GGTGGGGGGGACGGGTTGGGGGCAGGGGTTGTGAGGAGGGGGTGGGGGGAGGGACGGGTTGGGGGCGGGGGGATGTGAGAAGGGAGCAGAAGGAGAAGGCGGAGGGAGCAGTGTGTTTGTGTGGGAGGGAGGGAGGGAGGGAGGAAGAGAGAGAGCTTTGGGCTTTGGACAGGGCCCTGCAGCTGAACAAACTTGTCCGTCATTGACCGCTAGTCTGGAATTTCTTCTGGGGGTGTGGGTGACGGGTGATGGTGGTGGTGGTGGTGGTGGTGGTTTTGAGAGTTCTGCTTGACTGCCTTGGTGGAAAGAATAGGGGAGGGGGTTGGGGTGGGGGTGGGGGGGGGTGAGTTGTGTTTGTTGTTTTTGTTCTGCGGGACGGGTGATGTTTGTTTGTGGAGAAGTTTAAGGATGTGTGTGTGTGTGTGTGTGTGTGTGTGTGTGTGTGTGTGTGTGGTTTCCCCCGACCCTATGGAATTCCAGCAATGATGTCTCCATTACGTTCCAGAGGGAAATGGGCGTTAGATTTACAGGTTGAAACATCCAGTAGTGGATTTGGTGTTCTTCGTCATCCTGTACTGAAGACTCGGTGGGACGCCGCACAGAAGAACTGTTCACCAGAGACCTCAGGTTCTGTTGGTTGTCGGTCAAATCGAATCAAATTATGGTGCTTAGAGCCTCGCCGACCACTAAGGCCACCTAAAGGCTATCGCCACATTAGCATCTACTTCTAGTCAAGGGTTTAAAAGAACCAAAACAATGTACAATAAAAATAAAATAAAATAAAATAAAATAAAAACGACAACAACTAATCACTGCATCCATTTTTTTTACTCAAAAAGTTCCAAAGTCTTCCACAGTTTAAAACATACAAATGTGATATTGAAAAATATTCACTTCTTTCAAGAAGTCAATTAGCGTCCACGGAGGGACATCACGGAACAGCAAAGTCTTCAGAGAATCTGCCGTGCAATGGTTCTGTTTCTAATGCCATGCAGATCCCAAGCAGTCAATGAGCACGTGCGTGCTTCACAGTGAGAGGCTCGTCACAGGGAATCGGTTATAGGTGGATGTGATATCCTGACTTTGTACAAAACGGGTTTTCCCCATCCGTTCTGTTATGCTGGAACATAGACACACATGATAACGCTGCTTGCGCACATATTATACGCACGCACGCACGCACGCACGCATACAAACACATAGTCACATACACGTGCACACGCGCGCGCACGCACACACACACACACACACACACACACACACACAGAGCGTCTGTTAACCGTTAAAAAAGGGATGGAGGGGGGTCAGATCTGGTGTGTGTGTGTGTGTGTGTGTGTGTGTGTGTGATTGTGTATGTGTGTGAGTGTGTGTGTGTGTGAATGTGTGATTGTATGTGTGTGTGTGATTGTGTATGTGTGTGTGTGTGTGTGTGTGTGTGTGTGTGTGTGTGTGATTGTGTATGTATGTGTGATTGTGATTGTGTGTGTGTGTGTGTGTGTGTGTGTGTGTGTGTTTCCTGTCATCTCCCCTCATCAGTTCCCCAGAGATTGTTTAAGCAAGGCCATCGGATCGTGTTATATGGTCACTCCAACGAAGGGTTCTTTTACTGATGTTAACAGGCCTTGATTTAAACAAATTTGTATTCAAAGAAACATCGTAGCATAAGCACATAGACACAAAACAAAACATCGGGAGGACATCAAGCGTGGCTTATTCAAACCCTACCCTATAAGAAACAATTAACTCACTCAGTACGGCCAGTCCTCTCTTCTCCTCTACACAGACCCCTCGGATGTCCAGTGGGTGTCTGAATGACCCAACCTTTAGCTTCCGTCGTCAGAATTGTGGTATTCTTTGTCAACATTCACGTCTTCAGTATAAAAGCCTTCCGCTTGCAATATTTTTGATGATGGTAATTGGGGTGAAACGCTGGTAACGTCGTCTCTTTCGCCGTTCGTATGGAGAGAGTTACAGAACATATGCGGACTGGTTAAAGGAACCAAAGTAAATATAATCACATTGACAAGTACGAGGCAAAACAATACATAAAGAGACAACAACAACAACAACAAAATTAAATAGATAGAGTATTAAAAACATGGAAACAGCATGTGACATGAAAGAAGAAGGAGAGTAGGAGTCCTGGTTGCGATTTGCTCACTGAAAAAAAAAAAAAAAAAAAAACTGCTTTGCAATATTCCTGTTTTGTAAGTTGGTCTGCCATGTCAACATGAATTATCTTAGCAGATCTTCTTTATATAGTCCATCGTGTTGCTTGATCATTTGGAGCATTTGTTCATTGGTGATCTGACTTTGTCTGCAAATACCAAGTTTGGCTCAATCATAGTACGAAAAACAATCTTCAGAGTCATACCAATAATAGATTGTAAGTCTCCCGAATTAAGCCGTATTTCCGAATCATTAACGGTTTATTTCGTTGAAATTCGTTCCGAAAGCCGAAAATTCTAAAAACCACTTCCCACTGAGTTGCAAAAAGATA
>NC_134877.1:16948351-16950851 GCF_041734735.1 Babylonia areolata | reverse complement strand
ATCCGAATGACTAGCGTTCAGACCACCACTCAAGGTCTAGTGGAGGGCCGGGGAGAAAATATTTGCGGCTGAGCCGTGATTGGAACCAGCGCGCTCAGATTCTCTCGTTTCCTAGGCGGACGCGTTACCTCTAGGCCATCACTCCACTCTTGAGAGTGAGACTATTGTTTGTTACGTCTGTTCGCCTATATAAGCGCATAGAGCTTCGAGAATATGCGCTATAGCAAGATGTCTCCATAAATTACACAAATGAATGAAATATTCTCTGTCCCTGTCTCTCTGTCTGTCTGTCTGTCTCTCACTCCCTCCCCCGCTCTCTCTGTGTCTGTCTCCCCCCCACCCCCTCTCTCTCTGTCTCTGTCTCCCTCTCTCTCTCTCTCTCTCCCTGTCCCTCTCTCCCTCTCCCTCTCTCCCTTCACTCTCTCTCCCTCTCTCTCTGTCTGTCTGTCTGTCTCTGTCTCTGTCTCTGTCTGTCTGTCTCTCTCTGTCTCTGTCTCTCTCTCTCTCTCTCTCTCTCTCTCTCTCTCTCTCTCTCTCTCTCAAGCCATGTTACTTGCTTATCTATTACGTCTTGTCTTGTCTTGTCTCTATCTGTCACACACACACACATCAACACACACACACACACACACACACACACACACATACAAACACACACACACACACACACACGCACGCACACACACACACACACACACACAATGAGTGTCATTTTTTTTCTTCTAATAATCATGTGCACACACACACACACACACACACACACACACACACACACACACACACACACACACACACACACACACACACACACACTAAGAGCAAGTAAGTACTTAGCCGGGCTGAGAACTTTATAGGCGAATATTCGGGATCACCAAATTTTAATGGGTAGGTGAATTGAGAATAGGCTAATGGGTATGTCACCATGGGAGCACGGGGGCTACAAGCCAAAGGGGGGGGGAAAAAAAAAGAAAAAGAAAAAGAAAAAAAAGAAAAAAAAAGAAAGACAAACAGAACAGCTGAAGGAAATGACATTGCACGCGGGCCGATTAGCTTTCTCTCTCTCGTTAAAATTCACATTACTGCCGCTACCAGTTAAAAAAAAAATTTAAATAAAATAAAATAAAAAAAAAGAAAGAAAAAAAAGCGAGGGGGGTTGGGTGGGAAGGAGAGGATACGAAAAAGAAATAAAAAAAAAAAAAAAAAGAAGAAGAGAGAAACGAAAAAAAAAAAAAAGGTTGTGGAAGGGGTAGCACTGAGAGAATAGAAAGTCAAATGCTAGGTCTGTTTAACTCACTCAGTACGGCCAGTCCTCTCTTCTCCTCTACACAGACACCTCGGATGTCCAGTGGGTGTCTCAATGACCCAACCTTTAGCTTCCGTCGTCAGAATTGTGGTATTCTTTGTCAACATTCACCTCTTCAGTATAGGAGCCTTCCGCTTGCAACATTTTGATGGTGGTAATTGCGGTGACGGAAACGCTGTTAACGTCGTCTCTTTCGCCGTTCGTATGGAGAGAGTTAAAGTGTGAGAATCTTGTTACGGGAAGGAAAGAAAAGAAAGAAAGAAAAGAAAGAGAGAAAAGTGAAGAAAAAAGTGGGTATGGGAGGGGTAGTATTGAGAGAATAGAAAGTCAAATGCTAGGTTTGTTTTAACTGTGAGAATCTTGTTACGGGAAGGAAAGAAAGAAAGAAAAGAAAGAAAGAAAAAAAAGAAAGAGAGAAAAGTGAAGAAAAAGTGGGTGTGGGAGGGGTAGTATTGAGAGAATAGAAAGTCAAATTCTAGGTCTGTTTTAACTGTGAGAATCTTGTTACGGGAAGGAAAGAAAAGAAAGAAAGACAGAAAGAAAGAAAAGAAAGGAAGAAAGAAAAGAAAGAAAGAAAAGTGAAAAAAGTGGGTGTGGGAGAGGTATCATTGAGAGAATAGAAAGTCAAATTCTAGGTCTGTTTTAACTGTGGGAATATTGTTACGCGAAGGAAAGAAAAGAAAGAAAGAAAAGAAAGAGAGAAAAGTGAAGAAAAAGTGGGTGTGGGAGGGGTAGTATTGAGAGAATAGAAAGTCAGATTCTAGGTCTGTTTTAACTGTGAGAATCTTGTTACGGGAAGGAAAGAAAAGAAAGAAAAGAAAGAAAAAAAAGTGGAGAAAAAGTGGGTGTGGGAGGGGTAGTATTGAGAGAAGAGAAAGTCAAATTCTAAGTCTGTTTTAACTGTGAGAATATTGTTACGGGAAGGAAAGAAAAGAAGAAAGAAAGAAAAGAAAGAAAGAAAGAAAAGTGAAGAAAAAGTGGGTGTGGGAGGGGTAGCATTGAGAGAATAGAAAGTCAAATTCTAGGTCTGTTTTAACTGTGAGAATCTTGTTACGGGAAGGAAAGAAAAGAAAGAAAGAAAAGAAAGAAAGAAAAGTGGAGAAAAAGTGGGTGTGGGAGGGGTAGCATTGAGAGAATAGAAAGTCAGATTCTAGGTTTGTTTTAACTGTGGGAATATTGTTACGGGAAGGAAAGAAA
>NC_134877.1:16918351-16933351 GCF_041734735.1 Babylonia areolata | reverse complement strand
TAGTCCGTGGAGACTGTGGCAGGATGGCTAATAATAAGGCGCTATTCTATCAATACAAGAGTCTGTGGTGATGTTTCAGAATGGCTTATAAGACGCTATTCTGCCATAACAAGGCTTCGTGGGAAAGGTGGCATAATGGATTATAAGACGCTATTCTGCCAATACAAGAGACAAGACATCGCGAGGACCAGCCTCGGACCGACAACCAGGACTCCACCACCCGAACACAGCCAGGACACACACAGCACGAAGAACACAGCAAAGACCCTCCTCGAACAAGACCACAGGACCAACGCCTTGACCACATCACACCCCCATGGATAAGACCACAGCCACGAACAACTTGACCTTAAGGGCGTGAAGCCGATAGGTCGTTAACTCTCTCCATACGAACGGCGAAAGAGACGACGTTAACAGCGTTTCATCCCAATTAACCATCATCAAAATATTGCAAGCGGAAGGCTCTTATAATGAAGAGGTGAATGTTGACAAAGAATACCACAATTCTGACGACGGAAGCTAAAGGTTGGATCATTCAGACACCCACTGGACATCCAAGGGGTCTGTGTAGAGGAGAATAGAGGACTGGCCGTACTGAGTGAATAAAACTCAACTCTACCAATACAAGAGTTCCACCGTGGGGAGGGTCTGGGTTCGTCAAATCTCGCTCTCAGTCGGCCCTCTCTCCCATGCCTGACCACTCAAGTATGCAAAAAGACCCATGCTTACTTAAGCTGATTGTGTTGTTGTCATCATCACCAAAGGAACGCAGTGTAAAGTAGTTGGGTTGTTTATCTCTATAAAGCATTTCCAACACACACATATATATATATATATATATATATATATATATAAAATTTTAAAAGCAACAACAAAATTTGAATACGTTTCTGTTACGTTCATGTACACCTCCTTTCTGAGGGGCCATGGCCTTATAGATAGATAAACCATCTCAGTTTCTGTATCAATCTCCCACGTTTGACTCAAAAATTGATTGATTGATTGATTGATATGGATACTTATATAGCGCCTATCCTCGGTCCGTGACCAAGCTCTAAGCGCTTTACATACACGGGGTCAACTGCACCACAGGCTGCCTACCTGGGTAAAGCCGACTGACGGCTGCCACTGGGTGCTCATCATTCGTTTCCTGTTTCATTCAATCAGATTTCAGGCACGCACACATACACACTCAGATATGTAACATTTTACGTGCATGACCGTTTTTTTTATAATTTTTTCCCCGCCATGGAAGCAGCCATACTTCATTTTCGGGGAGTGTAAGCTGGGTGTGTTCCTGTTTCCATAACCCACCTAACGCTGACATGGATTACATGATCTTTAACGTGCGTATTTGATCTTCTGCGTGCGCATGCACACGAAGGGGGTTCAAACACTAGCAGGTCTGCACATATATTGACCTGGAAGATCGGGAAAATCTCCACCCTTTACCCACCAGGCGCCGTCAGTCACCGAGATTCGAGCCCGGGACCCTCAGATTGAAAGTCCAACGCTTTAACTCTCTCCATACGAACGGCGAAAGAGACGACACTAACAGCGTTTCACCCCAATTACCATCATCAAAATATTGCAAGCGGAAGGTTCTAAAACTGAAGAGGTGAATGTTGACAAAGAATACCACAATTCTGACGACGGAAGCTAAAGGTTGGGTCATTCAGACACCCACTGGACATCCGAGGAGTCTGTGTAGAGGAGAAGAGAGGACTGGCCGTACTGAGTGAGTTAAACCATTCGGCTATTGCGCCCGTCAAACTCAAACTAAGCGTCTGGTCATTCGGATGAGACGACAAATCAGGGTCCCGTGTGCAGCACGCACTTGGCGCACTGAAAAAGAACCCATGGCATCATTACATTGAAGAAATCCACTCTGATAAGTACACACAAGCATGTGTGCATGCACTCAGGCGCGTTGAGTTATGCTGCAGACGGGCGCAATAGCCGAGTGGTTAAAGCGTTGGACTGTCAATCTGAGGGTCCCGGGTTCGAATCACGGTGACAGCGTCTGGTGGGTGAAGGGTGGAGATTTTTACGATCTCCCAGGTCAACATATGTGCAGACCTGCTAGTGCCTGAACCCCCTTCGTGTGTATGCGCACGCAGAAGATCAAATACGCACGTTAAAGATCCTGTAATCCATGTCAGCGTTCGGTGGGTTATGGAAACAAGAATATACCCAGCATGCACACCCCCGAAAACGGAGTATGGCTGCCTACATGGCGGGGTAAGTAAATAAAAACGGTCATACACGTAAAATGTTACATGTCTGTCTGAGTGTGTATGCGTGTGCGTCTGAAATCTGATTGAATGACACAGGAAACGAATGATGAGCACCCAGTGGCAGCCGTCAGTCGGCTCTATCCAGGCAGGCAGCCTGTGGTGCAAATGTCCCCGTGTATGTAAAGCGCTTAGAGCTTGGTCTTTGACCGAGGATAGGCGCTATATAAGTATCCACATCAATCAATCAATCAAAATCCACTCTGATAAGTACACACAAACATGTGTGCATGCACTCAAGACGTGGAATAGGCGCGTAGGGTTATGCTGCTGGTCAGGCATCTACCTAGCAGATGCGGTGTAGCATATATGGAAGTGTCTGAACGCAGTGACGCCGCCTTGAGAAACTGGAACTGTTTGCAATGTCAGGCAGCCAAATGATTAGAGAAAATAAGAAGAAGAAGGAGGAAGGTATGGAGGGGAGATATTATTAATTTTTTTTAATTTCTTTTCTTCTTTTTTTTTTTCTCTCAAGACCTGATCAGCGCGTTGGACTAAGCGATGGTCGGGCATCTGCACCTTTTTTTTTTCTTTTCCAGAAGACGTGGTGCAGCGTATATGGATCTGTCCGCATCACTCTTAGGCCTCTTTGAAACCAAAACCGAAACGGAAACCTTCTCCTCCTCCTTCTTCTTCTTCTTCTTCTTCTTCTTCTCCTCCTCCTCCTCCTCCTCTTCCTCCTCCTTCTTCTTCTTCTTCTCCTTCTTCTTCTTCTCTGCCTTTATCCCTCTGATATCTTCTTGTCTTCATCGCCTTTTTTTCTTCTCCTTCCTCTTGTTCCTCCTCCTCCTTCTCCTTTTTTTTCTTTTTTTTTTTTTTTTTGTTCTCGTTCCCTTCATCTATACCCTTCTCTGCATCCTGTATAGTTAACTTTTTCCCCACTGCCCATCTCCACCCTCACCCCCCCCCCCACCCCCCCGTCTTCCCCTGCCCTGAGCCCTTCCTCTCTCCACACCCCCCCACCCCCCCCCCCTCGTACCCCCACCCCCCCCTTCCTCTCGCACCTTCCATCGTTCCTTTGTTGCTGCACGTGCAAAAGGGCAAAGAGGACAGGCAGGGGACGGTGGGAGAAGGGGAAGGGGAGAAGGAGGGGAGGGGAGGGGGGGGGGTGGCACAGGCCCAGAGACTTCGATCAGGTATAGTGTGGGGTGAGGGTGGGGGCCGTGGTGGGGGGAGACAGGTAGGGGCAGGGTGGGGTGGGGGTGGGAGAGAGGGCGAAGATATGAAATGATAGCGTGTTGACATTTCCCCTCCGACGTGCTAAACGATGGCAGGTTTGATATCAAAGACACACGAAAGGTCAGCCCTGGCTTGATTTGTTTGGTATGTTCTGCGTGTGTACGTTGCGTGCGTGTGTGTGTGCGTGGCGTATGTGTGGGTGTGGGTGTGGGTGGGTGAATGGGTGGGTATGTGTGTATGTGTGTGTGTGTATGTGTGAGTGTGGGTGTGGTGGGTGATGGGTGGGTATGTGTGTGTGTGTGTGTGTGTGTGTGTGTGTGTGTTGGGGAAGGGGTGCGGTGGGGGATGTGGGCGGACGGGGGCTGAGTAGGGAGAGAGAGGAACGGTGGGGTCAGGACTGACAGAGGTGTACAGCGGAAAGGTCAAGGGTGTGGGGAGAGAGAGAGAGAGAGAGAGAGAGAGGGGGGCGTGGAGGGGGGTGATGGCGGTGGAAGCAGGAGTGATAGCGTCTGTGGGTGGGTGTACTGCGAACGAGAATTGATCATTAACGAAAAATCCCAAAAGTCAAAAAAAAAAAGAAGAAAAAAAAAAAAAACCCTGAAGAGGTATGAACGAGAAAACAGCTATTATGGAACTATAACCGAAAAAAAAAACCCGCGATAGGGTTTCCAATGAACACAACAAAAAAGTCAGCTCTAACTTTGCAGACAATATAAGTTACTGCACGGAGAATTCTTTTCAAAATTAAAACAAAGTATATCCCCAGCACGATCTGTTTATAATAAGTTCAGCATTAGTCAGTAGTGGTCTTTCAATTGTCTTTTTCTTCTTTTCTTTTTTTTTAAATCCTGTCAAGAAGTCATAATACTTCATACCCATCACAGTATGATTCAGTCTGTACAAATGGACAATGGTCATCGGTGGTCAGCTGTGGTCAGACAGCGGACAGAACCCTGCCGAGACATCATACTAATGCGCGGACACGTCAGTATAACATGATCTGAGCAGTGTTGAGCTGTGGGCAGTAGTGGTCAGCACTGAGTGGCCATAGACCTGGGGGAGCATCGACTCTATGACCTGGGGGAATATATAAACCTGGGGAAACAAAGACCCAGAAAAATGTGAATTTGGCTTGCCTTGCCTTGGGAAACATAGGCCTGGTGGATACATTGACCTGCGGGAAGTTAGACTTGGAGGAACATAGGCTTGGCTGAAAGAAAATTGGGGGAACATAATAATAATAATAATAATAATAATGGATACTTACATAGCACACTATCCAGAAATCTGCTCTAGGTGCTTTTTACAAAAACGCTTTGTTAACATAAAACATTACATCTATGTTACATACATACACCAAAATATGACTGCACACACACACACACACACACACACACACACACACACACACACACACACACACACACACACACACACACACACACTGCATACATACATTTTAACAATACATGTGTATCTAACAGCTACCCTAAAACATACGCACACATAGGCAGGCACAATCTTACATAAACGCCCGCACACACAATACACATTCATATACATGCATGTAGTTATGTACACATACATATGTATACATACATAGTCAAGCACAGCTAACGCAAAGGAAGTGGACCTGCCAAAATTGAACATAGACCTGGGGAACATAGGGGTGACCTCGGTGTGTGTATGCTAGGTGTTTAACTCTCTCCATACGAACGGCGAAAGAGACGACGTTAACAGCGTTTCATCCCAATTACCATCATCAAAATAGTGCAAGCGGAACGCTCTTATACTGAAGAGGTGAATGATGACAAAGAATACCACAGTTCTGACGACGAAAGCTAAAGGTTGGGTCGTTCAGACACCCACTGGACATCCGAGGGATTACTGATAACGAATCATTCTGTTTTTTTAATGGAAAACGGCCGCTTCAAAGAAACGTAATCGCATTTACCTGCCTTTGTTTTCTTTCTACAGTCTCCCACGGGAACTACAGTCTTAAACTCAGCAAAGACCTTCCTAACGCTGAAAGTAAACTAAATTGCGGTTTTAAACTCAGCAAAGGGCTTTCTTCTTCACTTAAGATTGAATGCAAAATTAATAAATTGCTCCTCACCGTTTTTGATGAAAAGGCATCGAACAATTTTCTGTTGTATTAAGATTGAAAGTTAAAGTTGTTACAATGTTAAACTCAGCAAGCTGTTCCTCTTCATTGAAGGGAAACTTAACTGTTTATCGCAGTTTAACTCTCTCCATACGAACGGCGAAAGAGACGACGTTAACAGCGTTTCATCCCAATTACCATCATCAAAATATTGCAAGTGGAAGGCTCTTATACTGAAGACGTGAATGTTGACAAAGAATGCCACAATTCTGACGACGGAAGCTAACGCTTAGGGTCATTCAGACACCCACTGGACATCCGAGGGGTCTGTGTAGAGGAGAAGAGAGGAATGGCCGTGCTGAGTGAGTTAAAACCCATCAGAAGTCGTTTTTTTTCCCCCATTTATGTGGAGATTGAAAGTAAACGTTCACTCGTTATAATGTTAAAATCAGCAAACGCTTTTCTTTTCGTTAATGGCTGAAGGTGAAATTAGTTGTTCATCACAGTTTTGATTAAACCATGAAAAGTAAGGTGATGGGTTTTTTTTATGATGTTAAGATTGAAAGTTAGGTTGTTGCGGTTTTAAAAACAGGAATGTGTGTGTGTGTGTGTGTGTGTGCGCGCGCGCGTGTGTGTGTGCGTGCGTGCGTGCGTGCGTGTGTGTGTGTGTGCGTGCGTGTGTGCGTGCGTGTGTGTGTGTGTGCTGTTTTCCCTCCTCTTCATTTAACTCATTGACTGCTGCTGACATGTATACTCGTCAGAGAAAGGCTGTCACCTGAATGAAACATGACAGCGCTTACAAGTCAGGATGTCAAGTCACTATTCTTTATGTCGACTCCATCCTCTTCACGGGATGACATTCATCACTTTTGTTCATCCCCGAAAACGGAGTATGGCTGCCTACATGACGGGGTTAAAAAACAAAACGGCCATACATATAAAAGCCCACTCGTGTACATACGAGTGAGCGTGGGAGTTGCAGCCCAAGAACGAAGAAGAAGAAGAAGAAGAATTACCTTCGTTCAACAAAAATCAGTTACCTCACCAAAATGTTCACACACAAAATACAAAAGAAGGAAACGGAATGAAAACTGATGCCATTACTGCACTGGTCTCCGGTTTCAAGAAAGTTCAGTCGTAAGTAGTGTAGGGGTTAAGAGTGAAGTTCAATAATTCAACCACAGTTGGAAACTCGGAGGACCTTCTGTTCATTAAGGAAGGAAGGCCTTTGCCCTGAAAGATGTATGGTCTGACGGGAAGAGAAATGACGAGGATGTCCCCGACACACCATGGACATAGCTCTCCACCTCACCTCCACCCCCCACCCCCTACCCAACCCCGCCCCCCCCCCCCCACCTCCCACCCATCAAATAGCCGTTTTTATTGTGTGGGGCGGCACCCGCCAGGCGCCAGCGGAAGATCTCGTCTCGTCTGGCACGAGAAATAAACGGCAACTCCTACAACGAGGCTGCCCTCGCTCTGGCAACACCCTTTCCTAAGGGGAGGGCACTCTTTTGATGTGCCGGGACTGTCTTTTATTAGAATGGTCTGCGACCAGAACAAATAAACGCCTCATCCTATTATTCGAGCCCGGGCAGGGGAAAAGGGGTTGAGGCGGGATGCATGTGGGGGGGGCGGGGGGGGGGGGGGAGTTTTAATTACCCCTGGCACCGGGCCACCTCTTCTTACTCCACCCCCTTGCATCCCATCCCCTCTCCCACACACCCCACACTCCCCGCCAATGCTGTTACAAGCATCGCAGTCACATGACTCGTTGCAAAGTCACCCACAAGCGCAAACAAACGCTGCACCGTCTTCAAAAAGCGCGAGCCCCTGGTGATTTCTTCGATATGCAAGCACCTAGACGATGTTCCCTGTGGAGGCGTTTGAGAAAGACGGAGAAGGGGGGAAGGTGGGGGGTTGGGGGGTTGGGGCGGGGCGGGGGTTGGGGGATGGACGTGAATGGGGGGAGCTGGGGGGGGGGGAGGGGCAGAGGCAGTGGAGTTGTGAGGGTGGCTCACTATTCCACTTCCCCCTCCCCTCCTTCCCTCCCCCCCCCCCTCTCCAGACCCCAACCCCTTCCACACACTCCCTCAACCCCCACCTCCATCCCTCCCCCCCCCCCTTCCCGACAGTGGTAGTGATTGTCAGGCGGCGGTAACAGTGGCGAGACATTGTTTTCTTGACATTTCCACGTGTTCCTGTCAAACCCCCTTTGCGATGACTTCGGTTCTCCAAGTCAGCCACCAATCCACCCACCCACACCTCCCCCCCCCCAACCCCTCCCCCCCCCCCCCCCCCCCCCACACACACACAGAGGGAGTCTCGTTCTCCATCTCCAGGTTGTGATGTTTTGTTGTACTGGTATCGCAGGGGGGTGTGGGGGGGGGGGGGGGTGAGGTGGAGGGGGATGTGTGTCGGGGGGTGGGGGGGGGGGAATAGAACTCATGTGCGATCCATTGTGATGGTTTGGTGTGAGAGGGGGTGGTGGGATGGGAGTGGTGGAGGGTGGGGTGGGGGAGTGGAGGGGGGTTGTTAATTGCTGGGCTCGGCCTTTTTGTCACACTGTGGTGACAACTTCCTGTGCTAATGGTGGTGCTGCAAAAAAACTGGCCTCAGCTGCAGACACAACACGGCGTCCTGTGGGTTGTTTGGAGGTGGAGATGGGGGTGGAATTGGTGGTTGGGGGTTGGGGGTTGAGAGGGGCTGAGGGGGGTTGGAATCCGGAAATCAGACCTACTTGGGATTGCTAAGACGAGAGAAAAAAAAAAGGGGGGGGGGGCTGAGAGGGTGGGAAGAAGGGTGAGAGAGTTGGGGTTGGTGGACTGAAGACAGGGTGTAAATGATTTATTTCTTCCAAACCCGTAGTCTTCGACAGTACAGTAGGGACACCAGTGATGACCTCGGCTGGCTAACCAGTCCACATCTCTCTGTTTATTTCTTCCTGTTCCTCTCTCTCTCTCTCTCTCTCTCTCTCTCTCTCTCTCTCTCTCTCAGGGCGTCGCTCGGTGTTTAACCTGTCCATTCCGGAATATGTTCCCCTCCCCCCTCCATCTCTTTTTTTTCTGTCTGTCTCTCGTTCTAAAAGGATTTTGAACGTTTTCGATTTCTATTTTTGCAAGTTTACAAAACGTATTTGGTTTTATAACTACACCCAGTATTGGCTTTAGTCTTCTATGTTTACTTTGAGCGTGTTTCTTGTCACATCTCTGCCGTTACGATAAGACGATAACTTGTCTGCAGTGTCTGCAGTGTGCTGATGTTCCAGTGTCAAACTTTTTTTGTCTCTGCCGTTACGATAAGACGATAACTTGTCTGCAGTGTGCTGATGTTCCAGTGTCAAACTTTTTTTGTCTCTGCCGTTACGATAAGACGATAATTTGTCTGCTGTGTGCTGATGTTCCAGTGTCAAACTTTTGTTGTTGTTGTTGTTTTTGGGTTTGTTTGTTGGTGTTGTTGTTTTTTTTAAGGAGAAGAGTGACGATGTTGTTCAGGGTTTGCAGGCCCTGCTTTCGTGGTGGATCTTAGTTGCTTGCAGGCCGAGAAGTTGGTCATATGACATCATGATTCTATTCGTAAAATATATGTTGGATTTATTTGACTGACCAAATATTCAAAGTTGAATGGATTGGATAATGATCTGTCAGAATTTCTCCTCTCCCCTCTGTTCCCCCTCCCCAACCACCTTACCTACCATTCTTCTAAATTTTCTTCTTCTTTTTTTTTCCTTCGTGTTTCTCTTCTATCAGGCCGATTACTCTGGTGATAATAAATTTAATCTCATGTTAATATTGATATCAGCATTATTTTACTATATTATGTACTGTTTGTTTATTTGTTTTATTTCATTATTTCATTACTTACTGTTTATGAATGTTATTTGATACAAGTCATAATATGGTTCATCAGCCGTCATGATGAAATTGAAGTGCAACGTTGTGAGCACAGTATAAGCTTTAAGCTTGTTGATGCTCTTTTGTCATTGATTGCATTGTAATCATGTGTATTGTTGAATAATTAAATATTATTTAAACCATATGACATCATGGAAAGCCCACCACCGTAACTGGCTTTTCTGAGTTTGCACTGCCTTTGTTCGGGCAACTTTTCGGCAGAGTTTATAAAGTGATCAGTTCGAATACATAACGGCATAAATGTGACAAGAAACACACTCAAAGTAAACATAGAAGACTACAGCAAATAATGGGTGTAACTGTAAAACCAAATATCTCTTTTAAACTTGCAAAAATATTCATAAAAAAAATGTTCAAAATGCTTTCGCCAGAACAGCAATTACCACCTGGAAAAGACGACAGGAAGTGGAGACGCGCATGCGCACACAGTTCAACACCCGGGGAACCTCCATGAAAATCAAATGAACTTGAAGTGGATCTACAAACCCTCCCTATTTTCGTGTCAGGAGGCCGAGCAGTGTCCTTCCGTTTCATAATTATCCGTGGACAAGAAGTGTCGGTCAATCCAGCAATGTTATTTGCAGTCGATCGGACACTGAGTGTACCCACTTGAACTGACCAATACGTTTGAACTATGTGGCTGATGACACTGTGCGTGCAGTGACAGAAAATGTTACTGTTGATAGTTCGTTTCGGCTGACACGAGTGGGTATTTATTGAATGATTGTGGAGAAGGGAAAAAAAAATTTTTTAAAAGAAGTGTGTTGTTGGTTTTTTCATCATATCTCCACCATCTTACGTCCTGTCTGCCTTTTCAACGTATTTATGTGTGTGTGTGTGTTGAATGGTTATAGAGTGAATGAAAGAAGCTGTTTTTTCACATCCCCCACCCCTGACTGTTTTTTCTGTATAATATATATGGCAGAGCTTGTGCTCACCTTGAACTCCTTTGGTTTTGGAGAAAACCACTACCAGCAGACCAGAGGTGTGGCCATGGGGACGAAAAGGGGACCAAGCTACGCCTGTTTGTTCGTCGGTCATGTTGAACAACAAGCCCTCAGTACATTTGATGGAACAGTGTCCACCCTGTTCAAGCGATACATCGACAATTGTTTGGGAGTCGCCGCCTGTTCGAGAGATGATCTCTTTCACTTCATCAACCACCTGTCCACATACCATCCTGCCCTTCAGTACACCTTTGAAGTCTCTACCACTTCAGCCAACTTCCTCGACCTCACTATCTCCATAAAGCCTAACAGACCCACACTCTCCACGTCCATCTTCTACAAACCTACTGACTCTCATTCCTACCTCCTATTCACTTCTAGTCACCCAGCAGCCACCAAAAACAGCATCCCGTACTCCCAGTTCCTCCGACTCAAGCGCATCTGCTGCAGCAGTTTGGACTTCGAGGAGCAGGCTCTGAGGATGCGTACCTTCTTTGAGGAACGGCAGTACCCAAGGCAGACAGTTCAGAGAGCCTTGGAGAGGGCACGCATGGTGCCCAGACAAGAAGCCCTCACCCCAGTCGAGAGGGAGGAACAAGAGGACCGACCAGTGGCAGTCATCCCCTACCACCCTCACAACCTTACCATCTGTGACATCGTCCAGAGAAACTTCCACCTCATCCAGAATGACCCGTACTTAGGACAGGTTTTTCACAGACCCCCCCTGATAGCGTTCCAGAGAGAAAAAAAACCTCCGTGACTTACTTGTGAGGACCACATTCAGCCACCAAACAGGTAACCCCACTCCCCCTGGATGTAGCCCGTGTGGCGAGGCCAAGTGTAAGACCTGTGCCCATATCGATGCCTCCACAACCTTTGTGGGCCCCCAAGGCCATTTCATCCCTCAGTCCAATTACACCTGCAAGTCAACGGACATTGTGTATATTTTGACCTGCACTCTGTGCCACAAGCTCTATGCGGGTGAGACCTGCCGATCATTAAATGAGCGTTTCTCAGAGCACCTTCGCTCAATGCGGCTGAACTACAGTGACCCTATAGGTCAACACTTCAACAGCCCATTGCACAACTACACCCAGGCAAAGGTGGCAGCTGTATGGCAGAACCCGAGCAACAGAGCATACCGCAAACATGTGGAGTCCCACGTGATCAGCCGCCTGGGGACCATCCAGCCTGCAGGCATCAACACCAGAGTGATGGACCCCTAGCGGCCCTGGGCCCTCTTCTCTTTCTTTTCCCCTCCCTTTTCACTGCTCATGTCCCCCTGCAATCCACCTTCAGACACACACACACTCATTCTCTCTCTCCCTCCCCCCTTCCTCTCCCCCCCTCTCACTTTTCTCTCCTCCCCCTCCCTCTCCAACACTCTCTCTCCCTCTCTCTCACTCCCTCTCCCCCCCCTCCCCCGCCCCCCGCTCCGTTTTCTTTCTCTCCCTTCACACGCACACACACACACACACACACACACTGACCAGCACACATATTCTTACACCTTTTCATCTTTTGGCGAACCACAACCCTCTTTTTCCCCCTCTACCCCCACCCCCACCCCCACCCCCTCCCCACCCCCTCCAGCGTTTAACCAACTCTTCTTTTCCTTTGTAAATATTGCTCACCTTTTTCTCTGGGTTTTTTTGTTTGTTTTTTTTTTGTCCTTTTTTTCTCTTTTTTTTCTCTCTGATTACTCCTCACAGTTCTTAGTTTTACCTCTGTCTTGGTTTTGCCCTCTCTTTTCTTCTCCATTCTCCATTTTTCTCCCCATGAAGAAGGGTCTAGGGCCCGAAACGTCGGGATACTCTCTTCATAGGACAAGTCACCACCTACAGGTAAGTCTGAACCGTTTTCTCGCCTATTATATATATATATAGACACAGAGAGAGATACATATACATATATATAAAGAGAGAAAGAGAAAGAAGAGAGAAAATAGGTCTGTGTGTGTGTGTGTGTGTGTGTGTGTGTGTGCAGGCATGCGTTCGCGCGTGTGTGTGAGTGCCGTGTGTGTGTGTGTGTGTGTGAAGTTTGCAGAGGTGTCCTCCCCCACCACCCTCACCACCACCCCCACAACTCCACCTTCTTCTCCTTTTCAAATTGATTCTCATTTCTGTATGTTCGAAATTCAACACTGAGAAAGCTATCAAGCTTCTTTTTTTTTTTAATTTTTATTTATTTTCATTTTATTTCATTTTTACCACCATCTACACATTCTTCATTCAAAACCAATACTCACCCCCCCTCCGAATAGAATCTCCCCCTACAAAAGGCGTCCTCTCCTCTACACTCCCCTCATCAACCCCCCCCTCCCCTCTCCTGTACACCCTCTCTCCCCACTCCCCTCACCCCCTTGGCTCCTACAATGTTTACGGACAGCTTGGAGGTAGCAGTAGTTTCAGTAGCTCAAGGAGGCGTCGCTGCGTTCGGACAAATCCATATACGCTACGCCACATCTGCCAAGCAGATGCCTGACCAGCAGCGTCACCCAACGCGCTTAGTCAGGCCTTGAGGGGGAAAAAAAAGGTGAATAAATAATAGATAAGCTACACAAATAAATAAATAAATAATAATTATAATGTAAAAAAAAATTATTTTAAAGGTGAATAAATAATAGATAAGCTTACACAAATAAATAAATAAATAAATAATAATTATAAAAAAGGTAGTAGTAGTAGTAGTAGTAGTAATAATAATAATAATAATAATAATAATAATAATAAAATAATAACAATAATAAATAAATAAATAAATAGCGAAAATGTGGGTGGTTGTGTGTGTGTGTGTGTGTGTGTGTGTGTGTGTGTTCTTTTCTTTTTCTATTTTTTCTTCTTCTTTTTTTTCTTCTTCTTCTTCTCCTTCATCTTCTTTCTTTTTTTCTGAGAAATGTGCCTAGCAACACGACGTTAATATGTTGCAGTATAGTTACCACCACGACGGACCGAAAGGGTTTGGGATGTCGTGTGTGTGTGTGCGTGTGTGTGTGTGGTAGGGGGTGGGTGGGTTGAGGAGGTAGAATGATACACACGTGATGCAGACTGAAACTGGAGGAGTTTAGCTGGAGGAGAGAGAGAGAGAGCGGTTGGGGGAGGAGGGGGGGGGCGAGGGGAATGGGGTGGAGGGGGAATGGGGTGGGGGTGGGGGTGGGGGGGGCTCTATCGTAGTCGACAGCGTTTTAGTTTCACACACACAATAAAAACAGCTGAGTTTTAGTTGCGACGACACCGCCAGTTTTATTTATAGCTCTACAACCACTCTCGCTGGGTTGGTGATGATTATAGTTTGGTTATCAGATACGCTCTGGTTTGGACAGAGAGAGTAAACCTTGGGGAGGGGGGAGGAGGGGGGCTGATTAATGGGCGTCCTTGGAGAGGGGTTGTTGGTTTTTTTTTGTTATGTTTTGTTTTATTCTTTTTTTTCTTTTTTTTTTTTTTTTAATCTCCAATGAGATGTTTATAAGCACGTGGATTTCTTCTCTCTTCACTCTCTCAGGATTTCTGTGTGTGTGTGTGTGTGTGCGCGCGCGCGCGCGCGCGCGTGTTTCTGTCTGTCTGTCTCTCTGTCTGTCTGTCTCTCGCTGTGTCTCTGTGTTTCTCTGTCGCTCTCTCTCTCTCTCTCTCTCTCTCTCTCTCTCTCTCTCTCTCTCTCTCTCTCTCTCTCTCCCTGTTTGTGTGTGTGTGTGTGTGTGTGTGTGTCTCTGTCTCTCACTGTGTCTCTGTGTTTCTCCGTCGCTCTCTCTGTGTCTGTCTGTCTGTCTGTCTGTCTGTCTCTTTGTCTGTCTGTGTGTGTGTCTCTCTCTGTCTCTCGCTGTGTCTCTGTGTTTATCCGTCGCTCTCTCTCTCTCTGTCTCTCTGTCTGTCTTTCTGTCTCTGTCTCTGTCTCTCTCTCTCTCTCTCTCTCTCTCTCTCTCTCTCACTCTGACTAAAACTACAGGGTGGTTGGGTGGGGTGGTGGGGGGGAGATGTTTATTTTCGTTATTAATTTTATTCCCATCGTTGTTGCTATCAGCCAGCTAAGGAGATATATCCTTCAAGTCTGTATGATTATTGAAAATCAAAGAGCGGCTGTGTGTCCTTGGTAAGAAATGCTCTGCATTGTACGTTTACAAATATATAATTAAAAAAAAAAATTTGGAATTTCGTAGGCTTTCATAAGACCGATCACTGTATGTTCTTCTACTTCTTCATCTTGTTATTGTATTGTATTACTCTTTTTTGTTGTCATAAAAGATTTCTCTGTGTGAAATTCGAGCTGCTCTCCCCAGTTAGAGCACGTCGCTACACTGAGAGCGCCATCCTTTTTTTTTTCTTTATTTCTTTTTCCCCCCCTGCCTGCAGTTTTATTTGTTTTTCTATCGAAAGGGATTTTTCTACAGAATTTTGCCTTTTGTTGTCGTGGGTTCTTTTACGTGTGCTAAATGCATGCTGTACACGGGACCTCGGTTTATCATCTCATCCGAATGACTAGCGTCCAGATCACCACTCAAGGTCTAGTGGAGGCGGGGAAAATACTGGCAACTTTGGGATTCGAATCAGTGCAGTCAAATTTTCTCA
>NC_134877.1:16888351-16890851 GCF_041734735.1 Babylonia areolata | reverse complement strand
TCTATCTAGCAGGAAGGTTTCTGTGGGTGGGATTTTTGTTTGTTTGCTGTTGTTGTTTTTTTTGTTGTTTTTTTTATGGGCGAATTGAGAGCCGTGTGAATATGACGCCTGAGAAGCTTTGCAGACCATATTTATGTGACGGTCGAACTTGTAAATGTACTTTAAATCTGCCCCCACACACCCCCACCCCCCACCCGTCAGCCCCCTCCACACCCCCCTCCCCGCTTCCCGCAAAAAGAGAAACAAGATATTTCACCCCTACCCCTTTCCATGGTCAGATGGAAATCGTTTCCCGTGTGTGTGTGTGTGTGTGTGTGTGTACGTGTGTGTGTGTGTGTGCGTGTGTGTGTGTGTGTGTGTACGTGTGTGTGTGCGTGTGTGTGTGTGTGTGTACGTGTGTGTGTGTGAGTACGTGTGTGCGTGTGTGTGTGTGTGTGTGTGTGTGTGTGTGTGTACGTGTGTGTGTGTGTGTGTGTGTGTGTGTGTGTGTGTGTGTGTGTGTGCTACGTACTTGCGCGTGTGCCTCAGACGGTTGTCGCAGACTCATTTATAATAACTATGCCATGAGAACCCACAAAGGTCGTCGGAAAACGCATTGTGGTAACGCAGCAAGACGCTGACGCATCCTATTTTTCTTTCCTTTTTGACTCACTTGTGTAAACAGAGTGAGTCTATGTTTTAACCCGGTGTTCGGTTGTCTGTGTGTGTGTGTGTGTGTGTGTGTGTGTGTGTGTGGCTGTGTGTCTGTGTGTCCGTGGTAAACTTTAACATTGACATTTTCTCTGCAACTACTTTGTCAGTTGACACCAAATTTGGCATAAAAATAGGAAAAATTCAGTTCTTTCCAGTCATCTTGTTTAAAACAATATTGCGCCTCTGGGATGGGCACAAAAAAATAAAGAATGAAGCCTAATTATATGCAAACTGCATTTACTGTTGTATTTATATTTTTTTTTTATTCTCTAAACTTGGCACTTTGATCTGATTCTGGCCCAACAGCTAGAGCAGTCATTATTATCATTTTTTGTTGAAACAGGAACTTCTTTTGCTAAGCATGGAAGTTTTATTTATTTTGCAAACGTTTTGGTGCAGATAGTAAAAAAAGGGAAATTACTCTGTAATGCTAGGGGAGTTAATTTGCTTTAAACTGATCTTTCTCATCTTAAACATTACATTTTGAAATTATACTCAATGCATAAAAAGCTTGGATTTTTGTTTTAAGTGTATCACAAGTGAGTCTTGAAGGCCTTGCCTCTCTTGTGGTTTTTTTTGTTTGTTTTTTTTGTTTGTTTTGTTTTTGTTTTTTTGTTGTTGTTTTTTTAATGACAAATGTAACGTAACATATTTTCTTCGTGATTTATTTAGAATCCTTCATCACCAGGGGCGGAGTTGCATGAGGCGATGTTTGCGGCGCTAAGGGTTTGTTTGTTTGTTTTTTGTTTTGTTTTGTTGTGTTGTTTTGTTTTTTTTTAAGCTTAGAGTTAACAACGTTCCCCTAAGTTTATGTGAATTTACCGTGGAGTGTTAGGAACATTCTTGACGATAAGCAAATTTAGTTTGCTTTAGCAACCAACCCCACTCTATAGGTTCAGTTTCAGTTTCAGTGAGGTGTCAGAGCGCGTGGACAAAAACATTAGCATACAAAATGAAACGAAAGGACAAGACAAAATCAACTTTTCATTTATCATTTCAAATCACCAACGTTTGTGAACAGACTGATTAGAATTAGCCAGCCAATCAGTCAAACACCTCAGTATTTAGACCACGAAAAAGGAGTTTTGTATTTGTATTTGTATTTTGTATTTCTTTTTATCACAACATATTTCTCTGTGTGAAATTTGGGCTGCTCTCCCCAGGGAGAGCGCGTCGCTACACTACAGCGCCACCCTTTTTTTTTTTTTTCTTTTTTTTTTTTTTTTTTTTTCCTGCGTGCAGTTTTGTTTGTTTTTCCTATCAAAGTTGATTTTTCTGCAGAATTTTGCCAGGAACAACCCTTTTCTTGCCGTGGGTTCTTTTACGTGTGCTAAGTGCATGCTGCACACGGGACCTCGCTTTATCGTCTCATCCGAATGACTAGCGTCCAGACCACCACTCAAGGTCTAGTGGAGGGGGAGAAAATATCGGCGGCTGAGCCGTGATTCGAACCAGCGCGCTCAGATTCTCTCGCTTCCTAGGCGGACGCGTTTCCTCTAGACCAGTTTCAGTTTCAGTTTCAGTTGCTCAAGGAGGCGTCACTGCGCTCGGACAAACCATATACTCTACACCACATCTGCCAAGCAGATGCCTGACCAGCAGCGTAACCCAACGCGCTTAGTCAGGCCTTGAAAAAAAAAAAAAAAGGGGGGGGGGGAATAAATAATAGATAAGCTTGCATAAATAAATAAATCACCAACGTTTGTGAACAGACTGATTAGAATTAGCCAGCCAATCAGTCAAACACCTCAGTATTTAGACCACGAAAAAGACCAACACTCCATAATAGTAATGATGATATTGAATA
>NC_134877.1:16848351-16875851 GCF_041734735.1 Babylonia areolata | reverse complement strand
CAACCTTTAGCTTTCCGTCGTCAGAATTGTGGTATTCTTTGTCAACATTCACTTCTTCAGTATAAGAGCCTTCCGTTTGCAATATTTTGATGATGGTAATTGGGGTGAAACGCTGTTAACGTCGTCTATTTCGCCGTTCGTATGAAAAGAGTTAACAAACAAGAGAGGCAAGGCCTTCAAGACTCACTTGTGATACACTTTTTTTTTTTTTTTTTTAATCCAAGCTTTTTATGTATTGAGTATAATTTCAAAATGTAATGTTTAAGATGAGAAAGATCAGTTTAAAGCAAATTAAGTCCCCTAGCATTAATTACAGAGTAATTTCCCTTTTTTACTATCTGCACCAAAAACGTTTGCAAAATAAATAAAACTTCCATGCTTAGCAAAAGAAGTTCCTGTTTGAACAAAAAAAATGATCATAATGACTGCTCTTGTTGTTGGGTCAGAATATCAGATCAAAGTGCCAAGTTTAGAGAATACAAAAAATATAAATATAACAGTAAATGCAGTTTGCATATAATTAGGCTTCTTTTTTTTTCTTTTTTTCTTTTTTTGTGCCCATCCCAGAGGTGCAATATTGTTTTAAACAAGATGACTGGAAAGAACTGAATTTTTCCTATTTTTATGCCTAATTTGGTGTCAACTGACAAAGTATTTGCAGAGAAAATGTCAATGTTAAAGTTCACCATGGACACACAGACACAGACAAACACACACACACACACACACACACACACACACACACACACACACACACACACACACACACACACACACACACACACACACACACACACACACACACACAGAGAGAGAGAGAGAGAGAGAGCCGAACACCGGATTAAAACATAGACTCACTTTGTTTACACAAGCGAGTCAAAAACAGTTTGCACTGCATGTAATCACGTTCAGTTTCTGTGTTTCTTTTCCTGCGCTGTCTATGGTCTCTGAATCAGTGAGTTAGAGGGAAAGAAATGAAAAGACAAGAAATATGTTTAAAAAAACACACACACACACACACACAAAAACACCCAATCATGCTGTATAGATTCTTTGTCATATAATCATTGGGCGCCGCTGCTAAAGTACAACTCATTGACACTGACATCTGAAGGCAACGTGTCCCAGTGGGGGGTAAATACTACACTGACTCGCACGCATGCACACACGTACTCGCACATGCACACATGCACACACACACACACACACACACATACACACACACACACACAAACGCACGCAAATACACACACACACACACACACACACACACACACACACACATACAAACGCACGCAAACATACAAACACGCACACACACACACACACACACACAAACGCGCGCAAACATACACGCACATGCAAACACACACACACACACACACACACACACACACACACACACACACACACACACACACACACTTGTATGTTTTCGGACTCCAAGGACTCTCTCCTGTTGCCGAAGCTCATTTCCGGGGATTGAGTTCTGAAACATTGAAATATCCCCACTCAACAATGAACATCGACGACGACGACGACGACAACAACAACGAAAGGTCAACAACAACAGTTTCAGTTTCAGTTTCAACAACAAACAACACATCTCAAAACAACATATTCTGAAATCACGGTCTTGTGACAAGGTTGTTCCTATCGACCACGCGAACCAACAACAACAACAACAACAACAACAACAAGACAACAACACTGAAGAGAACGTAAATGTCTGGAAGAAACGCCAAGAGCCAGGATAAGTAGCTTTGTATTTGTGATATCATAAAGTCAGGCGTCTCCATCCTGCTGGAAGCGAGAGAATCTGAGTGCGCTGGTTCGAATCACGACGGTTCAGCCGCCGATATTTTTTTCCCCCTCCACTAGACCTTGAGTGGTGGTCTGGACGCATTTAGCGCACGTAAAAGAACCCACGGCAACAAACAGGTTGTCCCTAGCAAAAATTCTGTAGAAAAATCCACTTCGATAGGAAAAACAAATAAAACTACACGCAGGAAGAAAAAAAAAAAAAAAAAAAAGGGTGGCGCTGTAGTGTAGCGACGCGCTCTCCCTGGGGGGAGAGAGCAGCCCGAATTTCACACAGAGAAATCTGATGTGATAAAAAGAAATACAAATACAACAAATACAAATACAAACATTAACACCGCGGCGTAAACATGTTCTGTTCTCCTTTCTTTCTCAGTGCCTTTGCTGTGTGTATTGTGGCTGTCAGTGAGTTGGGGAAAGATTATTTTTTTAAAAATAAAAAAATAATATAAAAAAAAAACTCCCCCCCCCAAAAAAAAACATGTTGTGTCGTTCTTTTTGTCACTGGACTACATGCTGGGCACTGCCGCAGAGTACGACTGACGCATAATTATTTCTGAGGCATTGTTTAGGGGGGGTGGGTGGGTGGGTGGAGGGGGTGGGGGACGTAGACACACGCACGCATGTAGTGAAATACACAAGCGCGCGGGTACACACACACACACACACACACACATACACACACAATTATTACATATATATATATATATATATATATATATATATATACTCACACACGTCCTCAGTGGTTGGCATACATATACAGCCGCCCCCTGCCCCCCTCCCGCCCCCTGTCCCCCTCCCCCGCCACACACACACATGCATACACACATATACAAACGCAAACGCACACACAGAGAGTAACACACACACACACACACACACACACACACACACACACACACACACGCACGCACCACACGTGCACACAAGCCCCCCACGTCCCCCTCTCACCCACACACCCACACACAAACTCCCCGACGCATACGCGCACAAACACACACACACACACACACACAAACCTGGCGCGCGCGCGCACGCGCACGCACACACACACACACACACACACACACACACACACACACACACACACACACCCGACCCCCATCCCACACACATACTAAACATGTTTCAGGACTTCCGAGGGATCGTGCTTGTTGCTGATGCTTATTTCCAAGGGTTGGGTTACCAGCAGGTATTGGAATGGCTCTCCAATATGAAATGACATTTTTCTTAAATAATTATTAAGTTCTAGTCTTAGTTCACAAACTTCCAAGTCTGCTTTGCGTTATGAGGTAATGCTCAACACTATAGATACACACCATTTATTTGTCACATATGTGAGATGTGAGTAAACAGTTACAAAAGAAATGAAGAGAGAGAGAGAGGGGGGGGGAGGGAGAGGCGGAGAGAGAGACAGAGATGGTGAAACCAGACTTTGGAACACAATACGAATTCAAGCAAAACAAGATCTCATGTTTCCTCCTAATTTTATTTTCCCCCAGGGGGGCGAGGGAAGGGGCGGGGGCAGATAATAATGGTGGGGGGGGGGGGGTTGTTGTTGTTTTTTTCAAGTTGCACCGACACGTTTACTCTTCTGCTCTCTTGCAAAAAAAAAAAAAAAAAAAAAAATGAATACATGGATACCCCCCCGAAAACGAAGTATGGCTGCCTACATGGCGGGGCTAGAAACGGTCAAACACGTAAAAGCCCACTCGTGTACGTACGAGTGAATGTGGGAGTTGCAGCCCACGAACGAAGAAGAAGAGAAGGGGGAGGGAGGGCGGGGGGGGGGGGGGGGGGGGGGGGGGGGGGGGGATAGTAGACAAAGGAAAGAGGTCGACTCATGGAATTCAATTGTGTGTGTGCATAAAAAAAAATATTATTTTTTGTGAGTATTCATCTATATGTCACGTAAGGTGTTTAGTTCATGAGTATGAACAATGAATAGAACACGTGTGTGTTGGTGCATGCATGTGTGTATGTGTGTGTGTGTGTGTGTGTGTCTGTGTCTGTGTCTGTGTGTTCGTGTGTCTGTGTATGAGTGAAGGTGGGAAGGAGAGGAAGAGAGGAGAGAGAGAGAAAGAGAGGAGGAGGGAGGGGGGGAGATAGAAAAGGAAGGCGGTAAGAAAGAGAGAGCGAGATGGCGAGTGAGAGAAAGAGAGAGAGAGAGAAAGAGATGGCGAGAGAGAGAGAGAGAGAGAGGGGAGAGAGGGAGAGGGAGAAAGAGAGGGAGAGAGAGAGGGAGGGAGAGAGAGAGGGAGAAGGAGAGAGAGACAGCAGCAGCAGCAGGGCACGGGAACATGAACTTGAGCGGCTGATGGCAGCGGTGGCGGCTCTTTATAACAACATCAAAGATGGTTGTTCGGCGTGTTGTGTTCCGATCCACTTGCCGTTCTGTCACGCTCTGTACTTGAGGGTGAGAGAGAGAGGGGGGGAGAGAGGGAGAGGGAGAAAGAGAGGGAAAGAGAGAGGGGGAGAGGGAGAAAGAAAGGGAGAGGGAGAGGGGGGGAGAGAGGGAGAGGGAGATAGAGGGGGAGGGAGAGAGGGAGAGGGAGAAAGAAAGGGAGAGAGAGGGAGAGAGAGTGGGGAGAGGGAGAAAGAGAGGGAGAGAGAGAGAGGGGGGAGAGGGAGAAAGAGAGGGAGAGGGAGATAGAGGGGGAGAGAGGGAGAGGGAGAAAGAGAGGGAGAGAGGGAGGGGGGAGAGGGAGAAGGAGAGAGAGACAGCAGCAGCAGCAGGGCACGGGAACATGAACTTGAGCGGCTGATGGCAGCGGCGGCGGCTCTTTATAACAACATCAAAGATGGTTGTTCGGCGTGTTGTGTTCCGATCCACTTGCCGTTCTGTCACGCTCTGTACTTGAGGGTGAGAGAGAGAGAGAGGGGGGGAGAGAGAGGGAGAGGGAGAAAGAAAGGGAGAGGGAGAGAGAGGGGGAAGAGGGAGAAAGAGAGGGAAAGGGAGAGAGAGGGGGAAGAGGGAGAAAGAGAGGGAGAGGGGAGAGGGAGAAAGAGAGGGAGAGAGGGGGGAGAGGGAGAAAGAGAGGGAGAGAGGGGGGAGAGAGGGAGAGGGAGAAAGAAAGGGAGAGAGAGAGGGGGGGAGAGGGAGAAGGAGAGAGAGACAGCAGCAGCAGCAGGGCACGGGAACATGAACTTGAGCGGCTGATCCACTTGCCGTTCCACTTGCCGATCCACTTGCCGTTCTGTCACGCTCTGTACTTGAGGGTGAGAGAGAGAGGGGGGGATAGAGGGAGAAAGAGAGGGAGAGAGGGGGAGAGGGAGAGAGAGGGGGAGAGAGAGAGGGAGAGGGAGAGGGAGATAGAGGGGGAGAGAGGGAGAGGGAGAGAGGGTGGAGAGGGAGAAAGAGAGGGAGAGAGAGAGAGGGGAGAGGGAGAAAGAGAGGGAGAGAGAGAGAGGGGGGAAAGAGAGGGAGAGAGAGGGGGAGAGGGGGAAATAAAGGGAGAGGGAGATAGAGAGAGGGGGAGAGGGAGAGAGAGGGAGAGAGAGGGAGAGAGAGAGAAAAGAGAAGAGAGAGAGAAAGAAGAGAGAGATAGAGAGAAAGAAGAGAGAGAGAAGAGAGAGAGAGAAGAGAGAGAGAGGAGAAGAGAGAGGGGGAGAGAAGAGGGAGAGAGAGAGAGAAGAGAGATATAGAGAAGAGAGAGAAGAAAGAGAGAGAAAAAAGGAGAGAGAGGGGGGGACAGAGAGAAAGAGAAGAGAGAGAGAATGAATGAATGAATGGTTTATTCATATAGGCCATTGCCCCCCATGAGGAAGAGAGAGAGAGAAAGAGAGAGAGAGAGAGAGAGAAGAGAGAGAGAGAGGGCAGTGCGACAAGAGGGAAATTACCTTACATGTTGTTTACCAACTGACACTGGACACGGGAGAAGAACTAAGAGAGATGGGTGGGTGGGTGGGCGGGTGGGCGGGCAGTTTGGTGTGGTGTAGAGAACAGTACAGAAAAGACGGGCGAGTAGATGGGGAGGAGGTGGTGGTGGTGGTGGTGGTGGGCCCGGGATGGGGGAGAGGGGGGGGGGGGGAAGGAAGGGAGGGAAGGGAAAAAGTTGAGGGGTAGATGGGGTGGTTGCTGGAATAGGGACTGAAGCAAAGTGTGGAGAAACGACTCTTAAAAATACCAGTTAAGAATGTGACCACAAAAAATAAATAAATAAATAAATAAAACAAAAAAAAATCAAGAACAAGAGAGGCAAGGCCTTCAACACTCACATTGTGATACACTTTTTTAAAAAAAATCTAATCGTTAACATGTGTTCTGTATTTGTTATTATAAAGCTTCAGCTTAAAAAAAGAAAGAAGAAAAAAAAAAAAAGTCCTAACCAGATTCGAACCCCACGTGTTCGGGTGAGAAGAAACTGTCTTACCCATTACACTATCGAGTCACACAAGTGAGTCAAAAAATAGAGAGGAAAAGCTTTGCACATGAACTGAGCCAGAACTTCTCGTGTCAGTTTCATATTTTCGTCCCGGTTGTTTTGCTTGTTTGTGGGGTGTTGTGTTGTTGTTGTTGTTGTTGTTTTGTGGGTGTGGGTGTGTGTGTGGGGGGGGGGGGGGTTGTTTTGGGGTGTGTTGTTGTTGTTTTTTAAACAGACTGTATCTATAGGTTTCAGCTGAGTGGTTTAAAGCGTTAGACTGTGTCTGGTGGTGGATAAAGGGTGGAGATTTTTTTTTTTCCCCAATCTCTCACGTCATGAGACGCGTTGGGTTACGCTGCTGGTCAGGCATCTGCTTGGCAGTTGTGGTGTGGCGTATATGGATTTGTCCGAACGCAGTGACGCCTCCTTGAGCTGCTACTGAAACTGAACTGAAACTCACGTCATCAATTGTGCAGACCTGCTTGAGCCTGAACCCCCTTCATGTGGAGTGATGGCCTAGACGCGTAACGCGTCTGCCTAGGAAGCGAGAGAATCTGAGCGCGGCTAGTTCGAAACACGGCTCAGCCGCCGATATTTTCTCCCCCTCCATTAGACCTTGAGTGGTGGTCTGGACGCTAGTCATTCGGATGAGACGATAAACCGAGGTCCCGTCTGCTAGCATGCACTTAGCGCACGTAAAAGAACCCACGGCAACAAAAGGGTTGTTCCTGGCAAAATTCTGTAGAAAAATCCACTTCGATAGGAAAAACAAATAAAACTACACGCAGGAAAAAATACAAAAAAAGTGGGTGGCGCTGTAGTGTAGTGCCGCGCTCTCTCCCTTGGGAGTGGATCGTTTGTAAACTCAGGTTTGGTACTATCTGTGTGTGTGTGTGTGTGTGTGTGTGTTATCTTACCTGCGAGGGCACCACCCTTGAACGACGCTGCGCTGGGTTGTAAAAGTTACGTCACAACTTTTCAGTGGGTTCGGGATCTTGAGGTCGATAGTAACAGTTGAGAATGGATGGTTTGTAAACTCAGGTTTGGTACTATCTCTCTGTGTGTGTGTGTGTGTGTGTGTGTGTGTGTGTTATCTTACCTGCGAGGGCACCACCCTTGAACGACGCTGCGCTGGGTTGTAAAAGTTACGTCACAACTTCCCACTCAGTGGGTTCGGGATCTTGAGGTCGATAGTAACAGTTGAGAATGGATGGTTTGTAAACTCAGGTTTGGTACTATCTGTGTGTGTGTGTGTGTGTGTGTGTGTGTGTGTGCGCGCGCGCGCGCATGTGTGTGTTGTTTTATCTGCGAGGGCACAGTCCTTCAACGGCTATACGCTGCGTCGTAAAAGTTACGTCACAACTCCTCACTCGCTCCTCGCAACAGCACCAGTTGCAAAGGGGCGACAATACGTGCAGTAGTGAGGGCTGCAAGCATTGTTGCTGGCGACAATCCATGCAGGGGCGACAATACGTGCAGTAGTGAGGGCTGCAAGCATTGTTGCTGGCGACAATCCATGCAGGGGCGACAATACGTGCAGTAGTAAGGGCTGCAAGCATTGTTGCTGGCGACAATCCATGCAGGGGCGACAATACATGCCGCAGCACCCCAACCCCCCAACCCCCTCGAAAATAGAGTATGACTGCCTGCATGGTGATGCGAGACATGGCGGACAACACAGACGATGCAGCAGAAGATTCAGACATTCTTCAACACCTGTCTGAGGCGCATCTACAAGATCCGATGGCAGGAGAAGATCCGAAATGAAGATCTGTGGGAGCGAGCGGGACAGGAACCAGTGGCCAAGCAGATACTGCGGAGGAAGTGGGGCTGGATCGGACACACCCTCAGGAAGCCAGCGTCCAGCATCACACACCAAGCCCTGACCTGGAACCCGCATGGAAAGAGGAAGAGAGGCCGGCCTCGCAACAGCTGGAGGCGAGATACCGAGGCAGAGCTGAAGCAGCAAGGGACCAACTGGACTGGAATGGCCAGAACAGCCCAGAACAGAGTGCGATGGCGAGGGGTCATCGATGGCCTATGCTCCACAAGGAGCGATGGGCAAAATGAAATGAAATGAATGCCTGCATGGTGGGGGTTAAAACGGTTATACACGTAAAAGTGCACTTGTGTACACGAGTGAGAGAACGGGGGAGTCACAGCCAGCCCACGAACGACTAACGACTTTTCCCTCAGCAATAAGTTCCATTGTGGCAGGTCCACTTCCTTTGTGTTAGGTGTGCTTGACTATGTGTGTATACAGATGTATGTGTACATAACTACATGCATGTATATGAATGTGTATTGCATGTGCGTGTGCGTCTGTTTATGTAAGTTTGTGCCTGCCTATGCGTGCGTATGTGTTAGGGTAGCTGTTAGATACACATGTATGTTAAAATGTATGTATGCAGCGTGTGTGTTCGTTCTTTAGTTTAACGTCTTTTCACTGTAAGTGATATTAGTCGACAGCATGTGTGTGTGTGTGTGTGTGTGTGTGTGTGTGTAGTCACATTTTGGTGTGTGTATGTAACATAGATATGATGTTTTATGTTAACAAAAGCGTTTTTGTAAAGCACCTGGAGCAGATTTCTGGATAGTGTGCTATATAAGTATCCATTATTATTATTATTATTATTATTAAGAACAAAAGAAACGTAGGTGTTCTTGCTGCATTGTTAATAATAATACATAGTTTTTCTATGGCGCGATATCCAGCACCAATGCTGCTCAAAGCTCCTTACATCATAGTTGACTATAAACATGCCTTTAAAAAAAAAAACCATATCAACTGCTATCTGACACTGGAAAAGATCCAGTGTGTTCATGTGAATGCAAAAGCACACTAAGGATTATAAAAGCTATGAAATAAATAAGGCTTGTTCCACTGAGTGAATTAAAATGTGTACCAAGGAAATTTGGAATTGACACATTACATGTTTCCAAAACACATCTGGTTTTTGTTGTTGTGTAACAGATTTGTTGTTGTTGTTGTTGTTTTTCTTTCTTTCTTTGTTTGAACTCCCCCATTTCCTCCTGTTCTCATTTTGGCTAATCAGCAAAAATCACACATGTTGTTGTTGTTGTTGTTGTTTTAAGGGGACCTGTTGTTTAGCCCCGAGGTAGTTGCTTCGTACGTCTGAAGTGATGTGATTTTTAGTGTTTGCAAAATGCTGTAATTACCAGTCACAGCGCTAACGGCAACACACACACACACACACACACACACACACACACAAAATCAGACAGGCTTAGCCAGTTGTTTCGACAGAACCAAAACGTACAGAGCTAGAAAATTAAACGCTTGAACTGCTTCAGAAGAGAGGGGCGGGTGTGAGCAGACACAATTACGGAAGAAAAAGAGCGGGGTGGGGGGGGGGTGGGGGGGGAGAACAGCAGTTATTGTTACAATTCAAAAGGATTTGCCCTCTCCTTGTTTCCATTCTCTCTCTCTTTCTCTCTCATTCTGTGTGTGTGTGTGTGTGTGTGTGTGTGTGTGTGTGTGTGTGTGTGTCTCTGTCTCTGCCTTTCTCTCTCTCTCATTCTCTCATTCTCTCTGTCTCTCTCTCTCTGTCTCTCTCTCTGTCTCTCTCTGTCTCTCTGTCTCTCTGTCTCTCTCTCTCTCTCTCTCTCTCTCTCTCTCTCTCTCTCTCTCTCTCTCTCGGCAGATACGTAAGCCAGCCAACTAGTTTGCTAATAACTTTCCATTGAAAACAAAATTCATTAATAATCATAGATTCATTCAATAATCCAATCATTCATTCACTCGTACCCCGCTCCCCTCTCTCCCTCCCTCTCTCTCTCTCTCTCTCTCTCTCTCTCTCTCTCTCTCTCTCTCTCTCTCTCTCTCTCTCTCTCTCTCTCTCTCTCTATCATCAAATAACGAACTCTCTCAACAGCAGCATATGGTCGTATTCAAGAATTTTTTTTTTGTTTGGTTTTGTTGTTTGTTTGTTTTTTTGTTGTTTTTGTTGTTTCCAAAACTGCTCTTTGCCTCGTGGAAGACTCTCACAGCAGACCGATCGACTTGTTTCCCCCAAAACACGACTTTGCAAACTTACTGACGACCCAGAGTTGTGAAGTTTTGTTATTTCGATTCCTTCGGGCGCCTCAGACGGTGTGGAGCGAGCAAGCCAAGGAAGGCTAGGAGAGGGTAAGGAAAGCGTTTACATAACACTCTGATTACCATCACGGCTTCAAAATGCTTTTCGAATTGCATTTAATGCCAAATCGGCGGGGCCATATGTTGAAAGCATCACACTCTACGTGTCAGATGTTCTGAAGAAGGGAAGAAGAAGAAGAAGAAGAAGAAGAAGAAGAAGAAAAAGTTTTTCTATAGAGTTCTCTTTCTCCCACCTTCGCCGTTTCCACCACCACCACCACCACCACCACCATTACCATCTCTTCGTTTTAGGGTGAGGGGAGGAGGGGTGGTTGGGGGTTGGGGCTGGGGTGAGAGAGTGGGGTAGGGGTTTAGCAGAGAGGGATATTGAGAGCCACTGTTGCTGAGGAGACACGATTATGTAACTGGGGTGTTTCGTGGGTTGTTGTGTTTTTTGTTGTTGTTGTTGTTGTTGTTGCTGCTGCTGGTTTTTGTGTTGTTGTTGTTGTTGTTGTTGTTGTTTTTTAATCGTTGCATGGCCTCGCCATTGCCGTCACAAATTACGTCACTCTCTGTTGATCCAATGAGAGGCTGGGAAGTGATAATGTTGTGTTGTGTTGTGTTGTGTTGTGTTGTGGTGTGCCACTTCTTCTTCTGCGTTCACTCGTATGCACACGAGTGGGCTTTTACGTGTATGACCGTTTTTACCCCGTCATGTAGGCAGCCATACTCCGTTTTCGGGGGTGTGCATGCTGGGGTATGTTCTTGTTTCCATAACCCACCGAACCGCTGACATGGATTACAGGATCTTTAACGTGCGTATTTGATGTTCTGCTTGCATATACACACGAAGGGGGTTCAGGCTCTAGCAGGTCTGCACATATGTTGACCTGGGAGATCGGAAAAATCTCCAACCTTTACCCACCAGGCGCCGTCACCGTGATTCGAACCCGGGACCCTCAGATTGACAGTCCAACGCTTTAACCACTTGGCTATTGCGCCCGTCGTGGTGTGCCACTATAGGTGTCCATTCTGCAGTGTTATTCGCCTATATGGCTTTTGGGTGTGTGTGTGTGTGTGTGTGTGTGTGTGTCGCTTTGAAGTATTGTTGATATTTTTTGTACGATTTTGTTTTGTAATTTATGGATGTTAACCTAAGCGGAAGGGTTGACGTCGTCAACACAGCCTGGTCTTAGTTGCCTTTCTAACCTTAATTGTTAAAATAATTTCATGAATTGTGTTGATTTGCAAGGGGGGGGGGAGAGAGGGGTGGGGGGAGGTGGGGGGGGGGGGTGATAAGGGTTTGTGTTTAATGTGGTTGTTTTATTTTGTTTTGTTTTTTTTAATTGGACAACCCTGATATCGACCTGTGCGGTTGGCTTGACTATAGAACAGTGACAAACAGTGTCAAATGTAAAAAATAAAAATAAATTAAAAAAAAAAAAAGATGAGGAATTTGATCTAATTGCCCATCAAACATACATGTGTTTGTCTGAAAAGCAGATAACGAGGTTCCAAATTTTGGGGTTTTTTGGTGGTTGTTTTTTTTTAAAACGAAAAAAGAAAGAAAAAAAAAAGTAATAATCTGAAACCGGTTGCTGTTTCGGGTGGAAATACACTACTGCACGTGTGTACATGTTTTCCAAGACTTCGTTTCTTTGGGAGGGGAGTGTTTTTGTTGTTGTTTTTGTTTGTTTGTTTGTTTTTTTTGTTTTGTTTTTTTTGTTCGTTTGTTGTTGTTGTTGTCCCTGTTGTTTTGTTTTATTTTGTATTTTGTGTTGTTGTTTTGGGGGGGGGTTTGGGGGGGGGGGGGTTGTGGGGGGGGGTGTTTGTTTTTGTTGTTGTTGTTTTTATCTGGTTCTGTGATGCCGTAACTATTTTGGCCTGATGGCCTGTCACAGGTGCAAAAGGAGGACCCATTCCCGTTTCACGCTTTCCAAGTTCAGCTGTGATAGTCGTTATCTTATGATATTTAGCTGTCTCTGTGATAGTCATTATGTTATATTATTTTAGCTGTCTCCTGTGAAAATGGTGTCTGGGTGGGGGGTGGGGGGGGGGTGTTGAGGGAAAAAAAAATTTCTACAGGTGTGTTGTAATGTGTGTTGTTGTCTGTGTCTGTGTGTCTGTGTGTCTGTATCTGTGTCGTGCGTGTATGTCTATGTGTATTTGTACTTGTATTTCTCCTTTTTTTTTGTCACAACAGTTTTCTCTGTGTGAAATTAGGGCTGCTCTTCCCAGGGAGAGCGCGTTGCTACACTGAAATCGTCACCCTTTTTTTTGTACTTTTTCCTGCATGTAGTTTTATTTGATTTTCCTTTCGAAGTGGATTTTTCTACAGAATTTTGCCAGGAACAACCCTTTTGTTGCCGTCGGTTCTTTTACGTGCGCTAAGTGCATGCTAGCAGGCGGGACCTCGGTTTATCGTCTCATCCGAATGACTAGCATCCAGACCACCATTCAAGGTCTAGTGGAGAGGGAGAAATATCAGCGGCTGAACCGTGATTCAAACCAGCGCGCTCAGATTCTCTCGTTTCCTAGGCGGACGCGTTACCTCTGGCCCATCACTCCACGTATGAGTGTGCGTGTATGTCCGTGTGCGTGCATATGATTTTGTACGTGCATATGCGTGTGTGTGTGTGTGTGTGTGGGTACCTGTGTGTGTGCGTGCGTGTTGCATGTATGTTGCATGTATGTGCGTGAAAAAAACCCACCTTCTCCAATAGTTCCCTGGCTGTTTCTCGAGGCACACAACAACAACAACAACAAAGACAAGCAAAGTGAACAAATAATTGTCCAGTTCCAAAACACCACCATCCATCGATTCCAGGTCTTCTGGGTTGTTTTTTTTATTTCTCACTGATCTCCTTTTGCATTTGCATAGACATGGAATGCACATTCAAACATGTACAAACAATCGATAATCTGCCGTAGTTAATTAAGTAAGAATAGCTGTAGAGCTAGCAGCAGAAGAAATAAAAACAGCAATAACAAACAAAACAAGTTTATCCAATTCTCTAGGGGAGTGTAAAAGGCAAGAGATAGTGAGGCTTTCTCTACATGATAATGTCAATAGTTTGCATCATAAATCAAATCACGGAACAAACCCCAAAAAAAAAAAAAAAAAATCAGCATAATCTGGAAAACATTGTAAAAACAAAATGTGCTGTTTAGGACAGTATTGTGTGACAATAACGGAAAATACGAAACAATGACGATAATCCTAATGAGACTACTAACGTTTGGTGTATTATCCTGTGTTGTTAAGCACAGAAGCAATAAAGGTAGCTTAGCGACAAGCATGTACATTCCGTGCGATTTGAGAAGATGCGTGTGTGTGTGTGTGTGTGTGTGTGTGTCTGTGTCTGTGTGTGTGTGTGTGTGAGTGCTTTTCGTGTGACGAATTTGGTCTCATTCTCTGAATCCTGTCAACCAACCGTTTATACACAGATAGATATATATATATGTATAATGTGAGTGACGATGATATATGTCTCATAATGTACAACGATTTTGTGAAGAATAAGAGGAACACAGACTTTAATTTACCGACCACATAGTTTACGCAAACTGTTATCAACAACGTACAAACATTTTCATATCAGCCTTTTTCAACATCACTGATGTTGATACACACACACACACACACACACACACACACACACACACACACACACACACACACACACACACACACACACACACACACACACACACACAAGAAAAGAAAACTCAGAAAATAAGTGCAAGTACACTGGGATTTCAAAACAAAACAAACAAAAAAAAGACATCATATCAAAAGAACTTTGCATCCACCTTCAGAATAGGGCACTGTATTTCATTCAATGACCAGGAAACCAGTTATATTGCCGTCCTCTCGCCCCCCAAAAAATAACAGACAAAAAAATAATACTGATTTGAACAGGGTCAGCTTGAGATCGCGTGATAAGATGTGGTTCTTCTTTAAGTACACACTGTACAATATCATAGAGCATCCAAAAGTGTCTTATTGACCAAAGCACAACATATTACGCAGCGTCCAATTCGTAAAAAGCAAGTCAATAATATATACGGGACTTTTTTTTCTTTTTTCTTTTTTTGTAAATATCTGTTCACCTGAACTAGTATGGACAAAGTCAACTCTGCAATAATATTTTTGCAAATCATTTTATCAACGATGCCCATTCCATTTTTATTTCTTTATCAAGCTTTAATACATGCACAAGCCTTCTGTGACGAACGGGGGTAGGGAACTGCATAAACAGAAATGTTTGGCGCAAAATAAAGATTACCCTAAATGCAAAGCCCACAAGTCGCCATCGTGAACTGTTGACTATCTATGTCATCAGAATAGGGTTGTATTTAGCAAGCACGCATATAAGGGCTTGCGCGTGCGCTCGCATATGCATACACACGCACACATACTGAGAGTTCGCGTGACATTGCTCAGATTGCGAATAAAACAAAAAAAATGATAATCGAGGCCTAGTATAATCGTATCACGGCAAAGATTTGCAAACGATAAAAAACACAATCAGTGCAAAGATGATCCTTCCATCAGCCATCACTGTAAAACATCATCATCATCATCATCCACTCTCTCTCTCTCTCTCTCTCTCTCTCTCTCTCACTCACTCTACACACACACACACACACACACACACACACACACACACACACACACACACACGAAAGAGAGAGAGACCTCCTACTACACCTAACGTGTCTAAAAAAAAATAATTAAGAAAAAAAAGACACACACACACACACAAACAAACAAAAAAAACAAAAAAACCAGCAACGTATCTGGATCAACGCCAACCCCACCCAGCACATTAACACAACCTCCGCAAAGATCAGTGACACTACTCCCAATACCCGTTGCGCCCATACCCTGTAATAGTGTACACACTACCACCACCACCACCACCACCACTACCCTTGCAAGGAGCTCAGCTAGACTCAGAATCTTCAACAGTAGAGAGATGAAGAGGGAAGAAGCTCCCATTCACTGCCACTTGATGAGAAATCTGCAGCTCTCTTCTGTATGATGGATGATGGGGGGGGGGCGGGGAGAGGGGAGGGGGGGGGCTCTCTACCCGCCCACCTACATCTTAACACCTTGTTGTCTGCAAGGCGTACGCATAACACACGGACGGAGTCGCCGTTTCAGACTCGGGTTAACTCACTCAGTACGGCCAGTCCTCTCTTCTCCTCTACACAGGCACCTCGGATGTCCAATGAGTGGGTGTCTGAATGACCCAACCTTTAGCTTCCGTCGTCAGAATTGTGGTATTCTTTGTCAACATTCACCTCTTCAGTATAAGAGCCTTCCGCTTGAAATATTTTGATGATGGTAATTGGGGTGAAACGCTGTTAACCTCGTCTCTTTCGCCGTTCGTATGGAGAGAGTTAAACGTAGTTGAACTTGTGATCCAGAATAGAACAGAACAGAACGTTTTATTGTCATAAAACCTTAAGGTTTATAAGACACGATAAAACATAAACGTGAGCATAATATTATGAAAAGATGCATTCCGTGTACAAATTTTGCCAGCCTTTGCTGTAATTCTTTTTAGTAAGTAAGATCAGTTCGCTAGGCTTGGCATTTGGCTGACGGACATTTATTCATTTAAGAAGAGTCTGTTTCTGTAAATATTGCATTTTACACATTTTGTCGAAAAGATGGATCTCGTCTTTTAAACTCTTACGGATAGCAGACAGTCACAGTCTTCGCTCTTTCGGTGGGTTTTTGTTTGTTTGTTTGTTTTTAATACTTTCCCTGTTCGATCTGTAAGTAACGGGCGCCGATTCGTAACATAATCAAAATCTGAATCAGATATCAATCTTAGTGTCAGTTAAACCCTAACGAAGCAGAGCTTGTCTGTGTTGTTATATTTGCTGTATTTTCTAAATACAGCAAATCCTTGTGTTGGCCTGATTATCGGGGTTAAAGGCCCAGTTTCATTGGCACGGTGTTGTGTCCATGGGGAAAGGTGCTTCACTCTGATATAGTCCTCTACTATGTGTGAATGTGTGTCTTCATGTTTTACATTTATTTGCTTATTTATCATCATTGTTGTCTTATTTATTTATTTATTTATTATTATTATTATTACTACTACTACTACCTTTTTTATATCATAATTATTATTTATTTATTCATTTATTTATTTATTTACTTATTTATGTACGCTTATCTATTATTTATTCACTTTTTTTTCTCAAGGCCTGACTAAGCGCGTTGGGTTACGCTGCTGGTCAGGCATCTGCTTCAGTGGCAGATGTGGTATAGCGTATATGGATTTGTCCGAACGCAGTGACGCCTCCTTGAGCTACTGAAACTGAAACTGAAACCTCTACTCACACCACCGCACCCAAGTGTTGAACAGGTATAGAGGTACCTAGTATCGGTTGGGGCGGAAGGAGAGGACTGGTGGACTACAGCCTTTCTTTCTTATACAGACAGAGTGGGCGTGAGTGGGATTCACTGCCCCCGAAGATGACGGGGCTGTGAAAAGGCTATGGGGCCTTTAATTTAACTCTCTCCATACGAACGGCGAAAGGGACGACGTTAACAGCGTTTCACCCCAATTACCATCATCGAAATATTGCAAGCGGAAGGCTCTTATACTGAAGAGGTGAATGTTGACAGAGAATACCACAATTCTGACGACGGAAGCTAAAGGTTGGGTCATTCAGACACCCTCTGGACATCCCAGGGGTCTGTGTAGAGGAGAAGAGAGGACTGGCCGTACTGAGTGAGTTAAATAGTTAATATTGAATACGGTGACATAACAGGGCGTGATGATTTTTTTTTTTTTTTTTTTTTTTTGGGGGGGGGTTCTTTCTTTGGTGAGGTGAGTGGGGTGTGTGTGTGTGGGGGGGGGGGGGGAGTTGTTGTTTTTAGGTGGGTAGTTGGAAAGACACTGACAGTCTCACCAGTAGGGCAGGGCAGGGCACACACTTCACTACACTACACTTTAGACACGCGCGCGCGCGCGCGCACACACACACACACACACCCACACTCACACTCACACACACTACACTACACTACACTACACACACACACACACACACACACACACACACACACACACACAGAATCACCCCCAGCCAAGGACCCCTGGGAGCGACGAAGACGGTAAAACAGCATGTCGGTGTCTCCTGTCAATGATGCCTTTTTAAGTGCTCAACCCCCCCCCCCCCCCTCGCCCCCCTCGCCCCCCACCAACCCCACCCCCTCCACTCACTCACTGTGCTAAAACCACTGGGAATGGGGGTGCAAGAAGGGAGAGAGAGAGAGAGAGAGCGAGACAGACAGACAGACAGACAGACAGACTGGGAGAGGAAATGTGGGTCAGGTCAGGGTGAGACAGAGACTCATGAGAGACAGGGATCGAGAGACGGGCAGACAGATAGACAGAGAGGAACAGGGTGGGATACGACCAAAACAACTTATGAAAGAGAGAGCGGGGGGTGGGGGGGGGCACAGAGAGAGAGAGGGGGGGGGTGAGGGAGACAGACAGAGAGAGAAGCTATGTCAAGGAGGTAGAGAGAGACGGCGGTGGGGATAGAGAGAGAGAGAGGGGGGGTGGTGGGGGGAGGGGAGGGAGACAGAGAGAGAGAGGGGGGGTAGACAGAGAGACAAAGAGAGAGAAGTTGTGTCAAGAAGGAAGAAAGAGATGGCGGTGGAGAGAGAGAGAGAGGGTGGAGGTGGGAGGGAGACAGAGAGAGGGGGGGAGACAGAGAGAGAGAAGTTGTGTCAAGAAGGAAGAGGGAGATGGCGGTGGAGATAGAGAGAGAGATGGTGGAGGTGGGAGGGAGACAGAGAGAGAGGAGGGGGGGAGACAGAGAGACAGAGAGAGAGAAGTTGTGTCAAGGAGGGAGAGAGAGACGGCGGTGGAGATAGGGAGAGGGACAGAGAAGGGGGGAGGGAGACAGAGAGACAGAGAGAGAGAAGTTGTGTCAAGGAGGGAGAGAGAGACGGCGGTGGAGTTAGAGAGAGAGAGGGGGGGGGGCTAAGCCGAGAATGTAGACAGAGATAGACAGAGAGACAGAGAGAGAGAGAAAGAGAGAGGGAGGCGTCAAGAAGAAGAAGAAAGAGACGGTGAAGTGGAGAGAAAGAGAGAGACGGTGGTGGGGTGGAGAGAGAGAGAGAAAAACAATGATATATGTGTGTGTGTGTGTGTGTGTGTGTGTGTGTGTGTGTGTGTGTGTGTGTAAACAGAGAGAGGGAGAAAGAGAGGGGGGGGCTAAGTTGAGCAGAAAGAGAGCAAGAGAGAGAGAGAGGTGGGTGCAGGGGGCGGGGGGGGGGGGGGGTAGGGGAAGTGGGGTGTGGAGTAGAGAAGGAAGAAAGAGAAGCTGTTGCAAGGAGGAAGAGAGACAGGGGGCGGGGGTGAGGGGGGGTGTGTGTGAGGGACGGGGGTGGGGGGGGGGTACAGAGAGACAAATAGAAAGACACAGACAGACAGACAGACATAGGGACTTAGCCACATACGGGAGAAGAGAGAGAGCAACAGAATGAAATGCGACTCGAAGGAGAGGGTAGGTTGGTAGTTGGAGGCACGTAAAACCTGGAAGTCATTCATTTCCTCAACGCAGGCACGGTTTTCGCAGCCACGTTCAATTCGGCAAAAGAGCAAGTGTGATGAGCAAGAGGAGCGGTTTGGAACTGCCATTGTTTTTTTGATGTTGTTGTTTTGTTGTTGTTTTGTTGCTGTTGTTGTCGTTTTCATCGAAAAACTATTATTGACGACGGGATGAAGGAAGGGGGTAATTGCTAAAAGTCTTTTCTTTTTTCTTTTTTTTTCTTTTTTTTAATGTGTAACCAGCTTTTTTTCTTCCTCTTTCTTTTTTTCGTCAGTCTCCCGGCTTAAAGAACTTCACCTTAAATATCCCTGTTCCCCCCCCCCCCCCCACCCCCCCCCCCGCTACCCCTCCCCCCCCCCACCCCCACCACAAACTAACCACCTCTTTCTCTGTGTGTTAAAAACAACAACAATGAAATAAAATAAAATGACCCAACTAAAAAGCTCCCTAGAGACACCCAAATAAATATTTTAAAAAATATTAATAAATTAAAAAAAAAAACTTTTTCTGCACGATCATCACTAAAGATTAATTGTTCAGCTGTCGACGTTTGCCGTTCCCGATGTCAGGGACACCCCCCCACCCCCCCCCCACCTACACACGGGTCCCCTTAGTCCCCCCACCCCCCACCCCCGCCCGCGCGCCCCCCTTGCAGTTTTCTAGACTGAGGAACTTCACCCCCCCGACACGAGTCCCTTCCACCTCCCTCCCCAGCCTCTTGATCCCGTTACCCCCCTCCCCCCCCCCCCCCCCCCCCCCCCCCCCCCCCCCCCCCCCCCCACAACTTATACCCTCTCTCTCTCTCTCGTCTCTCCCTCTCTCTTTCCCTCTCTCTTTCCCTCTCTCTTACGCTCTCTCTCTCTCTTTCCCTCTACCTCACCCTCTATCTCCCCCTCTCTCTCTATCTCCCCTTCTGTGTGTGTGTGTGTGTGTGTGTGTGCCTCTTGAAAGGCGTCATCCTTTCTGACAAGGCAGTCAGGTTGGAAAAGGCGGCAAAAAAAAGGGAGGCTATTCCAAGTGGCGTGAAGAGCGGTCGCTCCCCCTTTCCCCCTTCCCCCCTTCCCCTTTCGCTTCGCCTCCCCTTGCCGGCGGGTAAAGCCACACCTGGGCAGCCAGAGCGCTTTGATAAGTTCAGACTTTGTGAAGAGCCCCCCCACCCCCACCCCCACCCCACCCCCCCCCCCAACCCCCCTCCCCTTCTTCCTCTGACCTTTGCCGCCTCGTCTCTTTAGTTTTTGGAGAGGAGCCTAATTGAATTCCAGTCTCCAAAGAAACACTGTGGTGGGGGAGGGGGAGGGGGAGGGGGAGGGAGGCCGGGGTGGATTTGAATGGGGGTGGGGGGTGGGGAGGAGACGGGTGCAGGTTAAAGAGTTGTTGTTTTTTTTCTTGGTTGGGTGGAGTTGAGGGGGGATAAGGGGTGGACGAAAGTGTTGGTTTGGGGGATGTTTTTGTGTTGTTGTTGTTGTTTGTTTTTTCTAAGCCGGGTGAGGTTTTTGGTTCAGGTGAAGGTGGTATTATAAACAAGGCTATCATGTACAGGAGTATGTAGGTCGCTGCAAGTACACCGGCGGAGTACAAAGTGATTTGTCTGGATGCCTTTGGTTCCGTTCTGCTCGACGCCCGTTACTTCGTTCACAGAGAAAGTCAGCCAACGCTCTTTGATATGAAAAAAAAAAGTTCCCGTTAATTAATAATAATAATAAGATATAGAGGGTGGGCTTGAGAACTAAGGAAAGCACCCCCCCCCCCTACCCCTCCATCTCCCTTCCCTCTCCCTGGCCTCCCTCCTCTACCTTAATCATCCATCATCTTCTTCAGTCTTCTTCACAGAACCGGTCATGACCGAATCTGGTCTTGAAGAAGACACAGAATGTACTGACCATTGCATGATCGGAGCTTGACTTCATGCTGGCTATTTTCTTTGATATGAAAAAAAAGTTCCCGTTAATTAATAATAATAAAACAATAAATAGTTATATAGGGTGGGCTCGAGAACTAAGGAAAGCATCCCCCCCCCTACCCCTCCATCTCCCTTCCCTGGCCTCCCTCCTCTACCTTAATCATCATCTTCTTCTTCAGTCTTCTTCACAGAACCGGTCATGACCGAATCTGGTCTTGAAGAAGACACAGAATGTACTGACCATTGCATGATCCGGGAGCTTGACTTCATGCTGGCTATTTTCTTCTGCACAGTAGTATGAACTGATGCGACTGCCAATACTCGGATTCAATCCTTTCGCGACGGTCCGTTTTCCTTCAAGGGCAGGGTTGTTTTACTCGAGAATTTTTTTTTTTTTTTTCAAGTCTGGAACTTAAAAAGTGCCACCTCCTTTTTGAAAGCTCAAATGGTGGCAAATACATAAGCAAAACCATTAAAAAAAAAAAAAAAAAAAAAAGCAACGAATTCACAAGTACAAAAGAGTAAAACATACAAAATGCAAATAAAAGGCAAGCACACTATTAACTTGAGAGAGAGAAAAAAAAAAGTTAAACATCAGTGTTGCTTACATAAATATAATTCATAGTTTGATAGTGCAAACGCTCTGAGATAAGGCATCATAAAATATATAATTTTCCTCAAAAATGGTGAACATCAGGATGGAGAAACATGACAAGCGCGGTAGAATAATTTCTGCAAACACACATTTTTTTTTTTTTTTCTAAAACGATTCAGTCTATATCAAAGGAGAACTGAAAATATACAGCACCAGTGTATGGAACAAATTTGTAAGGCACAGTCTTTCGTTATTGCAGAGTAAGCAAATCGGAAAACACCTGCTAACAAAAAAACAGGTCTGTTTCAATTAAAGTTCTTTTTTTTTTCTTTTTTTTAAGGCATGCGGGTACACGAATACATCCAATACATGTCGAGTCGATTATTCTCTGTGAGACATAATAGCCATGTATTGAGAGATCTGGAGACCGGGGAAGAGTTAAAGACCTTAGTCTTGTGTGTCAAGTGCCTTGTGTCTGCGTCTAAAGTGCTTTGCTTTTCCCCCGTTTTCTCTAAGCTCTTTGTTCGTCTGATTCCTCACACACACACACACACACACACACACACACACACTCACTCACTCACACACACACACACACACACACACACCGTCTCTCTCATTTTCCTCTCTCAATTTTTTTTTTTTTTTTTTTTTTACTTCTTGACGTCTTCTTCAATCCCCAACCACCGTCCCCCACCCCCCCAACCCCACACACACACACACCACACCTCTTTACCTCCCACCCCACCCCTGTCCGCTATTCCTCGCTCCTCCAGAACCTCACTATCAAAGCGAGAGCTGTCTAAGTGGGGCTGACCCTCAGGGCACAATCCGATGCCTCCCTCCTGGTTTGCTGGGTAAGCCGTCAGCCTCAAGGCATGGGAGGTGGGGGGGGGGAGGCGGGGGTCAGGTGTGGGAAGAGGATGAGGGTACCCTCCACTTCTGTGCAGACTTCCAGTCTTTAGACCTTCCTTCACACAACAGACTGACATCTATCTTCCAGACACGGTTTATTTTTGTTTGCTTTTTTTTTTTTTTTTACCAACACGGTTGTTAGGGCTTAACAACGCTGTTGTTTTTGGTTTTGTTGCTAATACTGATGTGATGATATACTCGCAATGGCAATACTGATGCGATAATATTCTCTCCAATTGTCATTTCGAAAGTCTAGAGATTCTTGTAGGCACATTCGAGTCTTCGCTGCTGCTGCTGCCAATACAGGCATGCTCCCAGCTCTAATTGACAACGTCTGTAGTGCTGATATGATGATTATACTGCCAGTTATAATGTTTCGGAAGACTGTGTTGTTCATGAAGGCATATTCGGTTTTCGTTGCTGCTGCTGCTGCTGCTGCTGCTAATACAGGCACACTCCAAGTATTCCTCCTCTTCTTCTTCGTTCGTGGGCTGCAACTCCCACGTTCACTCATATGTACACGAGTGGTCTTTTACGTGTACGACCGTATTTTTTACCCTGCCATGAAGTCAGCTACATACTCCACTTTCAGGGGGGATAACACTACTATTATTTCCATCGTCAGAAGTGTTGATATTATGATACACTGCCAGTTGAAGTTGTCAAAGGTTTATCATTCTTGGTTGGGTTGGGTTTTTTTTTTTCACATTCCGACCTACTCCAACAACTATGATTTCCAACCTCTGTAGTAGTATTGCAGACACTTGCCGTGGTCAACAAAGCGGAAGCACAAAAGTGTCCCACGATGCTTCCATGTGTCTGGGTCAACACGCACACACTGTCCAGCAGTAGTGGACAGCTTGGCTGACAGAGGCCGCTGCATGATCAAGCCATCAAAAGAGATTTTCTTCTTTTTTTTCTTTTTTTTGACAGACTCAGTCCATGAAGATGACAATGGCTCTGCGGAACAGTAAACAGCCACGTTTCCGCGCACAGCTTTCCGTTCTGTTGCGTTGCGCAATACACAGTGTCTGTTCTTCAGCAACACATGTATCCACTGTGCGTGTGTTAACGATGTCTTTTTCTTTGAAAACACGTTCTTCCTTTCAGTACAACATATACTTTCCTTTTCTCACCAATAGATGAGGATAGAGGATGAAGAAGAGGATACGTTTGTTGAAAGGTAAAGACCCTTCTGCGTATTCAACACACACACACACACACACACACACACACACGAACTCTGTTCAGTGTCAGGACGTAAAAGCAACCAGCAAACAAAATCTGCAGTTTTATGTAGAAATATATAAGCGAATGAAATTCAGGTTAAATTCTTTTCTTTTTTTTTGGGGGGGGGGGGGGGGATTAAACCAGTTAGGTTTCATCAATACAATCTGACAATGAATCGCACGTTTCTCGAAGAGCGCGTATTTAAAGAATCGTTCAGATTTGCCAAATCACTTTTCTTGTAATTCAGGTTATATATATATATATATATATATTGTTAATTGGTCGTTCACACATGGCAATGTCTCTCCTCCCACTTTTTTTTTCTGTTTCTTGTTATTGATTACTATTCTTCAGAAATGTTTACTGCAGATGACGACATATTAGCCATGAAACAGAAGCAAACCATGCTCCACATCTTGAAGTATTTATTACTGGTTCTCGAAGTATCAGCTTCAAAAAGTCTGAGATTTGAAATGTTATTTGTTCTTTGTTTCGAGTTTAAACGTCATTTATTGCGTATTAAAGGTTATATATTATATCTGTTAAGTTTTGTTTGGGGAATTCACGCCAGTGTTCACTCCACACGTAGAGAGAGAGGGGGAGAGAGAGAGAGAGTTTGAACTGTTCGGATATGAATGTGAGGGATTGCGTATACATATATATCTTTTACATTACATTTTGTCGGGTGTGCACATTAGTGTTCACTACACATAGAGAGATAGAACATGAGTAGTCAGTGCACAGCGTGGAGAGATTAAATTTACATGATTCGAACTGTTCTTCGTAAATGAACGGTCATGGCTTCCGTATACATACATACATTTATTACCTATCTGTTACACTTCACTTCTAGTGGTCACAGTGCACGGGGAGAACGCGGCGATGTATGTGGAGGGGGGGAGGGGAGGAGGGCTTGGGCTGGGGGGATGGTAGTCTCGTGTGGGGGCGGGGGTTTGGGGGACGAGGTGGGAGCCCGGAGGGAGGGCTGGTCAGTGGCCGTGCATCTGCCAGGCGCCCTCCATCCTCCAGACGGAGAAGGCGTAGGAGAGCCTCTCATGGGCCATGTAGGAGCAGCTGCCCGGCAGCTTCATGTCGAAGTCGTCGGAGCGCAGCACCTGGTAGAGGAAGTCTATGTAGCGCGTGGCCAGCTTGAGCGTCTGGATCTTGCTCAGCTTGTCCGAGGGCAAGGTCGGGATGATCTTCCGCAGCTGCGAGAAGGCCTCGTTCAGCGACTCGGTCCTCTGCCGCTCACGGACGTTGGCCATGATCCGCTGGGTCTGCAGGTCCTCCATGCTCTGCGGCTTTCGCCTCGCCTTCTTGCAGCCGCTTCCGCTTCCGTCCTTGCCGCAGCTCCGCTTCCGGCCGTTGGACAGACTTCCGTTTCCGTTTCCGCTTCCGCCTAAGCCGCCGCTGCTGCTGTTGCTGTTGCTGCCTGCGCTGTCACAGTCCCGGTCCCCTCCGTCTTCCGAGGTGCACTCCGACATGCAGTCCTGAAATCAAATCAGTTCAGTTCAGTAACTCAAGGAGGCGTCATTGCGTTCGGACAAATCCATATACCGCTACACCACATCTGCAAATGCAGATGCTTTGACCAGCAGCGTAACCCAAACAAACGCGCTTAGTCAGGCCTTGAGGAAATCAAAACACAGGACAATTAGGAGTGCAGTTAGTTGAGTCTGATGTGATGCGCAGGAACTTTAAGCAATCGTAAGTTTAAACACACACACACACACACACACACACACACACACACACACACACACACACACACAAACACCTCAACACTTACTTGGAGGAGAATAATCTCATATACTTTGTGGGTGAAAATCCCAGTCCTGACACATTCACGGTAAATATGATATACAGGAAGCTTTAGGTTGTCGTTGAAAATAAGCTATAAAAACATAGCTCTCGGAAATCGTTGTTAATAAGCTATGAGATCTGGATCTCGGTAATTGTTGAAAATCACCCATAAAGTCTAGCTCTCAGCAATCTTTGTAAATAAGCTATCAATCCCAGTTCAAGGTAAAGGTTCTAAGTAAGCTATAAAACCTCTTCCCTTCAAATGGGGCAATGTCCTTTCACCAAATAAATTATTTGTTTTGTTTTTTGCTGTTGTTTTTTTTTCTAAATGCTATAAAACCTCAACACTAACTTGGAAGAGAAAAGTCAGTAAAGTCACTTACAGAGATTATGTCTAATTTTAGAAGACTACAAACGTGTGCGCGAACTTATTGATCATAGCCAATATCCATGATAGAAACTGAAATGATAAATAAACAGAGCTAAAATGCAGCATACGAAAAATCCCTGGGGTAAAAGAAAATTCAATTAAACTTTGAAAAGTGGTAAAAAGTTAGTATAAAAGAATCAGGATAAGAATTAGATAAGATAGATAGGTGGGTAGGTAGGCAGATATATATATTGGCAGGTAGATAGATTGACAGATTTAAAGACAGATAGACAGACTTATTGACTGATTGATTGACGAGCGCAATAGCCAAGTGGTTAAAGCGTGGGACTTTCAATCTGAGGGTCCCGGGTTCAAATCGCGGTGACGGCGCCTGGTGGGTAAAGGGTGGAGATTTTTACGATCTCCCAGGTCAACATATGTGCAGACCTGCTAGTGCCTGAACCCCCTTCGTGTGTATACGCAAGCAGAAGATCAAATACGCACGTTAAAGATCCCGTAATCCATGTCGGTGTTCGGTGGGTTATGGAAACAAGAACATACCCAGCATGTACACCCCCGAAAGCGGAGTATGGCTGCCTACATGGCGGGGTAAAAACGGTCATGCACGTAAAAGCCCACTCGCGTATATGCGAGTGAACGTGGGAGTTGCAGCCCACGAACGCAGAAGAAGAAGAAGAAGACTGATTGATTGATTGACAGAAAGACAGGCAGACAGACAGACAGATGGATGGTTGAATAGATGGGTAGAGGGACAGACAGACAGGTAGATAAATCAATAGATAGGTAGACATGTAGGTAGATAGATAGACAGGTATATATGTAGATAGATAGATTTGTCCACCCCTTTTTAAGACCATATTGACGCGTACTGCTCTGCTTCTCATATAATTGCACGGAAATTTACAGACGACCATCAAATATTTTGATAGATAAATAAATAAATAGACAACAAGCCACTGCCTTCAACACCGCACACCCATTAAGAAGAACAACAACAACAGCGGCAACAACAACAACATCAACACCAAGAACAACAACACCACCACCACCACCACCAACAACAACAACAACAACAACAAGAGCAAGAGCAAGAAGACGAAGATGGGCATTGACAGCAAAAATAATCTGCTGTGTTTTGCGAGTGGATCGGAATGTCCCAGAAGCCTGTGACATTTTCTACGTGAAAGACGAGGATTGCGCCGTCAGCGATGCACATACAGAGCTGTTGCTTTTTCCCTTTTCTCTCTTCCCATTGAGATGTGTGTGCTCATCGCAACGTCGAGTGTTTATGCATACATACTAAATACATACACACATTCTTCTCCTTCTCCTTCTGCTTCTGCTTCTTCTTCTTCTTCTTCTTCTTCTTCATCTTCTTCTTCGTCGTCTTCTCTTCCCCATCCTCCTCCTCCTCCCCTTCTTTTTCCATTTACTAAGTGAAGAATCGTTGGGGTGCCGCACAAAAGAACTGTTCACCAGATTCCTCCAGGTCTGTCCAGTTGGTTGTGTGTGTCGTTGTGTTTTTCCCCGTGGTCCTTTGTACAAAGTTGTCATCCATCGTTGCTGTTTTTTTTGTTGTTGTTGCTTGTGTGTGTGTGTGTTGTGTGTGTGTTGTGTGTGTGTTGTGTTGTGTGTGTGTGTGTGTGTGTGTGTGTGTGTTGTTGTTGTTGTTTTTTGGGGGGTTGGGTTTTTTTTGTGTTTGTTTACCCTGTCTTCCCCTCCATCTCTTTCCCCCAACAATTCCTCTGGAGGGTTGTTTCAACGAGGCCATCGAGATGGCCTTTAGA
>NC_134877.1:16838351-16843351 GCF_041734735.1 Babylonia areolata | reverse complement strand
GTGTGTGTGTGTGTGTGTGTGTGTGTGTGTGTGTGTGTGTGTGTGTGTGTTTGGTTTGGTTTGGTTTTCCTATCGATTATTTGACATAATTACATTACGTACGGTTGAGAAATAAGGACTTTACGATTAGCAATAGCAACTGAAATTTTATACGTATTGTTATTTTCTTTTTTCCTTTTTCTATTTTTTCTTTTCCTTTTTTTTTTCTTCTTTATTTTCTTTTAAACAAGACTGTTCATCCCGTCTTTCCACTTTGACTGCTGAGACCTCTTGAAAAAATATATATATATTGTGGCAAGTGCAAGTGCAAGTGCGATTGCGATTTTTTTTGTGTGTGTTCCTTAAGTGGTGTCATTAATTCTACTCGCTAATGGCAGCGGTCAAGGGATTCATTGTGGTGAAAATGTTAAACGTTTCCCGTGTCTCCCTGTCTGTCTCTGTGAAGCCCAGAATGCTTGTCTTTTGATTGAAGGTCAGTACAACTGAAAAGTAGGGTATACAAATGTGTCCTCAATCGATACAGTTTCCGTACACTTTAGAACAAATACATGAAAAGGTATATAAAAAAAAGTATTCAAAATGTCCTGAATGAGAATGGGCAATTTTCCATTGGTTGAACCAGCACAAACTCTGCGCATCAATATGGTTTAAAGAGAAAGTCAAGAGTTTGGAAGTTTGGTTTGTTTTCGTTTCTTTTCAAATTGTACATTTTTGTTTGTTTCTGTTGTTGGTGTTTATTTGTTTTCTTATTTCTTGTAAAAGATCGATTCAAAAAGTGAAAGAATAATGCGTGGTTGATGTTTCGCAAATGACAATTGCTGTTGAAATTCTACTATTTGACTGCACTAGACCAAAAAAGAAAAACAATTCATACTCGCTTCACCTCTCTTGAATATCGGTAGCTGTTTCCGTCATCAACATCAACAAGATTTAAAACTGAAACTGAAATTCGTCCTGCTACACGCAATTCTTTTTGGAATAACTAGCTACCGAAGAAGAAAAAAACCGTGTAAGTATTAGGTTTTGATGACACTGGTTATCTGTGTGTTGTGTTGTATTGTATTGTATTGTATTACTTTTTTGTCTCAACAGTTTTCTCTGTGAGAAATTTGGGCACATTTCCACCCCAGGGTGACTGAGCTCGTCGCCACAGTTCAGCGCCACACATATTAGTTTTTTGGCTGCAAAGCGTATCACTTTGGTTTGCGCTCGAAGAGAATCCTTCAACATAATTGTATCACTGAGGTGGGGGCACCTCTTTCGTCGCTGTGGGTTATTTTACGTGCCGCCAAGCGGCAAGCTGCACTCGGGACCTCCCGGTTTATCGTCTCATTCGAAAGACTAGCACACAGACCCACCACTCAAAGTGTTTTGTTTTTTGTTGTTGTTGTTGTTGTTTTTGTTTTTTTAAGAAAAACACTTTTAATCCTATTTCCGGCTGAAGCCAAACCCCCTTCAGGATGAAATTGGGGGGAAAGGATGAGAAGCAAAGAAGGAAAGAAAAATGACAGACAAAATATATGGTGGTGTTTGTATCATACCACCACTCAAAGTTTAGTAGAGGAGGGGGAGAGTAAAAAAAAAAAATCCCGGTGCTTATAACTGACTACTGGCGAGTTCCGCGGCCATCTTGGATCTTACGCATGCGCATCTAACTTTTACTCGAAATCGGAAGCAGTTGCCAATGGTGATCTGGAACATAGGCAAAAGCAGAAAACATGCGCTGTCCACCCCCATTTTCCTTTAGTTGATAGCCTCCATTGCTACAACCGAATTCTGTACAATGAAGTGCCATCATATGCACAACAAAAAGAGAGAAAAAAAATATGAAGAACAAGAGAGGCAAGGCCTTCAAGACTCACTTGTGATAAATTAAGTCCCCTAGCATTAATTACAGAGTAATTTCCCTTTTTTACTATCTGCACCAAAACGTTTGCAAAATAAATAAAAATTCCATGCTTAGAAAAAGAAGTTCCTGTTTGAACAAAAAATGATAATAATGACTCCTCTTGTTGTTGTGTCAGAATAAGAGGTCAAAGTGCCAAGTTTAGAGAATACAAAAAATATAAATATAACAGTAAATGCAGTTTGCATATAATTAGGCTTCATTTTTTAAATTTTTTTGTGCCCATCCTAGAGGTGCAATATTGTTTTAAACAAGATGACTGCAAGGAACTGAACTTTTCTTATTTTTATGCCAAATTTGGTGTCAACTGACAAAGTATTTGCAGAGAAAATGTCAGTGTTAAAGTTTACCATGGACACACAGACACACAGACACACAGACACACACACACACACACACACACACACACAGAGAGAGAGAGAGAGAGAGAGAGAGAGAGAGAGAGACAACCGAACAGCGGGTTAAAACATAGACTCACTTTGTTTACACAAGTGAGTCAAAAACGTCGAGAAAAAAAAAAAAAAAAAAAAAAGCCTTCTGTTTCGCACGTCCTGCCTCTGTTGCTCGCAATTTCGGAAAGTCAATCAACTTCGAAAGCACAAATCATGTGATGTGCCGCTATAAGTCATGGAAGCACGGAATACTCCAGCGGTCTATTATGGGTTAATCGAACCTGTCTACACTCGCTGCCTAGTCGGGCGCTTTACTGACCACGAGGCTACCGCTCCACCATGTGTAGGGGTTTGTTGCTTTCATTGCATGTTCCAGACATCAGTTTTCAGTTTCAGTTTCAGTTTCTCAAGTTAGGCGTCACTGCGTTCGGACACTCCTAAATCCATAATCATTAACTCACTCAGTACGGCCGCGCCAGTCCTCTCTTCTCCTCCTCTACACAGACCCCTCGGATGTCCAGTGGGTGTCTGAACGACCCAACTTTTAGCTTCCTTCGTCAGAATTGTGGTATCTTTGTCAACATTCACCTCTTGCAATATTTTGATGATGGTAATTGGGGTGAAACGCTGTTAACGTCGTCTCTTTTGCCGTTCGTATGGAGAGAGTTAATATACGCTGCACCACATCTCAGTGCTAGGCAGATATGTGCTTGACCAGCAGCATAATGACCCAACTACGCGTTTTGTCAGGCCTTGAGTGCATGCATATATATATATATATATATATATATATATATATATATATATATATATATATATATATATATATGTATGTATGTATATGTATACATTCGTGTACTTATCGAAGCGGATTTCTTCTTCAGAATTTGTCCCACAGGACAACACTTTTGTTGCCATGGGTTGGGGGTGTTTGTTTGTTTGTTTGTTTTTTCTTCATCTTTTTTCCTCTTTTTTTTTCAGTGCGCCAAGTGCGTGCTACGCACAAACATCAGATACACTGTTCATGATATTATCTCACCAAAGAACAAGTGCGCCATAACGCCATCAAGCAAGCACATGTAGGACCATGATTTCATTATGAAGATCTTCTTACATCACTTGAGAAAAGAAAGTTAGCCCCGGTATGGCCCACGTAACAAAGATCCAAATCTCTCTCTCTCTCTCTCTCTCTCTCTCTCTCTCTCTCTCTCACACACTCACACACACACACACACACACACACACACACACACACACACACACACACACATTATGAAGCAGTTGGCTGTTTATCTATACAAAGCATTCGAAAGACGATGTGCATATGTAACATAGACATTTGAATACGTTTTTGTTATGTTCATGTACACCCCCCCTTCTGAGGGGCCATGGCCTTATGAATAAAGCATATCTCTCTCTCTCTCTCTCTCTCTCTCTCTCTCTCTCTCTCTCTCTCTCTCCTTATTTCTCTCTCCTGCCTCTCTCTCTATCTCTCTCTTCTTCTTTCTCTCTCTCTCCTGCCTCTCTCTCCCTCTCTCTGTCTCTCTCTCCTCCTTTCTCTCTCTCCTGCCTCTCTCTCTCTCCCTCTCTCTGTCTCTCTCTCCTCCTTTCTCTCTCTCCTGCCTCTCTCTCTCTCCTGTCTCTCTCTCCCTCCCTCTCTCTCTCTCTCCTGCCTCTCTCTCTCCTATCTTTCTCTCTCTCCTGCCTCTCTCTCTCCTGTCTCTCTCTTTCTCTCTCCTGCCTCTCTCTCTATCTCTCTCTTCTTCTTCTCTCTCTCTCTCCTGCCTCTCTCTCCCTCTCTCTGTTTCTCTCTCCTCCTTTCTCTCTCTCTTGCCTCTCTCTCTCTCTCCTGTCTCTCTCTCCCTCCCTCTCTGTCTCTGTCTCCTGCCTCTCTCTCTCCTGCCTCTCTCTCTCTCCCTCTCTCTCTCTCTCTCTCCTGCCTCTCTCTCTCCTGTCTCTCTCTCTCTCTCTCTCCTGCCTCTCTCTCTCTCTTCTGTCTCTCTCCCTCTCTCACTCTCCTGTCTCTCTCTCCCCCTCCCTCTCCCACCTCCCTCTCTCTCTCTCTGTCTCTCTCTCTGTGTCTCTGTCTCTCTATCTCCCCCCACACTCTTCCCCCTCCCCCCCTCCCCCCCCTCTCTCTCACTCTCCAAGGAACTGTTGAGGAAGAGAAACAAGAGCCTTAGAGGGGAAGACGGAAGAATAAACCGATGGACTAACAGCACTGCAGACTGGATAGAAGAAATGGGAAACCGTTTGCCTCCGTACGGCTACACAGGGAATAAATTCCTTGCCTTGTTGCTCTGTGTTCTGTTGTTTTTTTTGTTTTGTTTTATAATGGTTGTTTTTGTTGTTGTTGTTTGTTTTTTTACTATCCACTGATCCTCCCTCTCGGCCCCCCCACCCCCACCCTCTCTCTCTCTCTCTCTCTCACACACACACACACACACACACACATTCAACGATCCCCTCTCCACCTCTCTCTCTATCTTTCTTTCTTTCTTTCTTTCTCCCCTCTCTCTCTCTTTCTCCCAACACTCTCTCTCTCTCTCTCTCTCTCTCTCTCTCTTTACCCGCTCATCCACTCTCTTTTACCACCAATCTATCCTCTATCCCATATCAATGTGCTCTCTCTCTCTCTCTCTCTCTCTCTCTCTCTCTCTCTCTCTCGTCTCTGTCTCTCTCAACATTTTTTCCCACCCATC
>NC_134877.1:16823351-16825851 GCF_041734735.1 Babylonia areolata | reverse complement strand
TCTTCTTCTTCGTTCGTGGCCTGCTAACTCTTAACTCCCACGTCAGTTCACTCGTACATGTTATGTGAGCCATGTAGACAACCACATAATCCGTTTTTCGGGGGTATGTAGGAATCAAAACAAACGTGGGCCTACCACTTCTGAAAAGCAATCAACTGGCATAGGATTCCTTAGGGTTTTGAAACGTAAAAAAAAAATTACACACACACAGATATATATATATATATATATATGATTTTTTTTTTTCAAATAAAAAAACAGGCACCGAAAGGGGTTGTAGAAGGATAATATTGATTTTTTCTTACCATTGTTAAGACTTTTGTTGTGAACGTTGTACACGTACATGAAATTTCAGAATGACGCTAAAAATGCATCATGAGGAAAAGGAGAATGACAGCATGTCACATACCACTGAACAACGAACAGAGTTAGCACGTTTTTTTATGATTTATGTCATAATCAGTTTCGTGAAAGCCGGCCGGCGACACCGTCAGAAGACTGATCCCGGATATGAAAAATAATTTTTTTTTTTTTAAATTAGAATAAACGAAACAAACAATTACGAATCGGTTTTGACAGGAACACAGGATACTTACCGTCGTCCAGGATTCATAGCACCCAAGCAGAAAGTAGAAAAAGTCCAAAATGTTTACGAAACGTTGTCTTCGTCAGTGAACATTACGCCTACACTTTTCTTTCTCTTGAAATAATAAAATATAAAATGATAACCAACACCACTGTTTCGCAGCCCACGGTTTGTCAGTCGCAACCCCACGATTTCTTCTCTCACGTCGAGAGAGAGCAACTGTGGGATTTAGATTGCGAGAAATCGTGCTCCATGTTTTGTGTTTTTTTTATCTCACATGCGAGGAGAAGTCGTGGGCATACAGCTACAGTCTTTTACGGCAGTCTTTGAAATCAAAGAAAAGCAACAGGCGTATGTAGCCTATGTACACACACTCTAGGTGGAGTGATGGCTTAGAGGTAACGCGTCCGCCTTGGAAGCGAGAGAATCTGAGCGCGCTGGTTCCAATCACGGCTCAGCCGCTGATACTTTCTCCCCCCCCCCCCTCCACTAGACCTTGAGTGGTGGTCTGGACGCTAGTCATTCGGATGAGACGATAAACCGAGGTCCCGTGTGCAGCATGCACTTTGCGCACGTACAAGAACCCACGGCAGCAAAAGGGTTGTTCCTGGCAAAATTCTGTAGAAAAATCCACTTCGCTAGGAAAAACAAATAAAACTGCACGCAGGAAAAAATACACAAAAAAAATGGGTGGCGCTGTAGTGTAGCGACGCGCTTTCCCTGGGGAGAGCAGCCCGAATTTCACACAGAAATCTGTTTTGTTTTTCTTTTTCACTTTTACACCTGAAACCCTGAAATGTTATGATTCATTACGATATGATTCATCAAATGATGATGTGGGGTGATACTCTGTGAAAACCCATGAGGGTTCTGTTCCTTGAATTTCGATGTCAACTTTACACAACACTGCTTTGACGCATTCATGAAAACCTACCTACATTATTATTATTATTATTGATACTTACATAGCGGCTTGTCCTCGGTCAAAAACCAAGCTGGAAACGCTTTTACAAATACAGAGTCATTTGCACAACAAGTTGGCTACCTGGGTAGATCCGATTGACAGCTACCTTGATAGCCGCTCATCATTCGTGTGTGTGTGTATGTGTCATATGTAGACATTCGTACAGTTCTGTTACGATGAACCTCAAGGCCTGACTAAGCGCGTTGGGTTACGCTGCTGGTCAGGCATCTGCTTGGCAGATGTGGTGTAGCGTATATGGATTTGTCCGAACGCAGTGACGCCTCCTTGACCTACTGAAAATGAAACTGAAACTGAACCTGAAAACTAATAACCATGACTACAAGAGAAGTTTATCTAGTTCAGTTTTAAGATAATTGCTAGGGACTGTAACGTTATATGCTGTCAACATTCGACATTGCCGTTTGAGTAAATGGCTTTAAAAAATATATATATATTGGAGCCTATACAATCTTATGCAGAAGACCCGTCAAAAAAGGAATAACAAACTAAACATTTGATAGTCGCTGACATTTTGGTTATGTCTAGAATACAAACTGTATATGAAAAAGAAGGGGAAGGGGGGAGGGGGGGGTACCATGGTATGTTGCACTGACATACTACTCTCTTATAGTCTTAGGTTCTGTTTCCAAGGCCTGACTAAGCGCGTTGGGTTACGCTGCTGGTCAGGCATCTGCTTGCAGATGTGGTGTAGCGTATATGGTTTTGTCCGAACGCAGTGACGCCTCCTTGAGCTACTGAAACTGAAACTGTGCAGACAGTATCAATAGCAATAATTATTATATACATATATCGTTTTACCATGTTAAAAAAAAAAGCAAAAATAAATTAGTAAATGAAATATGCTCAATTGCGTTTACAGTATAAAAACGGACGTCATGTAAAACATGCATTCAAATAATTATTAAAATAAAAACGATACACGCATACCC
>NC_134877.1:16818351-16820851 GCF_041734735.1 Babylonia areolata | reverse complement strand
CTCTAATATTGCGGCGGGCTTGTCTCTTTGGCACTGGGAGGGAGAGAGGGACGGAGGGACGGAGGGTACTGCAAGACTTGGACGGTGTGTGGAAGGAACGTTGGAAAACAAATAAATTCAAATAAAATGAAATAGATCTGAATAAAGAGAACGGAGAAGTAAAAACAAAACAATCAAAAAGTGAGAATTTTTTTTTTTTTTTTTTTTTACTTACTGCAGAACTTCAGCCGCTAAGATGGGGTTTTTTTTGCCGTCAGTCAGTACAACAAACAACCACTCACTTTGGTGTCTCCTCACGAAGTCTAGCTGCTGCTGCTGCTGCTGCTGTTTCTAGAACTACGAGCAGTGACTGCTCTCTCTCTCTCTCTCTCTCTCTCTCTCTTGTTCCCTTGTTGTCACTTCAAAAGAGTTTTGAGTCTTATCCGTCCATCCGGATATCCATCATCACTGAAACCACAAAACGCCACACTGTAGCAGAACTGCAGAACTGTCTGAAACATCCACCGAATGGAGGGAACACAAAGCTTTGCGGCGGTACGGTATAAAGATCGGGTTCCGCCTTCTTGCCACACGCGGTCAACTGACTGGCGCAGAGTTGACCACTGAGAGGCGTAGGTTTGTATTGAAGAAGGCGAGAGAGGCGGGCGGTAGGGGTGAGGAGGAGAAGGAGGAGGAGGAGGAGGAGGCTATATATATATACCTGGCTCTACTCAAGGTGAGTGAGAGTTGCACGGAGCGTAGGGCCCGTTGGCTGTCTGGGCCAATCAGGTCCTGTCTTTGACGAGTGGATCGCTCCTCCACAAAGCTGTCAATCACCAGACCTGACGACCCCTGCGGGTGAGAGAGAGAGAGAGAGAATGAGAGAGAGCGAGAGAGAGATTTTGACAGGGTTGTGTTGTGTGTGTGTGTGTGTGTGTGTGTGTGTGTTGGGTTTAGGAAGGCGGGTTGGAAAGTTCGGGATGTTGTTATGGTGGGGTAGGGGTGGGGTGGGTGGGTGGTAGGATTTAAGGAAGGAAGGAAGGAAGGGAGGGAGGGAGGGAGGTTAGGTGCAAGACTCCCCTCAATACTACAACGTTGTATGAAGTCTTGTGGGAGGAGTATAGTGGAAGAGGTGTGCGCGTCTTGCCAACGGTGGGCTCTCTCAGCTCCAGTGAGAGTTTCAGGCCGGCCTGATTCTGGCATTTTCTTGGCACCGACACTATATAATGCCCGGCTGAAAGACGGGGAGGGTGGGATTTATACGGAAAGGGGGGGGGGAAGGACGGTGGAGGGGGAGGCGGAGTGTTAGAATGGAAGGAAGAGTGATGGTGGTTGGGGGTGGGGGGGGAGGAGGAGGAGGTGGAAGGGGAAGGGGGAATAAGAGGCGAGGGGTGGGGGATGAGGGTGGGGGGAGGGGTTCGGGGGGGCGGGGGGGGGGCGGCAGGGAAGAGGTGGGAACGAGGTCGATAAAAACAAACCGTCTTGAGCAACCCGTTTAACTGTCGATTCTCACTCCCCCTCTCTCCACCCCTCCTCCACCTCCATCCCTCCCATCCCCCCCATCACCCACCCACCCCACGCCCACTTTCTCCTCCTCCCCTCCCCTCCCCTCCCCTCACCCCCAACGCCCATCGTCTCTCTCTCTCTCTCTCTCCCTCTCAAACCCTTCCTTCCCCTAACCCTCCTCCACCCTCACCCTCACCCTCACCCCCACCACCCTACGCCCTCTCATCTTCTCCCAACTCCCTCATTCTCTGGCAAAACCCCTGCTAGTCTGATTTCTTTTCTTCTGCAGGGGGTTCTTGGTAACGATTTTATCATCCACCTCCGACTAGCTTGGCGTTGTCTATTCTATCATTAGTGTTGTGGTTTCTTTTTTTTCTTTTTTCTTTATGCATATTTTACTTATTTATTTATTTATTTATTTATCTATCTATCTATCTATCTATCTATTTGTGTGTGTGTGTGTGTGTGTGTGTGTGTGTGTGTGTGTGTGACAGACAGACAGACAGACAGACAGTGTGTGTGTGTGTGTGTGTGTGTGTGTGTGTGTGTGTGTGTGTGTGTGTGACAGACACACAGCGTGTGTGTGTGTGTGTGTGTGTGTGTGTGTGTGTGGTATTACTATTATTATTGTTGTTATCTTCTTCTTTTTTTCATAATTCTTTTCTGTTTGTGACTTATTATTCTATTATTATCATTATTATTATTATTATTATTATTATTGCTATTATCAGTATCATTACCATTATTATCAGCAATGTTATTATCATTATTACTATTCATTAATCCGTTCACTGACTTATTCACTTACGGGTGTGTTTTTTCTGATTGTTTTATTTTATTTGTTCCTTTGTTTTTGTTTTGTTTTTGTCTTTTTAATCATTCATTAGTCATTTGTTTTTTTTAATTTATTTATTTTCATTCGACATTCTTCACCTCTGCACATGTTGTGGCCGGATGAACCTACAAAAGCAAATGAATGCGACTTGAAACTGAGAAGGGAATGATGAAGACCATT
>NC_134877.1:16808351-16813351 GCF_041734735.1 Babylonia areolata | reverse complement strand
ACTACCACAACGCGCCCTGTCATGAAGAAGAAGGTGGCAGAATTGTTTAACACGCTCAACTGCCAATACAGTGAAAGTCTGGGTTTGATCCCCACCCCAACCCCCACCACTCCTCTCGCCCGTTCTCTCTCTCTCTCTCTCTCTCTCTCTCTCTCTCTCTCTCTCTCTCTCTCTCTCTCTCTTTCTCTCTCTCTCTCTCTCTCTCTCTCTCTCTCTCTCTCTAAAGTTCGATTGGGAAAAAAAAAACAAAAAAAAACCAACAGAGCGTCGAGTCATTCGGATGAGACGATTATTATTAACCGAGGTCCCGTGTGTGATCGAGTAGGCACTCTGCGCACTGGAAAGGACGCTCATTTGCCAATACAGTATCTTGTGAAGATATGGGACCCTCAGATTGGAAGTCCAACGCTTTAACCATTCGGCTATATATTGCGCCAGTAAGGACTTGTGGTCCAGTGTTCACCGGGGATCGGGGTTCCAGGTCCTCGGGTGGTGGTGTGTCTTTGGCAAGGCAAGGCAAGGCAAGGCTTCTTCTTCTTCTGCGTTCACTCGTATGCGCACGAGTGGGCTTTTACGTGTATGACCGTTTTTACCCCGCCATGTAGGCAGCCATACTCCGTTTTCGGGGGTGTGCATGCTGGGTATGTTCTTGTTTCCATAACCCACCGAACGCTGTCATGGATTACAGGATCTTTAACATGCGTATTTGATCTTCTGCTTGCATATACACACGAAGGGGGTTCAGGCACCAGCAGGTCTGCATATATGTTGACCTGGGAGATCGTAAAAATCTCCACCCTTTACCCACCAGGCGCCGTCACCGTGATTCGAACCCGGGACCCTCAGATTGACAGTCCAACGCTTTAACGGCTATTGCGCCCGTCGGCAAGGCAAGGCAAGACAAGACAAGGCAAGGCAAGGCAAGGCAAGGCAAGGCAAGACAAGACAAGGCAAGGCAAGGCAAGGCAAGGCAAGGCAAGACAAGACAAGACAAGACGTGTTTGTTTCGGGAAGTCCCGTGGAGGCACATGAAATTGTTACATATTTCATGTAACCTAAACACAAATGAATAACATTTTGTATTTTGCTTATTTATAATTCAGATTGACAAAGCTTACAGCTGGTCCAACAGCATATCGAAAGCTGAATTATCAGTGGTTTCTCCATTGCAGTGGGAAATTATTTACAGCTTAGTCTTTTGTGAAGGACTATGACTCTAAAACTGGGAGGCAAGATTGCACTGGCCCATAGTGCTGCAGCCTTGTGGGCTAGTTGGCCCTTTGGGAACCATCCCATCGCCGACTGTCCCTAGTCCTAAAACCCTCTTGGCCGAGAGAGTTGGGATGTAACTTGGGAAAGACATTCTCCACTACGATCAAATTCAAGCCCAAATAGCCGGGACAGCAGTTGCCTCCTCTGCTGTTCTGATGGTCAGAGTCGGACACGGCTGACTATCATATAGTCACACGAACTGTTTGGTTACGACATACAAATGATATCTATTTTGAGAGAAGAAAAGAAAAGAAGAAGAAAAAAAGCAACACACAAGAGATACAGCATTGTACAATGCGTACATGTCAGAAGTGAGTGGAGGAAAAAAAATCAAAACAAACAACGACAACAACAACAAATGACACCACCACCACCACCCCCCCCCCCCCCCACCCCCCCCACCCCAAAAAAAACAACAAAAAACAAAACGTGAGCATGTTGACTCAGAGAGATGCATCTTGTCTGTGAGGGTAAATCAGAAAGCATTCATTATGATTTTCAGGAATGTGATTAAGTGGGTCAACAATCGTTTGTTTGTACTCGTGAATAATGAACGGAATTTTAAAGCATTTGTTTGTTTTTTCAGCCGGGAAGAGCAGTTCTCTCCACGTTTCCTCACTCCATCCATACCCACACCAGGTGTAAACGGGTAGGTCTTGGGAACTGACTTTGGTTGGAAAAGGTGGTTAAAACGGCGGAGGGGGAGGGGGAGGGATTGGGCCGCGCCTTCCTATGCCGAGCCGAGTGGCCGCACAAACTTGAGGCAACAAATATATACTGGACCTCTCGGATAAACATTTTTTTTTGGAGGGCTGCTGCTTTACAGACGTCAGAAAAAGAAAGAGCGGGGAGGGTGGGGGGAGGGGGTTAAAGGGTCGGAAAAAAAGAAGGGGGGGGGGGAGGGTTAAAGGTTCGAAGAAAAAGAAAGGGGGTTAAAGGTTCGAAAAGAAAGAAGGGGGTTAAAGGTTCGGAAAAAAAGCGGGGTTAAAGGTTCGAAACAAAAGAAGGGGGTTAAAGGTTCGAACAAAAAGAAGGGGGGTTAAAGGTTCGAAAAAAAAGAAGGGGGTTAAAGGTTCGAAAAAAGGGGGGTTAAAGGTTCGAAACAAAAGAAGGGGGTTAAAGGTTCGAACAAAAAGAAGGGGGGTTAAAGGTTTGAAAAGAAAGAAGGGGGTTAAAGGTTAGAACAAAAAGAAGGGGGGTTAAAGGTTCGAAAAGAAAGAAGGGGGTTAAAGGTTCGAACAAAAAGAAGGGGGGTTAAAGGTTTGAAAAGGAAGAAGGGGGTTAAAGGTTCGAAAAGGAAGAAGGGGGTTAAAGGTTCGAAACAAAAGAAGGGGGTAAAGGTTCGAGAAAAAAGAAGGGGGAGTTATAGGTTCGAAAAAAAGAAGGGGGTTAAAGGGTTGGGTTTTTTTAAAGAAGGGGGTAAAGGTTATAAAAAAAAAAAAGGGGGGGGGGGGTAGTAAGGTTCGAAAAAAAAAAGAAGGGGTTAAAGGTTCGAAAAAAAAGGGTGGTAAAGGTTCGAAGAGAAGAAGAAGGGGGTTAAAGGTTTTAAAAAAAGAAGGGGGTTAAAGTTTCGAAAGAAAAAAAAGAAGGGGGGTTAAAGGTTCGAAAAAAGAAGGGGTTAATGGTTCGAAAAAAAAAGAAGGGGTTAAAGGATGGGGGAAAAAAGAAGAGGATTAAAGGTTCGAAAAAAAGGGGGCTAAAGGTTCGAAAAAAAGAAGGGGGTTAAAGGTTCGGAAAAAAGGGGGTTAAAGGTTCGGAAAAAAAAGAAAAGGGGTTAAAGGTTCGAAAGAAAAAAAAGGGGGTTAAAGGTTCGAACAAAAAGAAGGGGGTAAAAGTTCAAGAAAAAAAGAAGGGTAAGTTAAAGGTTCGAAAAAAAGAAGGGGGTTAAAGGGTTTGTTTGTTTGTTTTTTAAAGAAGGGGGTAAAGGTTCAACAACAACAAAAAGAAGGGGGTAAGGTTCGAAAAAAAAGAAGGGGTTAAAGGTTCAAAAAAAAAAGGGGGGGGGGGATAAAGGTTCGAAAAGAAGAAGAAGGGGGTTAAAGGTTTAAAAAAAGAAGGGGGTTAAAAGTTCGAAAGAAAAAAAAAAGAAGGGGAGTTAAAGGTTCGAAAAAAGAAGGGGTTAATGGTTCGGAAAAAAAGAAGGGGGTTAAAGGATGGGGGAAAAAGAAGAGGATTAAAGGTTCGAAAAAAAGGGGGCTAAAGGTTCGAAAAAAAGAAGGGGGTTAAAGGTTCGAAAAAAGGGGGTTAAAGGGTTTGTTCGTTTTTTTAAAGAAGGGGTAAAGGTTCAACAACAACCAAAAAAGAAGGGGTAAGGTTCGAAAAAAAAAGAAGGGGTTAAAGGTTAAAAAAAAAAAGGGGGGGGGGAATAAAGGTTCGAAAAGAAGAAGAAGGGGGTTAAAGGTTTAAAAAAAAAAAAAAAAAGAAGGGGGTTAAAAGTTCGAAAGAAAAAAAAAGAAGGGGGGGTTAAAGGTTCGAAAAAGAAGGGGTTAATGGTTCGGAAAAAAAGAAGGGGGTTAAAGGATGGGGGGAAAAGAAGGGGTTAAAGGTTCAAAAAAAGGGGGGGGGGAGATAAAGGTTCGAAAAGAAGAAGAAGGGGGTTAAAGGTTTAAAAAAAAAAAAAAAGAAGGGGGTTAAAAGTTCGAAAGAAAAAAAAAAGGGGGGGGGTTAAAGGTTCGAAAAAAGAAGGGGTTAATGGTTCGGAAAAAAAGAAGGGGGTTAAAGGATGGGGGAAAAAGAAGAGGGTTAAAGGTTCGAAAAAAAAGAAGGGGGTTAAAGGTTCGAAAAAAAAAGGGGGTTAAAGGTTCGAAAAAAAAAGGGGGGGTAAAGGTTCGGAAAAAAAGAAAGGATGTTAAAGGTTCAAAAGAAAAAAAGGGGGTTAAAGGTTCGGAAAAAAGAAGGGGGGTTAAAGGTTCGAAAAACAATAGAAGAGGGTTAAAGGTTCGAAGTAAAAGAAGTGGGAATTAAAGGTTGGGGGAAAAAAAAAGAAAGGGGTTAAAGGTTCGAAAGAAAAAAAGAAGGGGGGGGGGTAAAGGTTCAGAAAAAAAGAAGGGGAGATTAAAGGTTCGAAAAAAAAAAAAAGAAGTGGGGGAGGTTAAAGGTTTCATATCTTTCTACGGCCATCAGGGCAATGAATTCATACCTGCCGTGCCTAGTGACCGGTGTTTCAGTATGCAGTAACTCAAGGAGGCGTCACTGCGTTCTGTCAAATCCATATATACGCTACACCACATCTGCCACTGAAGCAGATGCCTGACCAGCAGCGTAACCCAACGCGCTTAGTCAGGCCTTGAGAAAATAAAATAAAATAAAATAAAACATAAAAATATAATTTAATAAAAATTAATAACAATAAAAATAAATAAAATAAAATAAAATAAAAATAACTAAAAACATTAAATAAATGAAATGAAATAAAATGAAATAAATAAATAAAATAAATAAAAATAAATAATAAAAATAAAATAAGATAAAATAAAAAAGTAAAAATAACAAAAATCCCCTCCCCTCCCCTCCTCATTATTTTCACCTCATATCGACCAATACAACCACCACCACCAACAACAACAACAAAAGAGAAAGAAGATGCCCAAAAGACATACCGTTAAACACGTGTACATAATTATTTACATTCACTTACAAACAGCTCAGACTCCACGACACTATTATTGATGACTAACCTTCAGACTCATTATGTTATTTCTCGTGGCCCTCAACCCAGTCTTGAAGTG
>NC_134877.1:16778351-16795851 GCF_041734735.1 Babylonia areolata | reverse complement strand
GGTGGTGACAAGTGTCAGTGGATACCGTTGTCAGATGGATCCTCTCCCCCATCTCATAGTGGATTGTTGGCCTAGAGGTAACGCGTCCTCCTAGGAAGCGAGAGAATCTGAGCGCGGCGCTGGTTCGAATCACGGCTCGGCCGCCCGATATTTTCTCCCCCTCCACTAGACCTTGAGTGGTGGTCTGGACGCTAGTCATTCGGATGAGACGATAAACGGAGGTCCCGTGTGCAGCATGCACTTAGCGCACGTAAAAGAACCCACGGCAACAAAAGGGTTGTTCTTGGCAAAATTCTGTAGAAAAATCCACTTCGACAGGAAAAACAACTCAAATTGCACGCAGGAAAAAATACCAAAAAAATGGGTGGCGCTGTAGTGTAGCGACGCGCTCTCCCTGGGGAGAGCAGCCCGAATTTCACACAGAGATAAAAAGAAATACAAATACATATACAAAATCCCTCATCCTTCTCACCCCACCCCCCTCCCTCCCATACACCCCCTTTGCCCCAATGATTGTGCTTTTTTTCTTCTTTTTTTTTTTCTTTCTTTTCTTCTTAAGAGACGGACGTATGTTGTTATCATATTTGAAATTTCAACTACGAAGAAACAAACAAACAAAAAATATACAAAAGCAAAACTATAACATAACCTAGGTCCAGGTCCTTGCAGTGCAAAAGAGGACGTGTGGGAGGGGGGGGGGGGGATGAGGGGGGTGGCGGGCGCGATGAGTTTTTGCATGGGAGGGAGTGTGGTGGGCGGGGTGGATAGAAGGGGGAGGGGAGGGGGAGGATTTTGGATGGAGTGGGTAGGTAGGGAGGGAGGTGTAGTGAGGGAGGGAGGGAGGAGGGGAGGAAGAGAGAGACACGGGAAAGAAGTTGAGATTCCACAGAGATTGGAGTTTGGGTGAAGCGTCGTAGGTAAAAGGGGAGGGTGATGGGGAGGTAGCGGGGCTTTGGGGGGGCGGGTGGGGGCTGAGGGCATAGGGGGTGAGGGGTGGGGTGGGGGGGCAGAGGTTGGTTTTCTCTGGACGCAGTGATGGATTGGTTTCACAGGGGGCGCGAGGTTTGGGGGCGGGAGGCCGGGTGGTGGGGTGTTGTGGGGTGGGGGGGGCACCTCTTCTCTCTCTCTCTCTCTCTCTCTCTCTCTGTCTCCCTCTCTCTCTTTCTCGCTCTCTGCCTCCCCCCTCTCTCTCTCTCTCTTTCTCTCTCTTTCGCTCTCTCTCTTTATATTTCTGTCTGTCTGTCTCTCTCTCTCTCTCTCTCTCTCTCTCTCTCTCGCTCGCTCGCTCGCTATCTCTCTCTCTTTCTGTTTCTCTCTCTCTCCATGGCGCGCGCGTGCTTGCTTGTATTTGAACGAGACAGCCGTGCCCTAAGCGTGTAGAAATGATGAAGTATGCGTGACAGACGCTGGACATTGTAACAGGCCACTGAGAAGGCCTTTTGCAATGAAATGTTTCTGAGGTCTGAGTTCTCTCTTCCACGGAGAAAACAAAAATATGCATTTGCTTATCTCTGTGCCCTGGAGAGAAAAAACCACAAAAAAGAACGACGGACTGACGACAGGTAAAATCATTTGCAGAAACACCCGGCTTTGACACACAAACGATCGACTGATCTGGAGGAAGACGTGGAACAAGCTCCCTGATAACCTCCGCCATTCTGATTCCCTCGCCTCTTTTAAATCTCGTCTCAGAACTCACTTTTTCCCTCAGCAATAAGTTCAATTGTGGCAGGTCCACTTCCTTTGCGTTAGCTGTGCTTGACTATGTGTGTATACATATGCACATAACTACATGCATGTATATGAATGTGGATTGTGTGTGCGTGTGCGTGTGTTTATGTAAGTTTGTGCCTGCCTATGTGTGCGTATGTGTTAGGGTAGCTGTTAGATACACATATGTGTATGTTAAAATGTATGTATGCAGCGTGTGTGTGTGTGTGTGTAGTCACATTTTGGTGTGTGTATGTAACATAGATATGATGTTTTATGTTAACAAAAGTGTTTTTGTAAAGCACCTAGAGCAGATTTCTGGATAGTGTGCTATATAAGTATCCATTATTATTATTATTAACCTGGTGAACAAATAGTAAGGAGTGGTAACTCTCTCCATTCACAAGGTACACAACTGACTTCAAGTCAGTGCTGCTTACGCTACCGATTGATTCAGTTAGCACACAGGTAAATAAAAGGTACACTGAAACAAACCCAGACACTTCCTAATAAAATAAATAAATAAATAAATAAATAAATAAGTAAAAAAGGCGCCGGGCCTGTCCTTATACCGATCATTTGACATGTGCACAAAGCAGCAAAGACAGATGCCGCAAGGTCTCTTCCCAGAGCAAAAGGAAGCGAAGAAGTAGAAGTCTGGGCGGGAGACCTGTGTAGGTTCACAGACGCAACACGCAATGGGGGAACCTCGTCACCTTTCTAGTCGGGAGATAGGACTAGATATGAGCGGATAAGACAGGAGTGGATATGACAGGAGTAGATAAGACAGGAGTGGTCCACTCCACTACAGGTGGGACTGGGACTGCACAGTCTCATTCTAATAAGAAGCTTATGATGATGTCCTCCTCAGCAAACAGCTGGCAATAATTATCATCATTATTAATTATCTGGACGACTCTTCGATATGAGAGTGGACGGACCTTCTTTAAGGCACTTGTTGCCAAATTGCTAAACCAACAGACGATTAGAGAGAGACAGAGACAGAGAGAAAGAGAGAGAGAGGGACATTATTCATAAAGACCATAGCTCCACTAGCTGGGGAATAGTTGTGCTGTAAAATGCTAAAGTCACATATTATAATATGTGCTCAGTGGTCTTCAATATGTGATATAATATACGTTTGGTGTTTCGAGTGTTTTATACGGATAGAGAGCACGCTCTTCGATCTTCTGTTTGTTTGTTGACAACGTGGACATGGTAAGTCTGCACAGGCAAGGGCGTTGAAAGTATGTCACGGGAATAGACTGTTCTCTTAGATGTCAACATGCGTGTGTGCGTGGGTAGGTGTGTGGATGCAGAGAGACAGAATATTTTATTGCCATTGACTTCCTTTCCTTGCGGGGGGGTGGGGGGGGGCGGTATGGGGATATAACGTCATACATTTGTACATGTCAAAAGATATAGTCCATGGGAGTATTTCTGACGGCACACAGAAATACTCGCCTGATGATATGATTATGGATTGACTCCTGAGAGTAATTCCATAGCATGCTCTGGGTTACTCCTCTCCTCCTACTGTGCGTGTGTGTGTGTGTGTGTGAGAGAGAGAGAGAGAGAGAGAATGTGAATGGTTTAATGAAACATTAGGGGAAGGGAGGGATGAGGTTTTCCGTGTTAGCATCCAATACAAAGAACAACGCCTCTGTGTATGTGTGTGTGTTTTTGTATGTGTATGTGTGTGTGTTTTTGTATGTGTGTGCGCGCGCGCGCCTGCATCTCTCTCTCTCTCTCTCTCTCTCTCTCTCTCTATATATATATATATATATATATATAGAGAGAGAGAGAGAGAGAGAGAGAGAGAGATATGCCTGACCTTCGCTCAAAAGCCCAACGCTCAGGTGAGGCCTCGAGTACTCGCGTACAAAAAAGAAGAAAGAGAAAGAGTGATACATGAGGTGAACCATGATTTTTTTTTCCCCCAAAGTATTTGCATTCATTCTTTCTTTTTTTCTGTTTTTTTTCTTTTTTTTTTCTTTTCTTTTTTTTACAATTGACAAAACTTGATACATAACAATACGGATACAATACATCATTATAAAATCAATGCATACAAAGGAGAGAAGAAAAAAAAAAGAAATTAAAGAAGAAAAAAAAAAGAAGTGTAATAGACACAGGACATACACATAGAAAGGACACATAGTGCAGACCTTTCTGCACTCTTTCCTTCATTGTTATAAACTGCACCTCGGCCCAACACTCGGCTTATATCACAGATTGACATAAGTTTTACATTTGGGCCAACAGCAAAGTGAGAGCTGTATTATCAATGGTTTCTCCAGTCAATGGGAAATCATTTACAGCTTAGTCTTTTGTGAAGGATTATGACTCTCAAACTAGGAGGCAAAATTGCACTGGCTCTTAGTGCTGCAGCCTTGTGGGCTAGTTGGCCTTTGGGAACCATCCCAACGCCGACTGTCCTAAAACCCTCTTGGCCGAGAGAGTGGGGATGTAACTTGGGCAAGACACTCTCCACTCGAATCAAATTCTAGCCCAAATAGTCGGAACAGCAGTTGCCTCCTCTGCTGTTCTGATGGTCATAGTCGGACACGACTGACTATCATATATAAACTGCACTGGCGAGCGACAGAGGGAAACAAGAAATAATGATTAAAAAAAAAAAAAAAAAACAAGGACAACAACGACAACAGTATAATTATGAAAGACCAATATCAACCGTGGTTTGGTTGACCCCTCTCCTAAATCGAATCAGCCATGTGCACTCGCAACAACACCGAAACCGTCCAACTAGTTAAATGAATAGGTCCCGGCCACAGTGCTGATAATATACTGAGCTCAATCACTGTCAGTGTGATCTTGGAGTTGGCCTGTATCCACCCCCACCCACCCACCCACCCATCCATCCACCAACACTCCCACACCCACCCCTACACCTTACACCTATAACTCTACAATCGAGGAGAATATATATACTTTTGCCAACATCCACGCACTGAAGCTCGCACTCTATGCATGAACACACACACACACACACACACACACACACACACGCGCGCGCGCGCGCGCGCGTACACACACACACACACACACACACACTCGCTTCCAACATATAAAACTCTTCAGTCAAGGAGACGACATTGATGCCTGCACACACACACACACACACAGACACACACACGGAAAGAGAGAGACAGAGAGATGTAGAGAATCCACCCCCCCCCCCCCCCTCACCCTACCCCCAACCCCCCTCCCACACACACCTAATTCCTCACACCTCACACCTCCATGTTACAACTAAGCCATGTGGAGATAACACCGATGCCAAGGTATGATGGTATAGTAGTAACCTCCCTCCCCCACTCTCTCTCTCCCGCAACAACCAGCTCAGGTGTCGAAGGCCTGGCATTCTGACCATGGCGACCATACGTCCCCCTAGGGACTCGGTGAAACAGCCTCAAACTCACGCCCGGCCCCCCCTTCTTGATTTTACCCCCGGGGTCATTCTTGATCATCTCGAATGGTCATGGGTAGTCTCTAGTGGTCAATCAGGGTAGTCTCGAACGGTAATTCTGGGTAGTCTCGAATGGTCCCAGGTGTCTTTTTTGTGGCCAGTCAACATCGACAGCCATGAGGAGGAAGGTGGCAGAATGGTTAAGACGTTTATCTGCCAATACAGAGTCAGTGAGGGTGTGGGTTCGAACCCCGCTCTACTTGCCCTTTCTTCCAAGTTTGACTGGAAAATCGAAACTGAGCGTCTGGTCATTCAGATGAGACGATGAACGATGATCTTTGTAGTTGCATTTCTTGTGAAGAGAGAGACAGAGAGAGAGAGAGGGGATGAGAGAGAGTGTATGTGTGCGTGTGTGTGCGCATGGTGTGTGTGCGTGGTGTGTGTGGGGGGGGGGGGAGGTAGATGTGCAATGCGGTTTGGCTGACTGAAATGGAGAGGCACGTAAATTTCAGTAATCTGTATATTTGTATATAGCTATTCCCATTTGGTGCCATTTAATTTTTCATTTATCTTTTTATTTTCTATTCATTTTATTTGTTTGTTGTTTTTTTTCTTATGTTGGACATGTGCTGCTGCCAAAAAGAAAATCTCTGTACCAAAGTATAGACAATAAAGTTTGTGTATTGTGTGTGTGTGTGTGTGTGTATAAACCGACGTCCCGTGTACAGCACGCACATGGCGCACTGAAAACAAAAGGGAACCTCATAGCAAAGAGAGTGTTGTTCTGTGGCAAAAATTCTGCAGAAGAAATCCACTCTGAGGTACACATAGGTACAAAAAATATAATCATGGTGGTTCGTCCGTCGGAATCGACGAGGACCATCTAGTCATCCTGGGGGTGGGTGGGTGGGTGGGTTGGGCTCTGTGGGTGCGCAGATGACTGGTCAGGCCAATCCGCGCCCGGAAGGTTCTGACGCAGTGTGGACAGGGGATGGTGGCGGCTGTCAGGGACTTGCTGGCACTGCTTTTCCTGGCCTGTCTGCGTTGCTCTGATGCAGCGATTCTGCGAATATAATCATATGCATACACTCAAGGCTTAACTGAGTGCGTGCGTTGGGGTTAGGCTGCTAGGTCAGGCATCTGCCAGCAGGTGTGGTGTAGCGTGCATGGATTTGTCCGAACTCAGTGACGCCTCCTTCTGAAACTGACACTGACGCCCACCATGGAGCCCTCTCTTCAGTTTCAGTTTCAGTTTCAGTAGCTCAAGGAGGCGTCACTGCGTTCGGACAAATCCATTTACGCTACACCACATCTGCCACTGAAGCCGATGCCTGACCAGCAGCGTAACCCAACACGCTTAGTCAGGCCTTGAGAAAAAAAAAAGAGATAAGTACATTAAAAAAACTACTACTAATAATAATAATATATATAAGGCGCAAAAACTTGATGAAGTCAACTTTAAGCGTACAAAAAATAAATAAATAAATGAATAATAAAAATAAAAAAAATAAATAAATAAATAAATAATAATAATAATAAATGATAATAAATAAATAGATAATAAAATATTTTTTTAAAGAAGACAACAATGATGATAAATAAGCAAAATAAATGTAAAACAAAAAAAAATACAGACACACATTCACATATACACACACATATGCATAACAGATATGCACCAAACATGCAGTTTCGCTGTAAAATTACTCTCTTTCTTCGGGTTTAATCAAGTTAATGAAAAAAAAGCAGGGGCTGGTGGTGGTGGGGGAGGGGTGTCAATTGAGGCTAGCCTTTACTGATCTACCCCCGCCCCACTCCCACCCCTCACTCTATCCCCCGATACCCCTCTTCATTGCAAAGTGTGAAGGGGGGGAGGGGGTCATCAATAGCATGTATTGATTCTAACTGGGTGGCGGGCGCCATAGCCGAATGGTTAAAGCGTTGGACTTTCGATCTGAGGGTCTCGGGTTCGAATCACGGTGACGGCGCCTGGTGGGTAAAGGGTGGAGATTTTTTTACGATCTCCCAGGTCAACATATGTGCAGACCTGCTAGTGCCTGAACCCCCTTCGTGTGTATGCGCAAGCATAAGATCAAATACGCACGTTAAAGATCCTGAAATCCATGTCAGCGTTCGGTGGGTTATGGAAACAAGAGCATACCCAGCATGCACACCCCCGAAAACGGAGTATGGCTGTCTACATGGCGGGGTAAAAACGGTCATACACGTAAAAAGCCCAGTCTCGTATATACGAGTGAACGTGGGAGTTGAAGCCCACGAACGCAGAAGAAGAAGGAGAAGAAGAAGATTTTAACTGGGTCAAATTCATCCACTTGGGGTCATTTCAAGCTAGCTAGCATTGATTAATCCCCGTATTCATTGCAAGGAGATAGGAGGAGGGGTCGGGATGCGGATGGCAAAAATTCAACAATGGAAGTGTCAGATTATTAGATTTAGAATTCACCCCCTCCAAGGGGTGATTCCAGGCAAATCTGTTTTGACCCTGGGGCTAGCCAGATTTTACCCCCTGGGTGATAAAAAAGGGGGGGGGGGCGGCACGAATTGGCTGCTACACCGGCAAGATGTGGCCGGCAAGATGAATGTGCACAATGCCCCCCTCCTCGCACGTGCAGCTCTCTCGCTTTCTTTCTTTCTTTCTTTCTCGTTGACTTAGTTTCCGCGGTTTTTTTCCCGCTCACCGTTGGCTGATAAGCTCGTCTTCTTTCTGTCAACACAGAGTCCTCATTGACCAGCGTTGTGGACTAGGCTTGTTGCGTGGGCTTTGTTGAGCAGTCCGATTTGCTTCTAGCCTTGTCTTGTCTTGTCTTGTCTTGATGGTCCTGTCTTGCTTTGCCTTGAGGAGAAGATGGCTGGCATCAAAAGATTGATGCTTCTCTTGTCAGTCCTCCTGTCAACAGCCAAGGCCAATTGACCAGTAGTAGTGTGGACTGGCTTGTGTGAGTTTTGTGAGGTAGTAGTCGACTCGCTTCTTGGGCGTCGGTTGGTTGGGCTTGTCTCGTCTTGTCTTGTCTTGTCTTGTCTTGTCTTGTTCGTTGGCTGGACATCGACAAATTGCTTTTCTGAATCCTCTGTCGTGGCCGAGTTCTCATTGACCTGCAGTTGTTGTCTGGTTTACGGTTTTGGGGGACTATTCGAGTGCCTTCTTGCCTTGCCTTGCCTTGCCTTGCCTTGCCTTGCCTTGTCGTGTCTTGTCTTGTCTTGTATTGTCTTGTCTTGTCCTGTCCTGTCTTTCCTTGTCTTGTCTTGTCTTGCCTTGTCTTGCCCGGTCTTGTCTTGTCCGGTCTTGCCTTATCTTGCATTGCCTTGTCTTGTCTTGTCTTGTCCGGTCTTGTCTTGCCTTGCATTGCATTGCATTGCCTTGCTTTGCCTTGTCCTGTCCTGTCTTGTCTTGTTCTGTCCTGTCCTGTCTTGTCTTGTCTTGTCTTGTCTTGTCTTGTCTTGCCTTGCCTTGCCTTGCCTTGCCTTGCCTTGTCCTGTCCTGTCCTGTCCTGTCCTGTCCTGTCCTGTCCTGTCCTGTCTTGTCTTGTCTTGTCTTGTCTTGTCTTGTCTTGTTGGCTGAATCAACAAATCGATGCTTGCCTTTTTCAGTCTACTGTCAGCACTGATTCTTCATTGACCAGCAGTGTGGACTGGCTCGTGAGGTTTGTGAGCAGTCAACAAGCTTCTCCGTCTTGTCTTGTCTTGTCTTGTCTTGTCCTTTCTAGTCTTGACTTATAGTGTAACAGGGTTTACTTTGAAAATGCCACAACACACAGATGCAACAAAATTGACAAGACCATCTCATATTACGTCGTGTCGTAATTAACTCACATTATACAAACGTCACGCCTTGTCTTGTCTTGTCTTGTCTTGGCTTGGCTTGGCTTGGCTTGGCTTGGCTTGGCTTGTCGGGTTGGATACTGCCTTGTCTTGAGTTGTCTTGATTTTGTGTAGCCGGACAGAGAGAGACCTAACTGCACCTTCGGCACAGACAGTCATGGCCTAGAGGTAACGCGTCCGCTTGGGAAGCGAGAGAATCTGATCGCGCTGGTTCGAATCACGGCTCAGCCGCCTATATTTTCCCCCCTCCACTAGACCTTGAGTGGTGGTCTGGACGCTAGTCATTCGGATGAGACGATAAACCGTGCAGCATGCACTTAGCGCACGTAAAAGAACCCACGGCAACAAAAGGGTTGTTCCTGGCACACAAAAAAAAAGGGGGGGGGGGGTTGTTCCTGTAGAAAAATCCACTTCGATAGGGAAAACAAATAAAACTGCACGCAGGAAAAAATACAAAAAAATGGGTGGTGCTGTAGTGTAGCGACGCGCTCTCCCTGAGGAGAGCAGCCTGACTTTCACACAGAGAAATCTGTTGTGATAAAAAGGTATACAAATACAAATACAAAATCAGAGAAAAAGGAACGGGAGATCCACGGACGTCCGTGCTGGAGATCAGCTTTAGACAGATATATGGCGGAGGAAGTGGGGCTGGATCGGACACACCCTCAGGAAGACAGCGTCCAGCATCACACGCCAAGCCCTGACCTGGAACCCGCAGGGAAAGAGGAAGAGAGGCAGGCCTCGCAACAGCTGGAGGCGAGACACCGAGGCAAGAGCTGAAGCAGCAAGGGACAAACTGGACTAGAATGGCCAGAACAGCCCAGAACAGAGGGAGAATCAAAGTGAAATCAATGAATTCTATTTTCTGAGGGTAATGGAGTAAGCAAGACAATGTCGTTGTTTTTTCATCCAGCCCTCGAAGGCAAAACAGTAAAAAATAAAATAAAATAAAACAAAGGGTAAAGACAGACAGATAGAGAGAGAAAAATGAGAGAGAGGGAGACAGACAGAGAGAGAGAGAGAGAGAGAGAGAGAGAGAGAGAGAACATCCTTTGAAAAGGCAAAAAAAAAAAAAAAAACAACGTGAGGGGCGCTCTAAACCCACCCCTACTCTCCCACAAAACAACAAACCCAAGGTTCCGGTCCCGAGAGCTTTTTTACTACGTCACCACCGGAAGCGTAGGTCCGCCATGACACTGACGCACGCATGCGCAGTCCAAAGAGAGCTACTGAGCTGGTTGGTTGGGAGAACAGTTTGGCTGGTTGATTGGATGGTTGGTAGGGTGGAGGATGAAAAAGATGGTGAACAGGAAGAGCTCGATGGATGGAACTCATTGGGAGGAGGGGGTTAGGGTGGGGGTAGGGGGGGGGAGGGTTGAGGGTTGGGGGGTAGGGGGTCGAGTACAGGGCGGACGGCTGACATCTCGGGAGGACGAGAGTAAACATTATTTTCTTAACATTTCGCTTTCTTTCGGCTTCTTCAGTCGTCACCCGGGCGGGGGTCAGCTCATCTGAGCTCAGCTCAGCTCCAGAAATAGCTCTCACATGCTGGCATGATCACTCTGCTCGTAAAGGGGAATGTGGATGAGGGAGGGGAGGGGGGTGAGGGGGTGGGTTAAGGGGTGGGTTAAGGGGGGAGGGGGAGACTGCAACCGCTGCCCTGTGGTTCTTGATCTACAGGAGGAGATAATATAAATTAAAAAAATATCCGACAGTGTTATATAAAAAAAACATAGTTTTGTTTGTTTGTTTGTTTGTTTTTATAAGAATAAAGAAATAACGGAGAAGAAAAGGGAAATAATGTAAATAATGATAATGAAAGTGACAAGCAAAGAAAGCAAAAAGAAAAGAAAAAACAACAACAGAAAACAACAAAAGAATCATTAAAGAACAGAACAGAAAAACAAAAAGAATGTATAATAAAAAATCACATTCATTTTCCTACACACACACACACACACACACACACACGTACACACACACACACAAAAAAAACCGTTCACTTTCATTCTGTATCTCCTATAGTTTTTTGTGCTAGATTTTTTTTTTTAAACATGATTACCCCTGAATGCCAAAATTCCCTGGCAAGGGGAGACTTCTTATTTTTCCACAAAATTCTCAGGCAGTGAACGAGTTAAATGCTTATACAGAGTTCACAAAAAGTGAAGGACCGCTTCATAAACGCCTAAACGGAGGTATGTGTTGTGGTTTTTGTGTGTGTGTTTTTATTGTGTTTTTGTTGTTGTTGTTGTTGTTGTTGTTATTGTTTGGTTGGTTTTGGTTTTGGTTTTTCGTTTTTAGAATGTTAGAAAAATTCAGAGATGATTTAAATCATGAAGACTGTTTATAATCTGCCACCGGCACGTCATTGAACACACGGACATTTGTTTCAGGTACATCAGTACATCAACAGCTTGGGAAATACGTTTAATTAAAAAACAAAACAAAAATGATTAAAAATATATCCTTTTTTTTTAATTTCAAATCGACGTTTCAGCTCCCAAAACGTTGCAGTTATTCAGTTGGTGTCTAAACTATAGCTGTGGATTTTCACTGTAAACTGTGAACTAAAAACTAGCTAGAAAGCACCTCTGGTTATATGCATGGTACTCATTACATTGGCTGGCTTTATACACTGCCGTTCGCAAAAAAAAAAAAAAAAAAAAAAAAAAAAAAGAACAAAAAACAAAAACACAGCACCCTTCACCAGGCTTTCCTAGAAGCAAACTGTGCAAATTCACCTGGTCCTCGACGGGCGCAATAGCCGAATGGTTAAAGCGTTGGAATTTCAATCTGAGGGTCCCGGGTTCGAATCTCGATGACGGCGCCTGGTGGGTAAAGGATGGAGATTTTTACGATCTCCCAGGTCAACATATGTGCAGACCTGTTAGTGCCTGAACCCCCCTTCGTGTGTATACGCAAGCAAAAGATCAAATACGCACGTTAAAGATCCTGTAATCCATGTCAGCGTTCGGTGGGTTATGGAAACAAGTACATACCCAGCATGCACACCCCCGAAAGCGGAGTATGGCTGCCTACATGGCGGGGTAAAAACGGTCATTCACGTAAAAGCCCACTCGTGTATATACGAGTGAACGTGGGAGTTGCAGCCCACGAATGAAGAAGAAGAAGAAGAAGAACCTGGTCCTCATTTTTTTTTTTTTTTTTTTTTTTTTTTTTTTTTGTGAACCATGTAATGTGAGTTTTATGTAATGGACTTCAACCGGTTTTAGTGTTTGTTTTATACATTTCATCTCGTTTTATTGTGCTGTCGTATGTTTAGCTTTGTCAACATTTCGAAATTCTATATAGGAAGAGAAAGGGCAACATAAAAGAGACACTGTCGAGAGGGAAGTAATTTGAGTTGTGTGAGGATGGGGGATAATACGAACAAAATTATAGGGGTAATACGAACAAATTGATAGAGGGGTAATACGAACAAAATGGTAGGGGTAATGCGAACAAAATGGTAGGGGCAATACGAACAAAATGACAGGGGTAATACGAACAAAAATGACAGGGGTAATACGAACAAAAATGGTAGGGGTAATACGAACAAAATGGTAAGGGCAATACGAACAAAATGGTAAGGGCAATACGAACAAAATGGTAGGGGCAATACGAACAAAATGGTTGGATAATACGAACAAAATGGTTGGGGCAATACGAACAAAAATGGTAGGGGTAATACGAACAAAATGATAGGGGTAATACGAACAAAAATGATAGGGGAAAAATACGAACAAAAATGATAGCGGTAATACGAACAAAACGGTAGGGGCAATACGAACAAAATGGTAAGGGCAATACGAACAAAAATGGTAGGGGCAATACGAACAAAATGGTTGGATAATACGAACAAAATGGTAGGGGCAATACGAACAAAATGGTTGGATAATACGAACAAAATGGTAGGGGCAATACGAACAAAATAGTTGGATAATACGAACAAAATGGTAGGGGCAATACGAACAAAATGACTGCGGCAATACGAACAAAATGGTAGGGGTAATGCGAACAAAATGGTAGGGGCAATACGAACAAAATGACAGGGGTAATACGAACAAAATGGTAAGGGCAATACGAACAAAATGACAGGGGTAATACGAACAAAAATGACAGGGGTAATACGAACAAAAATGGTAGGGGTAATACGAACAAAATGGTAGGGGTAATACGAACAAAAATGACAGGGGTAATACGAACAAAAATGGTAGGGGTAATACGAACAAAATGGTAGGGGTAATACGAACAAAATGGTAAGGGCAATACGAACAAAATGGTAAGGGCAATACGAACAAAATGGTTGGATAATACGAACAAAATGGTAGGGGCAATACGAACAAAAATGGTAGGGGCAATACGAACAAAATGGTTGGATAATACGAACAAAATGGTAGGGGTAATACGAACAAAATGGTAAGGGCAATACGAACAAAATGGTAGGGGTAATACGAACAAAATGGTAAGGGCAATACGAACAAAATGGTAGGGGCAATACGAACAAAATGGTAGGGGTAATACGAACAAAATGGTAAGGGCAATACGAACAAAATGGTAAGGGCAATACGAACAAAATGGTAGGGGCAATACGAACAAAAATGATAGGGGCAATACGAACAAAATGGTAGGGGTAATACGAACAAAATGGTAGGGGTAATACGAACAAAAATGGTAGGGGCAATACGAACAAAATGGTAGGGGCAATACGAACAAAATGGTAAGGGCAATACGAACAAAATGGTAGGGGTAATACGAACAAAATGGTAAGGGCAATACGAACAAAATGGTAGGGGTAATACGAACAAAAATGATAGGGGCAATACGAACAAAATGGTAAGGGCAATACGAACAAAATGGTAAGGACAATACGAACAAAATGGTAGGGGCAATACGAACAAAATGGTTGGATAATACGAACAAAATGGTTGGGGTAATACGAACAAAAATGATAGGGGAAAAATACGAACAAAAATGATAGGGGTAATACGAACAAAATGGTTGGGTAATAGGAACAAAATGGTAAGGGGCAATACGAACAAAATGGTAGGGGCAATACGAACAAAATGATAGGGGCAATACGAACAAAATGGTAGGGGTAATACGAACAAAATGATAGGGGTAATACGAACAAAATGGTAGGGGCAATACGAACAAAAATGGTAGGGGCAATACGAACAAAAATGATAGGGGAAAAATACGAACAAAAATGATAGGGGTAATACGAACAAAATGGTAGGGGAAATACGAACAAAAATGGTAGGGGTAATACGAACAAAATGGTAGGGGCAATACGAACAAAATGGTAGGGGTAATACGAACAAAATGGTAAGGGTAATACGAACAAAATGGTAGGGGTAATACGAACAAAATGACAGAGAAAAAAAAAAAAGACCAAGTAAAGAGAAAGAGAAAATAACAACAAACAAACAAGAATAAACAAACAGAATCAGAAAGATGTATGAAAAGTAATTTAAGAAAAAAAAAATTGGGGGGAAAGTGAACAAAGCTCAAGGAAAAACAAATAATAAATGGCCCCAAGAATCACTCCATAGGCGATTCTAAGTCAGAACTTTGACTTTCGTGGCACACAGAGACCATAACTGTATAACAGATGATTATGGAACGTTTGTCTTGCTGTGCGAAACACACAAGTGGAAGCTGAAAAAGTGGACCACAGTATAAGTTCAGGCTTGCTCTAGCTCTTTTTTTTCTTCTTTTTTTTTTTTCTCTCTCTCTCTCTCTCTGTCTTTTCTTCTTCTTTTTTCTTTTTTCACCTTCGAGATTGTATATATTGAACGCTGTATTGTGTATAGTTTCTTCAGTTAAAACGTTTAATAAAAAAATTTTAAAAAAACAAAAAAAACGTGTACTTGCGATCAAAGGTCAGTTGGAACGTTTCTTGAATTATGAATTGATATAAAGAGTGAACAGTTGGGTGTTTGGTTGGTTGGTTGGTTGGTTGGTCCACTGGCTGGTTGATTTATTGACTGAATGCAGAATCTGAAATATTTTACACGTAAAAGTTCGTGTCATCCATGTTAGCGTTAGGTGTGTGATCATAAAAACACGAATGTTTCTGCGTGTGTCGCCCCGAAGACGGAGTAAAGCTGCCAAATAGCAGGGTAAAATCAGCTGCGATAGTATTATTAGTCCACAGGTAAAAATGAGTGAAGGTGGAAGTTCCAACCCCCAAACGCAGCAAAGAGAATCTCCATTAATTCTATTCGTTTTGGAAATACCGTCAGATCGAATGTATAGTATCGTGAGATGGTTTGCATTCATATTTGCGGATCAAAAGTGAGGATTTTCTATCTTACGGCCAGCAGTACAGAAAACTTCGGAAACCAGTTCGTAAATACCCCATGCCAAAATTTGCCAACGAATACAAAAATAATGTTCCGCTCTCTGAGCATGAAGACAAAGTTTCACAAGCGATTCGCGCGGAATTAGTGCAATTGTTCGCGCTTATGGATGCACATAACGACATTTAAGTAAAACGCGAATAAAAGTCAGATATTATATACTGCGAATTTTGCACCATTATTTTTTTGTTTTGTTTTGTTTTTGTGCGTGTTTTTGTGTTTGAGTGTGTGTGCGTGTGTGTGTGTGTGTGTGTTGTTGTTGTTGTTGTTGTTGTTTTTGTTTTTGGTGGTGGTGGTGGTGGTGGTGGGTTTTTTTGTTTGTTTTTTGTTGTTGTTGTTGGTGGGGGGGGTTTTGGGGGGGTTGTTTTTTGTTTTGTTTTGTTGTTGTTGTTTTTGTTTGTTTTGTTTTGTTGTGTTTTTTTGTGTGTGTTTTTTTTTGGGGGGGGGGGGCAGGAAGGGGGGGGGGGGCTTGTTTCGCTTAATCAACTTCGCGTTCGCTAATGTAAACTTTCGACTTTAGAACGGAGGAAGGCAAAACAGAGAAATTCATACGGAAATATTCCTATCAAAACTTGGCTCCAAGGAGACTATCATTGACTGGGACAAGGCAAGGCAAGGCAAGGCAAAGGCAAGGCGAGGCAAGGCGAGGCAAGGCAAGGCAAGGCAAGGCAAGGCAAGGCAAGGCAAGGCAAAGGCAAGGCAAGGCAAGGCAAGGCGAGGCAAGGCGAGGCAAGGCAAGGCAAGGCAAGGCAAGGCAAGGCAAGGCAAAGCAAGGCAAGGCAAGGCAAGGCAAGTAAGGCAAGGCAAGGCAAGGCAAGGCAAGGCAAGGAGTTTATTTCGTGTGCGCCCTAGGGGTACTGAACCATCACATACGTTCATCCTTTACACATATCCAATAAATACACACAAAAAAAGAGTGATGTCAAAAAAACAAGAAGTAGGCTCATTCGTTCAATCACTTAGTATACACATTGACAAGAACTATTTCAATCATAATACAAACAAACAAACAAACAAAAAACAACCAAAAAATCAATAAATAAATAATAAAAATCGTATCACTAGACAGAACATTAATAACGAGAGCTACGATTAGCAGAAACCAAGGACCAAAAATGTGTCCAGAACACATGCACGCCAGAAATAGAAATCCAACCCTACTCCCTTCCCTCCCCCACCCCCCACACCCCACCCCCACCCCAAAGCCCCCACACTCCCACCTCCACAGCCACCCACACTACTGGCCTTTTAAGCTGGCCGTTGGAAGGAGGAGGAGCGGGGGTTGAGGGGGTGGTGGGGTGGGGGTGGGGGGGAGGGGGGAGGGTAAGAGAGGTGACTAAGCCTCTCGTAACGACGACAGGGCCAATTAAATCCCCTGGGAAGGTCCCCCCACCCCTCTACCTCCAGTCTTAATGACCGCGGCCCAAATCTTAATGACGCGCCGGGGCAGGAAGCAAGCTGCTGATAGGACAGTCCTCGGCCAGAAACACTTGTCACCAGGCCCACTTATCTTGTTGCAGCACTGCCACAGATCTCCGCTGACTGTTTACGCTGATTGATAAGAGGATAACCCCTGATGCTGGACAGGAAAACCCCCCCGAAAACCCTTTTGGAAGTTTTTTTCCAATTATGGAAGGTTTTCCTTTCTTTCTCTCCTTCTTTTAGCTTGAGAGCAGTGTTACATCTTTTTTTTTTTTTTCTTTTTTTTTTCTATCATGGACGTAGAAATGTTTCTCTCTCTCTCTCTCTCTCTCTCTCTCTTCTCTCTCTCTCTCTCTCTCTCGCTCGCTCTCTCTCTCTCTCTCTCTCTCTCTCTCTATCTCTCTATCTCTATCTCTCTCTCTCTCTCCTTTTCCCAGTCCGTTAAAGCTTTGTGGCTGCCTGTAGAGATAATAATTATGTCTTGTAAAGCAAAAAAAAAAAAAAAAAAAAAAAAAGCATCGATTTTTGTGTTGAAGAAATTGCTTGTATCGTATAGCAATTATTTAGATTTTTTCCCAAGTATTTTATGCTCCAATACAACCCACTGTGCAATATGGCTGAGCTATGGGGCTTATATATAATGGAGTGATGGCCTAGAGGTAACGCGTCCGCCTAGGAAGCGAGAGAATCTGAGTGCGCTGGTTCGAATCACGGCTCAGCCGCCGAATATTTT
>NC_134877.1:16755851-16773351 GCF_041734735.1 Babylonia areolata | reverse complement strand
GAATCACGGTGACGGCGCCTGGTGGGTAAAGGATGGAGATTTTTACGATCTCCCAGGTCAACATATGTGCAGACCTGCTAGTGCCTGAACCCCCTTCGTGTGTATATGCAAGCAGAAGATCAAATACGCACGTTAGTTTCAGTTTCAGATTCAGTAGCTCAAGGAGGCATCACTGCGTTCGGACAAATCCATATACGCTACACCACATCTGCCAAGCAGATGCCTGACCAGCGGCGTAGCCCAACGCGCTTAGTCAGGCCTTGAGAAAATAAAAGAAAAAAAAGGTTGATGAATAATAGATAAGCGTACATAAATAAGTAAATAAATACATAAATAGATAAATAAATAAATAATAATTATAATATGAAGAAAAAAATGGTAGTAATAATAATGATAATAAATAAATAATTAAATAAATAAGACAAGAATGATGATAAATAAGCAAAAAATAAATGTAAAACATGAAGACACACATTCACACATACACCCACACATGCATAACAGATATGCGACAAACATGCAGTTTCACAGATCTGAAAGCACAGTCAAATATACATAAACGTGCATGAGCCCCAACGCACACACACACACACACACATTACCCTGCACCTCCTCTACCCCCCTCCTCCACACACTCATTTCTAGGCTACGTATCGCAGCTTCCACGACACACACACACACACACACACAGATGAACACTTACTTGTACAAGCACACACACATACGCCCATATCCCCCACCCCCGACCCCACACATATATATACAAAGATATATATATATGTACACACACCCGAACGTTCCAATATCCATTGCTCCAACAGTGTAGTCATGCATAGTAAGTAATGCAAAATAGTAAGGAGTGGTAACTCTCTCCATTCAAAGGTACACAACTTTATGTCCGTGCTGCTTACGCTACCGATTCAGCTAGCACACAGGTAAATAAAAAGGTACATTAGAACAAACCCAGACACTTCCTCAAACAAACAAAAAAAGCGCCGGGCCTGTCTATATACCCATCATTTGACATGTGCACACAGCAGCAAAGACAGAAGAAATGTGCAAACACAAATTAGCTTTTATTCAAGACTGGCATCACCTCTTTGATCCTGAACAAGCCACACAGAACACATGGACAATACAGAACAAACACGTGGTTGCCTCGGTGGTTTTTCAACTAGAAATTAACAAACAATGAGGCCAGGTGATGAAATGATTAACAAATAGTAAAGAGTGGTAACTCTCTCAATTCAAAGGTACACACAACTTCAAGTCAAGTATTTTTGTTGTTGGTTTGTTTGTTTTTTTCCCCACTGCGATGGGTATCAATTAACTCACTCAGTACGGCCAGTCCTCTCTTCTCCTCTACACAGACCCCTCGGATGTCCAGTGGGTGTCTCAATGACCCAACTTTTAGCTTCCGTCGTCAGAATTGTGGTATTCTTTGTCAACATTCACGTCTTCAGTATAAGAGCCTTCCGCTTGCAATATTTTGATGGTGGTAATTGGGGTGAAACGCTGTTAACGTCGTCTCTTTCGCCGTTCGTATGGAGAGAGTTAAACATTCTTCATGTAATGGTTTGATAATTGTTGTGGGCACTTTTTTTTGTTTGTTATTAGTTTCTTCTTCTTCTTCTGTTCTTTTTGGAGGTAGGTGAGTGGGTGGGGTGGAGGGGGTGTGGGGGTGTGATGGTGTCTGGGATTAGGGAAGGGTTGAAGCAGGGAGAGGTAAGTTAGGGTAAAAGGGTGTAGGAGTGGAGTAAGGAATCAAAGAGATAAATAGTATGGTAGATTACCTCGCAGGCAGAGAGATATCTCACTCAGTACGGCCAGTCTTCTCTTCTCCTCTACACAGACCCCTCGGATGTCCAGTGGGTGTCTCAATGACCCAACTTTTAGCTTCCGTCGTCAGAATTGTGGTATTCTTTATCAACATTCACCTCTTCAGTATAAGAGCCTTCCGCTTGCAATATTTTGATGATGGTAATTGGGGTGAAACGCTGTTAACGTCGTCTCTTTCGCCGTTCGTATGGAGAGAGTTAAATCAACCGCTTCGTCTTCTGCGGTGAAGGACTGTGACTCTCTTCTTCTTCTTCTTCTTCTGCGTTCACTCGTATGCACACGAGTGGGCTTTCACGTGTATGACCGTTTTTACCCCGCCATGTAGGCAGCCATACTCCGCTTTCGGGGGTGTGCATGCTGGGTATGTTCTTGTTTCCATAACCCACCGAACGCTGACATGGATTACAGGATCTTTAACGTGCGTATTTGATCTTCTGCTTGCATATACACACGAAGGGGGTTTCAGGCACTAGCAGGTCTGCACATGTGTTGACCTGGGAGATCGTAAAAATCTCCACCCTTTACCCACCAGGCGCCGTCACCGTGATTCGAACCCGGGACCCTCAGATTGACAGTCCAACGCTTTAACCACTCGGCTATGGCGCCCGTCACTGTGACTCTCAAACTAGGAAGCAAGGATCTCACCGGCTCTTAATGCTGCAGCCTTGGGGATCTAGTTAAATTGGCCTTTGGGAACCATCCCGGCAACGCTGACTTGCCTAAAACCTTCTTGGTTGAGAGTGTGGGGGGTGTAACTTGGGCAATGTACTCCTCACTATAATCAATCTGTAGCCCACTAGGACTAGGACAGTAAATATGCCTCAACAGCTGTCGCTAATGGTCTTAGTCGGTGGATGCGACTACATAAACTCACATACATGTGTAGATATTCAGGGATCACATTAAAGTACAGCGACTTGTCTAAGAACAATTAGTATAAATTAAGTACAATTAACAGTCTATATATATATATATATATATATATAAAGCTTAATCAAGAGACACGTAGGCCTACATGTTTAAGTATTCACGTAAAAGTGTATGGGCACATCTAAGAACGTGTTACATGCCTAAGAAGAGCCATGAATAATGTATCTATGACCACAAGATTGATTGAATGACTGGTTGAATGATTGATTGATTAATTGATTGATTGATTTGTTTATTACTCGTATCGATTTTTTTATCTACTCCTTTAAAAAAAAAAATCTATTTTTGCTCTCGCCTCGAACATACATCATAGAAGAGAGAGAGAGAAGAGGAAAGGGATAGGGTATGCGAGGGGCGGGAGTTGGGTTGTGGGGTACCCCCCGAAAGCGGAGTATGGCTGCCTACATGGCGGGATTTAAAAACAAAAACACCGGTCATACACGTAAAAGCCCACTCGCGTTTATACGAGTGAACGTGGGAGTTGCAGCCCACGAACGCAGAAGGAGAAGGTGGTGGGGTAACAGGGGTAGGGAAGAATACATCTTTGCCCCGCCAAGACGGAAGAGACGTTTGCACTATTCCACGCCGGCATCTTGACTTGTTTTCCATCATGCCCGGTGGAGCAGATCCGTCCTATTTTTCCCTGTCTGTCTGTCTGTCTGTCTGCCTGTCCGTCTGTCTGTCTGTCTGTCTGTCTGTCCGTCTGCCGGTCTGCCTCTGTCTTTGGGAACTGGGTCGGGGGGTGGGGGATGGGGGGAGGGGGCTTGATTAGGGGGGGGGGGGGTTGGGTTAGGGGGGTGGAGGGTGTGGATAGATAGAGAGGGAGAGAAGGGAAGATAGACAGACATACAAACAAAAGAGAGACAGACAGACAGACAGAGAGTTACACTGCTTTTTTTTTTTTTTTTTTTTTTTCTTTTCTTTTCTTTTTTTTTTTTCTTTTTTTTTTAATAAGTGGGGCGGAAAATGGAAGAAGACATCTTTATCCTGGTTGTTTCAGTTTATTCCATGCAGTTATCTGTCCTGCACATACATGACGTCATTAAACAGTTCCTGGTTCGGGGTTGTTTTCAAGTTTGCTTCTTTCAAGGTCTCTCTCATAAAAATAAAAAAAAATGAATGGGGGGCAGGAGGGGTGGGGGGGAGTGGGGGGGTGGGGGGGGGGGCACGCGTTTGGTGAGCGGGGGGAGGGTGGGAGTTCAGAAAGAGAGAGAGAGAGAGAGTCAAGAGTCTTGACAATCAAACGCTGACTCGGCTTTTATAAGCCGATAGCACATGAACAATACTTAGACGATACTAGAGTAATGCTGAGACACTACAAGAACAACACTTAGACAATATAAGAGCAATACTTAGACGATACTGGAGTAATGCTGAGACAATAGTCATTCGGATGAGACGATAAACCGAGGTCCCGTGTGCAGCATGCACTTAGCGCACGTAAAAGAACCCACGGCAACAAAAGGGTTGTTCCTGGCAAAATTCTGTAGAAAAATCCACTTCGACAGGAAAAACAAATAAAACTGCACGCAGGAAAAAATACAAAAAAATGAGTGGCGCTGTAGTGTAGCGACGCGCTCTCCCTGGGGAGAGCAGCCCGAATTTCACACAGAGAAATCTGTTGTGATAAAAAGGAATACAAATACAAATACAACACTTAGATATTGCAAGAGCAATACTTAGACGATACAAGAGTAATGCTTAGACGATACCAGAGTAATGCTCAGACGATACAAGAACAATACTTAGACAATACAAGAGCAATACTTAGACAATACAATAACAGTACCTAGAAAATACAAAATTACAAAACCAATGCTTAGACAATGCAAGAGCAAAACTTAAGAGGCCTAAAGTTTATTGTTAAGGTCATATATATATATATTTTTTTTTTTTTTTTTTTTTTTTTTTTAAGGTGTTATAAAATCTAAGGTGTTATAATTAATGTTTGACATATGCAGGAATATATACGTGCATCTTCAAGGTATAGATTTCTTCATGCTTTTCATGTTTGTTTGGGGGGGGGGGGGGGTGTTTTTTTGTGGGGTTTTTTTTTTAGTATTTATTTGATTTTATGTAAATTGTGATGCAATTCGTATCTCAGTGAAGACCATCCCTCCCTCCCTCCCTCCATCCACCCACCCTCTCCCGCTTTTATCTTCATTTTTTTACTGGTTGATTTGGGAGTATCCTGCATTCGCTGATTGACTGATTGTTTGATCGGTCGGTTGATTGATTGATTGATATGAATACTTATATAGCACCTATACTCGGTCGGAGACCAAGCTTTAAGCGCTTTACGAACACGGTGTCATTTTTACACAACAGGCTGCCTACCTGGGTAGAGCCGACTGACGGCTGCCATTTCAGTGGCGCTCATCATTCGTTTTCCTGTGTCATTCAATCACATTTTCAGGCACGCACACATACATACTCAGACAAACATCTTCTTCTTCTTCTTCTTCTTCTTCTTCTTTGTTCGTGGGCTGCAACTCTCACGTTCACTCGTATATACACGAGTGGGCTTTTACGTGTATGACCGTTTTTACCCCGCCATGTAGGCAGTCATACTCCGCTTTCGGGGGTGTGCATGCTGGGTATGTTCTTGTTTCCATAACCCACCGAACGCTGACATGGATTACAGGATCTTTAACGTGCGTATTTGATCTTTTGCTTGCTTATACACACGAAGGGGGTTCAGGCACTAAGCAGGTCTGCACATATGTTGACCTGGGAGATAGTAAAAATCTCCACCCTTTACCCACCAGGCGCCGTCACCGTGATTCGAACCCGGGACCCTCAGATTGACAGTCCAACGCTTTAACCACTCGGCTATTGCGCCCGTCGAGTAACACTTTAAAAGAAGAAAAAAAATTTTTTTATAAAGCTCACACAATCTATCATACTCCCGCAAAGAAGAAAAGAATCTTTTTTTGCAAAAAAAATAATAAAAAAAAAAAAAAAAAGTTACAGAAACAGACAAACTGGCACGCAGACAGACAGACAGACAGACAGACACAAAAAAATCAGACGAGTCACGGGTGATAGCAAGGGCAAGATCTGTGTGTAATGCGGCTCGGTTAAATTAACCGAGCTATTCAACAACAACAAAAATCCGAAAGAAAGAAAAAAAAAAAGAGCAGAAACGAGAAAAAAAAAAGAAAAAAAAAGCAACAACAACAACAACAACAACAAATTTCGCAAGACATGTCTCGGAACCCCACCCCTACCTACTCACCTCCCCCCCCCCCCCCCGCCCCCCCACACCCTCATTTTTCTTTGGACTGCATGTGTCATCGTTCTGATAAACAACTATAGAGAGCAGCAGCGGCCGCAAGTCAAGTAAGCAAAAAAAAAAAAAAAAAAAAAAAAAAAAAAAAACGCCCAGACAAGAAAGAAGAATAAGGAGGTAAAAAAAATATGTAAGAAGTAGTAACACAGAAAGTAAGCAAGAAGTAAAAGCCCAGAACAGACAAGAACAAGAACAAGAAGAAGAAGGAGAATATAAAGGAAAAGTAAGAGGTAAACAGCAGGCTAGGCAGGCAGGCAGGCAGGCAGAAAGACAGGCAGGCAGGCAGTAAAGGGGCTGATGCTTGGAGTGCCAGAAATAATCCACGGCCGTGTTTCCCTTCTTACCTTCCTCGCCGCGCTTCAACGCGCCGTGTACTGGCCCGTGACGCACTTGTGTAACACGTCGGGAGAAGGATTTGGGAGGGGGGGCGGGGGGGGGGGGCCCGTGTGGGTGGGGGGGTGGGGGGGGAGGTGGGGGGTTGTTGAGGAGCCGGGGGTAGGGAGGAGAGGGAGGGGGGAGGAAGAGAGGGCGAGGGAGGGAGGGAGTAGGGGGTGTTGAGGGGGGGTTGGTGGGGGGTGGGGGGGGCGGTGAGAAGAAGGGGAAGACTGTACTATTATTAGTAGTAGTATGGAGAAGGAAAGGGAAGGAGGTGTTGAGGGGGGGGGGGGGGGAAGGGAGGAGACAAAATGGGGTGGGAGTGGGAGAGTGGGGATGGGGTTGACATTTGCACCCACCTCCCCAGTCTTCCAACCCCCACTTCCACTTCCCCTCGACATTCCACAGACCATTTTCAGGTTTGTTTTGTTTGGTTTGGTTTTTGTTTTTGGTGTGTGTGTGTGTGTGTGTGTGTGTGTGTGTGTGTGTTTCCGCGGTCTGAACACTGCTTCCATACATGTAGAACTGGATGCGGATCGTTTTGGAACTGAAGAATTTTGTGATGCCGAGGCTTTGTAGAGGGGGAGGTTTACTGCCAGAAACTCTGAAAAAAAAAAAAATACGAAAAAACAATCAACAAAAAATAGAAAAGAAAAAGAAAAGAGAAACTCTATTGTCTGGTTTGCTTGCCTTCATCCACTTACTCCCTTCAGCGGTGAAAAAAAAAAAAAAAAAAAACTCCCCACCGCCGTTCGTCGACTCATTGCTCAGAAAGAAACGATCTGAGCGGCGGCATCACTCCTCTGTGATGTTGCCTGTCCTTCCATTGGCTCCCCTCCCCGGCGTCTCCTGGCTCAGAATAGAATACAAGATCTGCACTCTCTGTCACAGTAACTCACTCAGTACGGCCAGTCCTCTCTTCTCCTCTACACAGATCCCTCGGATGTCCTGTGGGTTTCTGAATGACCTAACCTTTTTAGCTTCCGTCGTCAGAATTGTGGTAGTCTTTGTCAACATTCACCTCTTCAGTATAAGAGCCTTCCGCTTGTAATATTTTGATGATGGTAATTGGGGTGAAACGCTGTTAACGTCGTCTCTTTCGCCGTTCGTATGGAGAGAGATAAAATGTGTAACTTACATTATCTTCCCCCATCCTATCCTTCGACACCGCTTTCGCCTCAGCATCCCATCTCGCCGTCTATTTATAGTATCCACAGGTATCCACCACCACCCTCTTTTCCGGTCTACAATTCTGTAATAACTCTCTCCATACGAACAGCGAAAGAGACGACGTTAACAGCGTTAAGGCTCTTACACTGAAGGGGTGAACGTTGACAAAGAATACCACAATTCTGACGACGGAAGCTAAAGGTTGGGTCATTCAGACACCCACTGGACATCCGAGGGGTCTGTGTAGAGGAGAAGAGAGGACTGGCCGTACTGAGTGAGTTAAAGCTTCTACTTGCTTGTCTGTTCTAGTTTGATCACATAACTATGAGGAAGATGGCAGAATGGTGAACTGAGACGCTTACCTGCTTGTCAGTTCAGTGCTTGTGAGGTTCTGGGATTGATTCCAGGCCCAGGCTGCAGACGTAGAACGACTTTCGTTACAGATAATTATGTAGTGTGTGAACTGAAGGAGCATTTTGTTACGGAAACAGAACGACTTTCATAGAGAAAGGATGATGCATGAGGGACTTGCATAGAGGTACAGAGACTGTGTCAAGTAGCACTGTATGATGCTGCGGAGGCTGAACGATTTTTTTTTTCATCGAGATACGTAGTAGTCTATGTAAAGTAGCACTACGTTGTGGACACTCAAAGACGTGGGGAGTGGTGATGGTGTGCAGAGTGGGGGGGTGGCAGTGTTTGGAGTGCGAGATTAGTAGTGAGTTGTTTTTTGTTATTGTTGTTTTTTGTTTGTGGTTGTTGTTGTTGTTGTTGTTTTATAAAGGGCACTCCTATCCCCTCCCTCCCTTTCTCCCCTCCCCCTTCCCCTACCCGGCCTTACCCCCTCCCCCTCCGCACCCCACCCCCCTCCATTCTAACTACAGGCACGAGTTTTTTTAGTTTGTTTGTTTGTTTGTTTGTTTGTTGTTGTTTTCCATGACCCATCATCTGCACCGTTTCATTGGCATCACTCCCACGCCACTCATTCCTAGTTCTAGTTCCCCCCGCCCCCGTCCCTGCCCCTCCCCCCCCCCACCTCCCCCCCGCCCCCCCTTTGCGGGCACGTCCGGATTCGTCTGTCGCAATCCCAACGTCGGCAGACCACGGGGAACCATCGATGTTAGGTCGCCAGGAGGCCACACACCAGAGGAGAACCTGCACTGCTGTCGACTCACTTCGGTGGTGTTCCGTGGTGCCTGCTCTGATTTAACGTATTTAGGGCACCACCAATGAAGTCCCCCTACTGTAGTCCAGGGCCGATATCAAAATGGTCTAAATGTGTGCAACAAAACCGTTCTTTTATGATAAAATAGTACAGTGCATGTCAAATGTGCTGTACCACACTAAACGCTTTCTGGCGAGCTGCATTCCGCGCTTGTGTAACCTCCCTCACATGCTCTGGCCTTGCGACTCTTTGTAAAGAGCTCTCTTACGGCCAGAAGTGTGAATAATCATTATCAAAGAAATCAAAATATAGTGTTTCCGCCCCCCTGCCCACCCCTAAAGTGGCAAACTTTATAACAGTTTGATCAGTGTAATTTAGTCTATTTTATCGTAAAGGGGACGGTTTTGTTGCTCACATATGGACCTGATGCAAATTCTAATCTGAATTCCCTAGTCTAGTAACTGCCTGTTACTTCTACTTCTGCTCCTTCTTTCGTGGGCTGCAACTCCCACGTTCACTCATATATGCGCGAGTGGGCTTTTTACGTGTATGACCGTTTTTACCCCGCCACGTAGGCAGCCATACTCCATTTTCGGGGGTGTGCTTGCTGGGTATGTTCTTGTTTTCCATAACCCACCGAACGCTGACATGGATTACAGGATCTTTAACGTGCGTGTTTGATCTTCTGCTTGCGTATACACACGAGCAGGCAGAAGCAGGTCTGCACATACGTTGACCTGGGAGATGGGGAAAATCTCCACCCTTTACATACCAGGCGCCGTTACTGAGATTCGATCCCGGGACCCTCAGATTGAAAGTCTAACGCATTAACCACTCGGCTATTGCGCCCGTGTGGCTGTTCTGATTTAACATACTAAGGACACCACTTTCTTTGCTTTGCCCCCTGCTAACAGACGACAATAATGTCGTGGGTGCAAAATATGCTGCATACAAAACAATTGCAGAATTCAGGGGAGTGATGATGACGAATTATGACAAGACATTGCATCAAATCAAGTACACACCAAACACAACGTCCTGAGAAACACACACACACACACACCCCAAAAAAACAAGTCAAATATGCAAAACCAATCGCGTATATCGCAACGCCCAAACAATACAAAACCCAAACAACAACAATACGCAAAAAAACAGTTCCACTCTTCCTCGACTCCTCCACCACCACCCCTCCCCCCTCCCCCCCTCCCCCCCCCCCCCCCACCACACACACACACACACACATCCACACACCCACACCCCTTCTCCTCCCGCTCCTTCCGTACAACATCTCAACACCACACACACTGAAAACGGAAACTAGCAAGCACACACCCAAACTGTCGCAGGCATCAGGAGATCAATTAAAGACAGTATTTTTTTTTTTAACTCTCTCCATACGAACGGCGAAAAAGACAACGTTAACAGCGTTTCACCCCAATTACCATCATCAAAATATTGCAAGCGGAAAGCTCTTATACTGAAGAGGTGAATGTTGACAACGAATACCACAATTCTCACGACGGAAGCTAAAGGCTGGGTCATTCAGACACCCACTGGACATCCGAGGGGTCTGTGTAGAGGAGAAGAGAGGACTGGCCGTACTGAGTGAGTTAAACAGATGAGTTTTGAGGTTGGTTTGTGTTGAAGGTGGAAATGGACTGGGAGTGTGTCTTCATTTTAATTCACATGGCAAGGAGTTCCACTGGACGGGGGTCGGGTCGGGGGGTGGCGTGGGGGAGCATGGGGGGCGAGGAGAGGACAATGGGGGGCGTGTGGGGGCGGGGCGGTGAATGCGAAGGATCTTTGACCGAAAGACTTTAGGTCATAACACAGAGAATTTGGAGAATGCGTCTGTCTGAATGATGATGATGATGATGATGATGATGATGATGATGAACGCCGTTGTCCTGGTTGGAATGCAAACAGTGGGGAGAGATCAGAAAGATAGTTCGGCGAAGAACCGGAGAAAGCGTGGAAGACAAATGTTGAAAGTTTCTTTATTAACGCTAATGGAACTTAGTGCTGCAAAGACCGCTCGTGCAAACCCGGCTTTGGTCCGATTCGCCTATTCCCGTTTTGCCTACTGTTTGATCGCGCTGAGCGTTGGGTCCCTAATAGACGCACAGTAAGAACCTTTGGTGAAACAGAACAAGACTGTACGAATTGGGAGGAGAAATCTCTCTCACAGCTTTTTTAGGACAGCATACCAAACTATACCAAATATAGACGAATTGGAAATAGGCGAACCGGGGTAACCTAGTTTTTGTTACACTCAGGCAAATCGGGAATAGGCGAAATGGAATGACACCGCTCACATCACCCCCCCCAACACCCCACCCCCCACCCCCAGCCCCCCGTCCCCTCCCCATCAAAATTGCTACCCCGGGGTGAAGAGGCGGTCTTCATTTAGAAGCAAGCGCCCCCTTTCCCCCACACCCCCACCCCCGCCCCCTACTTACTGCTTTCAAAGGCTTTTAACGCCGAGCTTTTATTCCATCAGGTTCGTTAGTCAGTTATTTTGCATTGGTGTGTTGTATATGCGCGACATTTTTGCCACAGTCGCAGCCTGATTGCTTTTTGGCCGAGATCGGATCGCGCTGGCTTTCATTCTTCTTGTTCTTGTTCTTCTTGTTCTTCTTCTTCTTCTTCTTCTTCTCCTCCTCCTCCTCCTCCTCCTCCTTCTTCTTCTTCTTCTTCTTCTTCTTCTTCTTCTTCTTCTTCTTCTCCTTCTTCTTCTTCTTCTTCTTCTTGTTCGTTTCGTGGGCTGCAACTTCTAGTGGGCTTTTACGTGTATGACCGTTTTTACCCCGTCATGTAGACAGCCATACTCCGCCTGTCGGGTATGTTCTTGTCTCCATAAACCCACCGAACGCTGACAGGAATTAAAGGATGCGTATTTGATCTTCTGCTTGCGTTTACACACGAAAGGGGTTCAGGCACTGGCAGGTCTGCACATAATATTGACCTGGGAGATCGGGAAAAATCTCCATCTTTAACCCACCAGGCGCCGTGACCGAGATTCGAACCCGGGACCCTCAGATTGAAAGTCCAACGCTTTAACCACTCGGCTATTGCGCATGGCATTTGAATGTGACGAAGCTATTTGTCTGTCTCCTCCCACCCCCTACACTCCCCTTGTGCACCCCATCCCCACGCGCTGCGTGTGCGTGCATGCGTGCGTGTGTGTGTGTGTGTGTGTGTGTGTGCGTGCGTGAGTGTGTGTGTGTGTGTGTGTAGAGCATATTTTGTGGGGTTTTTATGTGATTATTCATATCTGTCATTTGTAGTATTATGTTGATGTGCATAGATTTTGTCTTTCGCTTCCAAGTTGTCATGTGTTGTTGTGTGGTGTGATGCCACTGTTGTATATGCATTGTTTCATGTGAGGACGTTTAGCACCCATTATATGGGGAGTTAACGTCATAACGTGGACTGATGGCCTAGAGGTAACGCGTCCGCTTAGGAAGCGATAGAATCTGAGCGCGCTGGTTCGAATCACGGCTCAGTCGCCGATATTTTCTCCCCCTCCACTAGACCTTGAGTGGTGGTCTGGACGCTAGGCATTCGGATGAGACGATAAACCGAGGTCCCGTGTGCAGCGTGCACTTAGCGCACGTAAAAGTACCCACGGCAACAAAATGGTTGTCTCTGTAGAAAAGTCCACTTCGATAGGAAAAGCAAAATTAATAAAAACTGACACGCATGAAAAAATACAAAATAAAAACCAAAAAAACGGGTGTCGCTCTCAGAGTAGCGACGCGCTCTCCCTGCGGAGAGCAGCCCGAATTTCACACACAGAAATCTGTTGTGACAACAACAAAAAATAAATACAAATCCAAATAAGTTTTCAAGTTATTGTTATCAGCATCGACGGGTGCAATAGCCGAGTGGTTAAAGCGTTGCACTGTCAATCTGAGGGTCCCGGGTTCGAATCACGGTAACGGCGCCTGGTGGGTGGAGATTTTTACGATCTCCCAGGTCAACATATGTGCAGACCTGCTAGTGCCTGAACCCCCCCTTCGTGTGTATACGCAAGCAGAAGATCAAATACGCACGTTAAAGATCCTGTAATCCATGTCAGCGTTCGGTGGGTTATGGAAACAAGAACATACCCAGCATGCACACCCCCGAAAACGGAGTATGGCTGCCTACATGGCGGGGTAAAAACGGTCATACACGTAAAAGCCCACTCGTGTGCATACGAGTGAACGCAGAAGAAGAAGAAGTTATCATCATCATCATCATCATCATCCCCATTATTATTATCATTGCTGCATTACTCAGCTTCGAGTTATCAAGAGGCGATCGCTCACCGGCTCAGCCGGTCTGAAAGATTGTGAGTTGGAATCCTGCCTTCCCCCCACCCCCACCCCATCTGCCCCCCTTACCCCCCCCCCCCTCCCCCCCCCTCCCCCACCCGGTCCCAGTGATTGAATGAATAGAAGTGGCAATCCTCGTTGCCTTCGTTAATACTTGTGTCCTGTTGTTTTCATGCTGGTGTCAGGAGGGTACCCCAGCCACGAATTGTATTGTATTGTATTCTTTCTTCTTCTTTTTTTCTTTTTTTTTTTTTTTTTTTTTTTTTTTTTTTTTTTTTTTTTTTTTGTCACCACAGATTTCTCTGTGTGAAATTTGGGCTGCTGTCCACAGAAAGAGCACGTCGCTACACTTTTTTTTTTTTCCTGCAGAAATTTTGCCAGATCGGGACAACCCTTTTTGTTGCCGTGGGTTCTTATACGTGCGGCTAAGTGAATGCTGCACTACGCTCGGTACCTCCTCCTAGGTTTATCGTCTCATCCGAATGACTAGCGTCCAGACCACCACTCAAAGTCTGTACTAGTGGAGGGGGGGGAGGGGGAGAAAACACTGCATGTTGACCGTGGGTGGGATTCGAACCAGTGAGCTCCGAATCTCTCTCTGTTCTTAAGGCGGACGCCTTGCCACTAGGCCAACACTCCCCTTTATATTAGCGGCAAGCAACCTAACTCTTCTCCTTCTTCTTCTTCTGCGTACGTGGGCTTCAACTCCCACGTTCACTCGTATATACGCGAGTGGGCTTTTTACGTGTATGACCGTTTTTACCCCGCCATGTAGGCAGCCATACTCCGCTTTTGGGGGTGCAACCTAACTCGATTCTCTACTTCCCCTTCCCGTCCCACCCCCACCCCCTCTCCCACCTCCATTTCCTGGGCTGGGTGGAAATCCCTTCCTCCTTCACCCAACACCACCTGAGGTGGAGGATGTCGACGTTAGCCCATGAAGGTAATAAAGTCCTGCTAGAAATTACTACCTGGAAGCTAACGCAAGGGTGGTGGTGGTGGTGGTGGTGGTGGTGGTGGTGGTGGTGGTGGTGGGTGGTGATGGGTGGTCCGGGAGTATCCCACGTGGCACACAGGAATGCTCATGAACGCTCTTCTTCTGGCGGCAAGACAGCAGGTTGGCTGGTTGGAAGCTGGAATAGAGGGCCAGGGGGTGGGGATGCGGAAGGCAGGGGGGGTTGGGGGGGGGGGGGTCGGGGGGGGGGCGTGGTGGGGCGTGGGGCGTGGCTGCTGCAGTGCAAGCAATGAAGGACAATAATGTATTTCTCTGCATGCAGCAAGTCCCCCCCCCCACCCCCACCCCTCCCCCCCCCACCCCCGCCCATATCGGTGGTGTGGCAGCCCGATACGCACCTCCGTTGGTTTCTTACCCCGGTGTCAAATCTTTTTTTTTTAGTTTGTTTGTTTGTTGTTGTTTTGGGGGCTTGGGGGGGGGGTTGTTGGTGGGGTCTTTTTTTTTTTTTTTCTTTTTTTTTTCTGCCCCATCCTCTGCGCCGTTTCAGTGGCATTACTCCCACGCCGCACATTCCGGCACCCCCGTGCCCCCCCCCCCCCCCCCCCCCCCCCCCCCCCCCCCCCCCCCCCCCCCTCATACACAGCCACACCCGTGTCCCTCTGTCGCAGTCCCAGCGCCGGCAGTCTACAGGGAACCATCGATGTACGTACGTTAGGTCGCCAGGAGGCCACACGCAAGAGGAGACCCTGCACTGCTGCCGAGTCCATTCGATGGTGTTCGGTTGTGCCTGTTCTGATTTAACGTACGTAGAACACTACCTACGAAGCCCCCCCTACTGATGACAATAATGGCTTTGTCGTGGAGCCAGACTGACTGATCGTCTCCATTACGTGAGTCCCTCCAACAGCAGTCCCCCATGAATCCGCCAACACTGAAGACCTCGACAAGACTCACCCCAAGCACGGAAGTGGAGGGGTATCGAAACAGGTCATCATGAGAGCAAGGCATGAAAGGCTACATAATTAGTTGGGACTTTTCTTTATATTGATGATGAAGGAGGAGGAGGAGGAGGAGAATGACGATACCGCTATGGACCAGTCCATTTAGGTTTGGGACAACGTGACAAGGCTGTACACTACGCTTCCTGTCATAATGATATCCGGGGTCAAATCTTGGTAGCCCAGATTATAATAGGGGTTATGTTGACTAGCCCCCCCCCAGGAGTAAATTTCAACTGGTCGGAACTGATGTCCCCTCCTCCCCCCAGCCCCCACCCCCAACATACCCCGACTGGCGAGAGGTAGGGGGGGGGGGTCAAGAGGAGGGGTGGTCAGTAAAGTTGAACCCAGAACGTTCCTCCAACTTTTTTCTTCAATAGCTTATTATCAAACCCATAGAAAGGGGAGGTGTGAGGGGGGGGATTTACAGCTAGTGGAGGATCGAACTTGACTAGCCACAAAATATTGACGCCGGGGGGTGGGTGGGGGGTGGGGCATTCGAGGTTAGCTACCGGAACTGACTCCCCCTGGAGGAGGGGGCTGCGGGGGGGGGGGGGGGGAGGGGAGGGGGTAAAAATCCTGCAAGGGGTGTGATTTGCGACTGTTACACCGGCGACACGCTTCTCTCCGGCGGCGGGGGTTGCCCCCACCAAGCCTACCGCCCCCTTCACCCCCCCCCCCCCCGCCTCACCGCCCACCCCCCCACCCCCCACCCCCCCCCCCCCCGCCCCCCACACCCTCTCCGCCCCCCCACCAGATGTGCCGTGCCCTGCCGTGTCATTTGGAGAATCTGCCATGATTCCTTTTTTTCTTTTCTTTTTGTGTGTGTGTGTGTCAAGAGAATTACCTCAGGTGGAAAAATCGCCACGCCCCTTGCAACATCGAAGGGCATTTTTTGCGTGTGTGGTGTGTGAAAGACTTCTTATTGAAGAATAATTTTCTTCTTCTGTTTGCTTCAGAAGATAGCAAAACAAAACAAACAACAACAACAACAACAACAAAACCAACACAAAAAAAAGCATCCTGCCTCTGGCTTTTAGCGAAGTATCGCATTCACTTGCGGCATCTTAGAGCATTCTGTGATGAGTCTTTTGAAGAATTATTTTGCTCTATTTGTTTCAGGTTGAAAGGAAGAAGGAAAATGGAAAAAAAAAACCCATCAAACCTCTCGCTTTTAGCAAAAAAATATCTTAATGCTCAGCAGAGTCAAAGAAAATAATCTCCCTTCCCATAATCTCCGTTAAAAGCATCTTTATTGGCTGACGCCTAGAAGAAAAGGGTAAAAAATAAAATAAAATACTTTGTTGGTAGGAGTATTGATATAATACCAATAACGATAATGATGTTGATAATGTTATCACCAGTGCTAATAAGCAAAACATCTTGCTCCACAATTCATTGTAAGAATAAAACTTACAATTAGTAATGATTATCATAATAATAAGCTCGTGATTTCAACAACAACAACAACAACAACAGCAACAACAATAATAAGAATCATCATCATCCACTTCTTCTTCGTTATGATGATGACACCACTACTATTACTACTACTAATGATAATAATAACAATAATACTGATAACAGTAATCATCATCATAATCATAATGATAATTATTCCGATTTCCGCTAACACCGTACACAAACAAGAGTGTGCACAGAGAGAGAGAGAGAGAGACAGAGAGACAGAGAGAGAGAGAGCAGGAGTTAAAGAATAGTCATAACATTAGTCAGTAAGACGGTGGGCAGAACGAAAGTGTTCGCGTGACGGACTTGAAAAAGGAGCAGTTTGTTCCATACGACTTTGGCCAAAGCCAAGCGCACGCACACACACACACACACACACACACACACAGACGTAAAAGCCCCACACGTGGACGCAGTGCGGTGATGGTGGAGGAGGGGGGGGGGGGGGCACTAGAAGTCTTCCACACTTTACATCTCTCCACGATTTCTGTCCAGCTTCCCGCCGGCCTCTGAACTCGGTTCCTCCCTCCGCCCCCCCCCCCCCCCCCCCCCCCCCCCCCCGCCCCCCCTCCTCCCTCCCACCCCTCTCCCACCACTCTCCTCCCCAGCCTTTTCCTCCCTCATCACCCCCCCCCCACCACCACCACCACCACCACCACCAGCCCTGTTGTCGTCAATCCTCCCTTCTCCTCCACCTACTCCCACCCTCCTCCCTACTACCCACCACTCTTGACTCTTGACACGGGGAGGGTGGTGGTGGTAGTGGTGGTGGTGGTAGGGGTGGAGGTAGCGGCTCAGTGCCAGAGAGCCCTTCTTATTAATCAAAAGCTGATTAATCAAGAGCTCATCAACCTGGCTGGCACTGGTGGCAGGTTTTCCTTGACAGCTTGGACTTCCGGAAAACCGACCATGAGCTTACCTTGCCATCCCCCGTTCCCTTCTTCGCCCTCCCCCCCCCCCCACCCCCAACCCCCCCGGCCCCCCCCC
>NC_134877.1:16740851-16743351 GCF_041734735.1 Babylonia areolata | reverse complement strand
GCCAAGCAGATACTGCGGAGGAAGTGGGGCTGGATCGGACACACCCTCAGGAAGCCAGCGTCCAGCATCACACGCCAAGCCCTGACCTGGAACCCGCAGGGAAAGAGGAAGAGAGGCCGGCCTGGCAACAGCTGGAGGCGAGATACCGTGGCAGAGCTGAAGCAGCAAGGGACCAACTGGACTGGAATGGCCAGAACAGCCCAGAACAGAGTGCGATGGCGAGGGGTTGTTGATGGCCTATACTCCACCGGGAGCGATGGGCAAAATGAATGATGATGAATGAATCGTTTCAGTCATGCATAAACCAAAAATTGCCGGTAAAATAGAGTGCAATCATTTTAGGATGCTAAAACAAGACTTTACCACCGAAGTCGGCGTTTCACGAGGAGAAAAAAAGGGGAGTAATCAAAGATACCACAAAAAAGACAGAAAATCGACGGTGAACACATAACAAGCCCAATATTAATCATTATCTGAACTTAACACACACACACACACACACACACACACGTTTTCGGGGATCAGTAATGAAAGCGTCAGTAATGGCGGCCTTCGTATTCACGATATGGACTGAGGATCTGCGCATGCGCATCTCACATATCACGTAGTTTCGGTATAAACTGCAAGAAACTGAGAATGGAATTAACGTGGAGTTTGAAAGGGTTAGATGCAAACTTTGTGCGGTTGCTGCGGCCGCGGCCCAGTCATGCAAAAATACCAGTCCGCAGGCCCAAACTCCTCAAAGGTTTGACGGCCCCATGTTTGTGTCTGTTGCGTATGCGAGCAGTGCTAGTAGACTGAGTTGTATGCATGATATGAGTGAGCGACGGCCTTAGCAGCCCTGAGTTTGTTCAGAATTTTCCTCGAATATATATATATATATATAATATATATATATATATATATATATACATACATACATACACACACACACATACATACAAGATAACTCCATAGACTAAGGGAGATCATTCCGAACGTTATCTCACTCATACGGCCAGTCCTCTCTTCTCCTCTACACAGACCCATCGGATGTCCAGTGGGTGTCTGAATGACTCAACCTTTAGCTTCCGTCGTCAGAATTGTGGTATTCTTTGTCAACATTCACGTCTTCAGTATAAGAGCCTTCCGCTTGCAATATTTTGATGATGGTAATTGGGGTGAAACGCTGTTAACGTCGTCTCTTTCGCCGTTCGTATGGAGAGAGTTAAACAAACGCATCGCTGCTGACACTGCTCATGCAGTCCAGCACTGGAGTGAGAGAGAGTTCGTGTATTTGCCTTATAATCGCTGCGTGGGCAAAACATCAGCACGCCATCGAATGAATGTGTGTGCAAGATACTGGATACAAGAAGGCTTCACAATTTGCAACAGAGAAATTGTTGACACGTTTTACTGATCTGAAAACAGCAGGCGGCATAAGGGCGCAATGGCCGAGTGGTTAAAGCGTCGGACTTTCCATCTGAGTGTCCCCGGTTCGAATCTCGGTAACGGCGCCTGGTGAGTGAAAGTGTGGAGATATTGGACTTTCAATCTCAGGGTCCCGTGTTCGAATCTAGGTAACGGCGCCTGGTGGGTAAAGGGTGGAGACGTTTTCCGATCTCCCAGGTCAACGTATGTGGAGGTCTGCTAGTGCCTGAGCCTCCTTCGTGTGTATGCACACGCAGAAGATCAAATACGCACGTTAATGACCCTCCAATCCATGTCAGCGTTCGGTGGGTTATGGAAACAAGAGCATTCCCGACAGGCACACCCCGAAAACGGTGTATGGCTGCCTACATGGCGGGGTAAATAAACAAAATCGTCATAGTGTTACATGTCTGTATGAGTATATGTGTGCATGACTGAAACCTGATTGAATGACACAGGAAACGATTGACAAGCGCCCAATGGCAGCTGTCAGTCGGCTCTACCCAGGTAGGCAGCTGGTTGGGCAAATGACTCCGTGTTTGTAAAGCGCTTAGATCTTGGTCTTCGACTGAGGATGGGCGCTATATAAGTCCGTATCCATATCATCATCATCATCATCATCATCACGCGAAATACAAGCATAGACATTTCATGCAGCGCACATTCAGCTCTCATTTACTGTTTCTTTCTGAAAATACCCTCAAGGCCTTGGCTCGTGTTGTTGAAGTTTTCTCCATCGTGCATAACACCAACACCACCGCAAAACTTCTCTTTCTTTCATGCTTGTTTATGTAGGGTTAATCTTCTCAGTCCACCAATGAACAAGTATGCCAAACCACTAAGCAGCAAAGCGAACCGTAAATGAGGATCTGCTGACATCAGCTAAGACTGGGGAAAAAAACCTACGTTAATATTTGTATTTGTATTTGTATTTCTTTTTATCACAACAGATTTCTCTGTGTGAAATTCGGGCTGCTCTCCCCAGGGAGAGCGCGTCGCTATACTACAGCGCCACCTTTTTTCTTTTTTTTCTTTAAAAAAAATTTTTTTCTTTTTTTTTTCCTGCGTGCAGTTTTATTTGTTTTTCCTA
>NC_134877.1:16710851-16733351 GCF_041734735.1 Babylonia areolata | reverse complement strand
ATATTAAAAATTTAATAATAAAAGCAATTATGCTTATTAAAATACCCTCTTGAAATTTCGCTCTCTCACTGTCTCTGTCTCTGTCTGTCTGTCTGTCTGTCTGTCTCTCTCTCTCTCTCTCTCTCTCTCTCTCTCTCTCTCTCTCTCCCTCACTCACTCTCTTTCATCCTTTTCATCTCACGCTCTCGGGATTTCCCCTTCCATTCCATTCCACTCAACGGTGATAAAAGCGCGTGAACGATAGAAGATGCGCGCTTTTTGGAGTCATCCCTATTAAGTGGATACTGCCTCCTATAGGTTCCTAGTCACGCGCGTGCAGCCTGGACAAGCCCTTGGGTTGCATGAACGACCCTTAATAGCAGTGGGTCATGATCTTAGCGATAAGAATTTTTGACTCACTTGTGTAATCAAAGTGAGTCTATGTTTTAACCCGGTGTTCGGTTGTCTGTGTCTGTGTGTGTGTGTGTGTGTGTGTGTGTGTCCGTGTGTCTGTGTGTCCGTGGTAAACTTTAACATTGCCATTTTCTCTGCAAATACTTTGTCAGTTGACACCAAATTAGGCATAAAAATAGGACAAATTCAGTTCTTTCCAGTCATCTTGTTTAAAACAATATTGCACCTCTGGGATGGGCACAAAAATAATAAAAAATGAAGCCTAATTATATGCAAACTGCATTTACTGTTATATTTATATTTTTTGTATTCTCTAAACTTGGCACTTTGATCTGATATTCTGACCCAACAACAAGAGCAGTCATTATTATCATTTTTTGTTCAAACAGGAACTTCTTTTGCTAAGCATGGAAGTTTTATTTATTTTGCAAACGTTTTGGTGCAGATAGTAAAAAAGGGAAATTACTCTGTAATTAATGCTAGGGGACTTAATTCGCTTTAAACTGATCTTTCTCATCTTAAACATTACATTTTGAAATTATACTCAATACATAAAAAGCTTGGATCACAAGTGAGTCTTGAAGGCCTTGCCTCTCTTGTTTTTCCTTAGTCCTATGCTAATTCAACGATAGAGTTCGGGAACTTCTGAACGGAACGCAAAGCAAACAAAATGAACGCTACTTAATCAACTGGCTACTATAAATCTTTATCCCAGGAGCGCAGATTTAGAAGAAGAAAAGTTCCATGTAAGTGGAATACTATCCCTTGATCCCGAATGCAATGCTGTAGTTGCGATGCGCTTTTTCTCTCTCTCTCTCTCTCGCCCCCGTGGGATTGCGAGAAATCGTGGACTTACACCCGCCATCAACTACAATAAACTTGAGTAAACTTGGTGTACTACTAACCATAATAATGAACATAATAATAATTATAATGATGATAATATTTGTATTTGTATCACAACAGATTTCTCTGTGTGAAATTCGGGTTGCTCTCCCCAGGGAGAGCGCGTCGCTACACTACAGCGCCACCCATTTTTTTGTATTTTTTCCTGCGTGCAGTTTTATTTGTTTTTCCTATTGAAGTGTTTTTTTCTACAGAATTTTGCCTGGAACAACCCTGTTGTTGCCGTGGGTTCTTATACGTGCGCTAAGTGCATGCTGCACACGGGACCTTGGTTTATCGTCTCATACGAATGACTAGCGTCCAGACCACCACTTAAGGTCTAGTGGAGGGGGAGAAAATATCGGCGGCTGAGCCGTGATTCGAACCAGCGCGCTCATATTCTCTCCTTCTTAGGTGGACGCGTTACCTCTAGGCCATCGCTCCACTTATTTATGTGTATTTATATAGCGCTGAACCTTGTGCCGAGACAAATCAAAGCGCCTTCACACCAGTCATTCACACGCATGCATAACTCGACGGGCGCAATAGCCGAGTGGTTAAAGCGTTGGACTGTCAATCTGAGGGTCCCGGGTTCGAATCACGGTGACGGCGCCTGATGGGTAAAGGGTGGAGATTTTTACGATCTCCCAGGTCAACATATGTACAGACCTGCTAGTGCCTGAACCCCCTTCGTGTGTATATGCAAGCAGAAGATCAAATACGCACGTTAAAGATCCTGTAATCCATGTCAGCGTTCGGTGGGTTATGGAAACAAGAACATACCCAGCATGCACACCCCCGAAAACGGAGTATGGCTGCCTACATGGCGGGGTAAAAACGGTCATACACGTAAAAGCCCACTCGTGTGCATACGAGTGAACGCAGAAGAAGAAGAAGAAGCATGCATAACTCTAAACTTGAGAAACTTAAGGACAATGAAAAGGCACGGGAGGGAGGTTATCTTGGAAAGAGGTGGGTTTTAAGGTCAGACTTGAAAGAGCTGAGTCAGGAGACCTGACGAAGCGAAAGTGGAAGTTCATTCCAAATACAAGGTCCAGAGACAGAGAAAGAAGGGCGGCTGACAATGGAGTGTTTGAATCTAGGTATTCGCAAACAGAGTGGATCCGAAGCCGATCGAAGAGAGCGAGATGGGTTGTAGAGGTGAAGGCAGCTACAGAGACTGGGACTAGGCGAATTAGGACCACTCATTTAGCCCTAATATGCCAATCGGGAATAGGCTAATCAGGAAACGGCGAAGCAGGATGACATTTTTGAAAAGTCCGCTGGGTGTATCAATGCCACCGCAAGCGAATGTCCTTGGAAACTGACCGAGAAATCCAGAAGTTGAGATATGAGTAGTGTATGTGCGCGCACGCGCCTTCGTGTGTGTGTGTGTGTGTGTGTGTGTGCGTGCGTGCGTGCGTGTGTGTGTGTGTGTGCGTGTGTCTGTATGTGTCTCTGTGTGTGTGTGTGTATGTGCATGTGTGTGTCTGTGTGTATGTGTGTGTGTGCGTGTGTGTGTGTGAGAAAGAGAGTTCGTCTCGCATTTTTCTCTGTTTATTTCTCATTTTGCACCCTGAGATGAGTGCATGTATTAATAATATTAGCACGAGTTCATGCATGCATGCGCTCACACGCTTGTCTGTTGGTACATGCGTGCGTGCGTCCGTGCCTGCATGTGTGTGTGTGTGAGCCTACAGTTAGATTCTTGTGTGTGTGTTTGTGTGTGTGCGCGCGCGCTGCTGTGTGTGGAAAGTGCACTCAGAATGTGCAAACTACAATATAATTTGATAACAGCGAAATGTGGGAAAAGATTGGTTCCCACGAGGGCAATGGTTATAGATAACGGGTTGACACATGAATTCAATTTACGTTCCCATCAACGGTACATCAGCTTTAAAAAGCGGAGTTCAAAAGTTCAGCGTAGGCACAAAAACGGGAGAGAAAAAAAAAAGGGAAGGCAAATATCTAGAGACAAGAAGGAAAAGATAAATAAAATAATGATATGTATAAGCTTAAGTGGAGCAGAGCAATAATGAAAACACGCATTCTCACGACAAGTATTTAACTCCCTTCTCTCAGTCCTGTTTCTTTTTCACTCATTTTCATCCAAGAGGTGATAGTGAGAAAAAGAAGAGAAAAAAAACAGCCTTCTTTTTAAAGGAAGGTGGTTCAAGAGTTGGATGGAGGATTTGAGGAAAAAAAGAAAGAAAAAGAAGAAAAAAAAGAAAGAAAGAAAAAAAAAAGGAAAACGCAGTCTAATGAAACAGGAACTCAGTCAACCAAATAAATATTCCCCCCAAAGGAAATGCTAATGCTAATGCTAATGCTCCTTCTTCTCTTGTAGGTAGGTGGTCGTCCACTTGTGTGGTACAGTGTTCGATGTCAAACAAAGCAAACAGCTTCGCCGCGCCATGCTTGAGGAAGAAGCCACTGGATGCTTTGGCTGCAGCTAGATTCCGCACTTCCTTCCTTCCTAGTAGGGGGGTTGGGGTGAGGGATGTGGGGAGGAGGGTCTTAGGGGGGGGGGAGCGGAGGGCATTGGGAGAAGCCTTACACAGAAGTCTAACCCCTGTCTGTTAGCGGTCTTCATTCGTTCTTCTTCGTCGTCTTCTTCTTCTTCGTTGTCTTCTTCCCAAAGCATCCGACACCTGTGGTCAGGACACCTTTCACGACAATCTTTCAGTTTCCGTTTCTCAAAGGAGGCGTCATCGCGTTCGGACAATATCCATACATATACGCTACACCACATCTGCAAGGCAGATGATGCCTGCTTGACCAGCTGCATAACCCCAGCTATGTCAGGCCTTGAGTGCATGCATATATATGTATGTTTGTGTACCTGTCAGACGGGCGCCATAGCCGAGTGGTTAAAGCGTTGGACTTTCGATCTGAGGGTCTCGGGTTCGAATCACGGTGACGGCGCCTGGTGGGTAAAGGGTGGAGATTTTTACGATCTCCCAGGTCAACATATGTGCAGACCTGCTAGTGCCTGAACCCCCTTCGTGTGTATGCGCAAGCATAAGATCAAATACGCACGTTAAAGATCCTGTAATCCATGTCAGCGTTCGGTGGGTTGTGGAAACAAGAACATACCCAGCATGCACACCCCCGAAAGCGGAGTATGGCTGCCTACATGGCGGGGTAAAAACGGTCATACACGTAAAAAGCCCACTCGCGTATATACGAGTGAACGTGGGAGTTGAAGCCCACGAACGCAGAAGAAGAAGAAGTGTACCTGTCAGAGTGGATTTCTTCTACTGAAATTTGTCAGATGACTACACTCTCGTTGCCACGGGTTCTTCTTCAGTGCGCCAAGTGTGTCCTGCACACGGGACCTCGGTTTATCGTCTCATCCGAATGACTAAGATAAGATAAGATAAGAATAACTTTATTATCTCCAACTGGAGAAATTTGGTCAGGTGCATTATCACAACATAGACAAGTAAACAACATGGGGGCCATAACTGTAAGAGTCAACAACAACTTTTACGAATATTACGAAGATACAAATGTAAAAAATATCACATATACCGTTTCATACATACATCCACACACTGCAGGTAATAACTAGTATTCTTAATGTAAAAACAGAAAGAATTAAGAAACATTATTTGAATATAACTGTAAACATAGCCTACTATACTGCACATTGATTATAATAGACAGATAAGATAAGAATAAAGATAAATTGCGGAAAACCGCAACCAGACTAGACGTTCAGTTTGATTTTTTCAGTGCGCCAAGTGTGTCCTGCACACGGGACCTCGGTTTACCATCTCATCCGAATGACTAGACGCTCAGTTTGATTTTTCCAGTCAAACTTTGGAGAAAGGGTGGGGGCGGAATTCGAACCTAGACCCTGACGGACTCTGTATTGGCAGATGAGTGTCTTAACCATTCGGCCACCTTCCTCCCTTCCTTCCTCTCACAATTTTGAGCGTTTGGACTGAGTAGTGATGGGCGTTGATGCCTGTGAGAAGAAGAGTCGTGACAGAAAAAGATGGGTAAGATTGGTTAGCTCATCTGTTTGGGATTTGAATAGCAATGATTTTATTTTGAACATGTCACAATTCATCACTATTCATAGACAAACAAGGCAACAAGAAAATGTTATGCAAAGTTTTGTCCTGGTTTAAGTACGTCTCGAGTATGTTCCGTTGTTTTCTTGTGTTTGGTAGGTTCAGGGAATGTGGTCCTCTTTTGTTTTTGTTTTCTTTGATCGATTCTCATATTCACTGGGTGAAGAAAAAGAGAGATATTTTGTCTTAAGACAACATGCACATTATTTCAAAAGATGCTGGATACGAAACACATGATCTTCATTTATCAGTGCGAGTGTCAGAATTATGAATAATTAATTTTCGATATACATATTCGGCGGTTACGCCCATGGTTTATAAAACAAAAAAGCAACAGACAACACAACTGTTGTCCTTATCAACTTTAACTCTCTCCATACGAAGGGCGAAAGAGACGACGCTAACAGCGTTTCACCCCAATTACCATCATCAAAATATTGCAAGCGGAAGGCTCTTATACTCAAGAGGTGAATGTTGACAAAGAATACCACAATTCTGACGACGGAAGCTAAAGGTTGGGTCATTCAGCCACCCACTGGACATCCGAGGGGTCTGTGTAGAGGAGAAGAGAGGACTGGCCGTACTGAGTGAGTTAATCTTAATGCAACAGTGCAGAGTGAATGTTTAGTACTAAGCGGGTCAATGAGATCTTTGCAACGTGTTCCAAAGTTTTGTACTTATATATCAAAATGTTTAATTCGACGGGCGCAACAGCCGAGTGGTTACAGCGTTCAACTTTCAATCTGAGGGTCTCGGGTTCGAATTCTGGTCACGGGGCCTGGTGGGTAAAGGGTGGAGATTTTTCTGACCTCCCAGGCCAACAGATGTGCAGATCTGCTTGTGCCTGATTCCCCTTCGTGTCTATACGCATGTAGAAGATAAAGTACGCTACGTTAGAGATCTCGTAATCCGTGTCAGCGTTCGGTGGGTTATGGAAACAAGAAAATACCGGGCATGCAACCCTCCTCCTCCGAAAACAGAGTATGAATGCCTTCATGTGGGGGTTAAAAAAAAAACACGATCATACACGTAAAAGCCCACTCGTGTACTATACGAGTGAAAGTGAGGGTCGCAGCCTACGAACGAAAAAGAAGAAGGAGGAGTGATGGCCTAGAGGTAACGCGTCCGCCTAGGAAGCGAAAGAATCTGAGCGCGCTAGTTCGAATCACGGCTCAGCCGCCGATATTTTCTCCCCCTCCACTAGACCTTGAGTGGTGGTCTGGACGCTACTCATTCGGATGAGACGATAAACCGAGGTCCGTTGTGCAGCATGCACTTAGCGCATGTAAAAGAACCCACGGCAACAAAAGGGTTGTTCCTGGCAAAATTTTGTAGAAAAATCCACTTCGATAGTCAAAACAAATTTTAAAAATTGCACGCATGAAAAAATACAAAAAAAAAATGGGTGCGCTGTAGTGTAGCGACGCGCTCTAGCCCGATTTTCACACAAAGAAATCTGTTGTGATAAAAAAAAAAATAATAATAATAAAAAGAAATGCAAATACAAATACAAAAAATGGTCTAATTCTAATTTGCATTATATCACATGTTGACTTTCTTTGCAATGTGCTCCCAAATTTTATACTCGTGCTGTGTCAGACTGTTTAATTATAACTGACATTGCATTACATATCGACATGACTTTTCTCTCCCCCGATCTTTCCTTCCCCATCTCGCTTCCCTCACAAACTCATTTGCCTCCCTTTGCTTCTAAACAATCCTCGGATTGTTGAAACAAGTGGTGACATGTGGTAAGCATTTGTGGACGCGGCATTTGTAAAATGTCGCGACACTGGCTGTTGTTTATTTACAACAAATGAAGGGATAACCCGATGACATAGCCGTTTAATGTCTCTCTGGCACCTCTGGAACAAGTCAACGAGTGCCAGAAAAAGAGCGGGTTGGGGTGGGTGGGGGGGGGGATGTGGGGTGTGTGTGTGTGGAGGGGGGTGGGGGGGGGCAGGGCTGGGCGGGGGAGAGGGTAGGTTATCATCAGCTACTTTCAAAGCCAAGCCAGGCAGTTCTCTTCTTCTGTTTTAACAGCGTGGTGGTGAATGAAGTTGATGGCGAGCCATTTACGTTTCTTCAAAGGATGCCGAGGTCACAGGCGACAGGGTGTGAAGGGGTGGGTGCCTTCATCAGGGAAGAGGGGGGAACGTCAAGGACAGAGCTGCCTTCATCAGGGAAGAGGGGGGAACGTCAAGGACAGAGCTGCCTTCATCAGGGAAGAGAGGGGAACGTCAAGGACAGAGCTGCCTTCATCAGGGAAGAGAGGGGCAACGTCAAGGACAGAGCTGCCTTCGTCAGGGAAGAGAGGGGAACGTCAAGGACAGAGCTGCCTTCATCAGGGAAGAGAGGGGAACGTCAAGGACAGAGCTGCCTTCATCAGGGAAGAGAGGGGAACGTCAAGGACAGAGCTGCCTTCATCAAGGAAGAGAGGGGAACGTCAAGGACAGAGCTGCCTTCATCAGGGAAGAGGGGGGAACGTCAAGGACAGAGCTGCCTTCATCAAGGAAGAGAGGGGAACGTCAAGGACAGAGCTGCCTTCATCAGGGAAGAGAGGGGAACGTCAAGGACAGAGCTGCCTTCATCAGGGAAGAGAGGGGGGAACGTCAAGGACAGAGCTGCCTTCATCAGGGAAGAGAGGGGAACGTCAAGGACAGAGCTGCCTTCATCAGGGAAGAGGGGGGAACGTCAAGGACAGAGCTGCCTTCATCAGGGAAGAGAGGGGAACGTCAAGGACAGAGCTGCCTTCATCAGGGAAGAGGGGGGAACGTCAAGGACAGAGCTGCCTTCATCAGGAAGAGAGGGGAACGTCAAGGACAGAGCTGCCTTCATCAGGGAAGAGAGGGGAACGTCAAGGACAGAGCTGCCTTCATCAGGAAGAGAGGGGAACGTCAAGGACAGAGCTGCCTTCATCAGGGAAGAGAGGGGAACGTCAAGGACAGAGCTGCCTTCATCAGGGAAGAGAGGGGAACGTCAAGGACAGAGCTGCCTTCATCAGGGAAGAGAGGGGAACGTCAAGGACAGAGCTGCCTTCATCAGGGAAGAGAGGGGAACGTCAAGGACAGAGCTGCCTTCATCAGGGAAGAGAGGGAACGTCAAGGACAGAGCTGCCTTCATCAGGGAAGAGAGGGGAACGTCAAGGACAGAGCTGCCTTCATCAGGGAAGAGAGGGGAACGTCAAGGACAGAGCTGCCTTCATCAGGGAAGAGAGGGGAACGTCAAGGACAGAGCTGCCTTCATCAAGGAAGAGAGGGGAACCGTCAAGGACAGAGCTGCCTTCATCAGGGAAGAGAGGGGAACGTCAAGGACAGAGCTGCCTTCATCAAGGAAGAGGGGGGAACGTCAAGGACAGAGCTGCCTTCATCAGGGAAGAGAGGGGAACGTCAAGGACAGAGCTGCCTTCATCAAGGAAGAGAGGGGAACGTCAAGGACAGAGCTGCCTTCATCAAGGAAGAGAAGGGAACGTCAAGGACAGAGCTGCCTTCATCAGGGAAGAGAGGGGAACGTCAAGGACAGAGCTTACATATACGATTTATTTGCTGAATGTTTTTTGTTTTTTTTTATTTGTTTACATTGCTGTGAAATACCTTGGTATTTTGATATGTGTGTGTGTTTTGTGTGTGATTGTGTGTGTGTGTGTGTGTGTGTGTGTGTGTGTGTGTGTGTGTGTGTGTGTGTGTGTGTGTGTGTGTGTGTGTGTGTGTGTGTGTGTGTGTGTGTGTTTAAGTATACACGATTTATTTGCTGGACTTCGTTGTTCTATACATTCTTGTACAATACCTTATTGTCTTAATGCACGTGCGCGCGCGCGCGCGCGCGCGCGCGCGCGTGTGTGTGTGTGTGTGTGTGTGTGTGTGTGTGTGTGTGTGTGTGTGTGTGTGTTTGTTTGTTGTTTGTTTCAGTCTATCGCCAGCTACTGTGAGTTCTTAATTGACTGGCTTTAATGTCTTTTATGGCACGCATAACCATCGTATGTTGTGCAACGAGCCTGTGACTGCGCATGTTGATTTTCACGAGAATTAATAACTCACTCAGTACGGCCAGTCCTCTCTTCTCCTCTACACAGACCCCTCGGATGTCCAGTGGGTGTCTGAATGACCCAACCTTTAGCTTCCGTCGTCAGAACTGTGGTATTCTTTGTCAACATTCACCTCTTCAGTAAAAGAACGTTCCGCTTGCAATATTTTGATGATGGTAATTGGGCTGAAACGCTGTTAACGTCGTCTCTTTCGCCGTTCGTATGGAGAGAGTTAATATAAAAAAAATATTTTTGGATTGAATTGAATTGAATTGAATGCCGCTGCGGTGTTGTTTTTCCTCAAAGCTGTCACGTGCATTATAAGCTTTGTCAAAAGCTTTGAGCCAGGGGACAACGCTTATGTTGCCATGGGTTCCTTTACCGTGCGCCAAACTGAGTGCTGCACGTGGGGACCTCGGTATATATCGTCACATCCGAATAACAAGACGCATTGTATGATTTTTTTTTTTTTTTTTCAGTCAAACTCGGGAGAAAGGAGCAAGAGCGGGATTCGAACCCACACCCTCGCAGACTCTCTATAATTATTGGCAGCTGAGCGTCTTTAACCATTCTGCCACCTTCCTTCATCCAATCTACCTTCTCTTTGAAGCACTGGACGGTGTTAGCCTATTTCCTATGAATAATTATAATTATACTCATTCTTTCTTTATTCCGCAGAATCCTCAGAGTTCCTCCCACTCCCCCAACTCCTCCTCACCCACCCTACCCACTCCACCCTCCCCCACACCCCTTTATTCCCTCAACTAACGCTTAATTTACAAATACACCCCCCCCCCTGCCCACCCCACCCCCGCCCCCTGCCCCCCACGACCACCACCACCACTGCCTTCCTACTGCTTTCCCTCCAAGAGTTCGTTTCCCAGGATAGACCTTCTATTCCTTTATTCACAACTGCCCATCCCCACACTCTCCCACCCACCTCCACCACCCCCACCACCCCCACCCCCACACCACCTCCCTTCCTCTCCTAGCGCGCGTTTATGGTCTGCCACACCCCTCCCCCCCCCCCCCCCTGTCCCCCTTCCCCCCTCCCAGCTCTTTGAGATCCGTGCGTACATCCAATCATCTCTGATCTAGAATGCTCTTTACGTAATTCGGTCAACGCCAGAAGAAAGCATCAAACGTTGTTCACTTCAAAACGCTCACAAACCTTCTTCACACCCCACCCTCTCTTCTTGTACCCTCTCCCCCTTACTAAACTCCGCCCCCTACGCCCCCCCCACACCGCTCCTCCTCCCCCCCTGCCTCTCCCCTACACCATCTCGCTCTCTCCAATAACCTGCACTCTGCACCTCCAGCTCCACATGACTCCATACCCCTCCCCCCCCCCCACCTTCCCTCCTCCTTTACGTAGAAACCACCACCAAAGACGAAGCGTCGTAGGTTTATGTTGTGACCTTCTTGCCCCCCACCCCCACCCCTCCCCTCCACCACCCCCTGGTGCAGGTCGCGGGTTGAAGTGTTTTGATCATAGCAAATGCACCGGGAATCATATTCCTCTGCAGGCACAGACAGACAGACAGACACACACACACGCACACACACACACACACACACACACACACACACACACACACACACACACACACACACACGCAAGCACATGCACGCACGTGCACACACACATACACATTGAAGTGAAAAGACGTTAAATTGAACACACACACACACACACACACACACACACACACACACACATTAAAGTGAAAAGATGTTAAACACACACACACACACACACAAACACACACAGGGGGGTGGGGGGGATGGAGATGTAAGAAGAGAATCACCGTCCCCTCCACCACCACCCTACCCCACCCCCCACCCGCGGACTCCGTGACCGCCATCTCAGTTAGATGGGAGGGAAGGTGGTGAGGCAGGGGGGGGATGAGAGGGATGGAGGGCCGGGGGGGGGGGGAGGGGAGTGTAGGGGAGGAGGGTTGGGGCAGGATCGTGGTTGGAGGTCCTGTCTACAGTTTCATCGTCCACCCTCTTTCATCCTGCCGCCCATCTCTTAGTTCACACCGTCCCCCCCAACCCCCCCCCCCCCCCCCCGCCCCTCCACCCCCACTCACACACACACATACACACACCAACCCTGCAACGATCCCCCCTCCACCCCTCACCCCCACCCCCCCAAGACTCCCACCCCCCCACCCCCAGAGCCCCCTCCCCCACACTCCTCACAAGGCACTTTACTACTTCTACTAGCATCCTGCTTTCTTTTTAATTCGGCCATCGTGTATGTGTGATAGGCCATCGTGTATGTGTGTGATAGGCCATCGTGTATGTGTGATAGTAGTCGTGTCCGAACTGTGATCACCAGAACAGTCCACAGGAGGCAACTGATGTACAAAACTATCCCGGCTAGAATTTGATTACTGAGGAGATAATCTTGCCCGAGTTACACCCCCCACCACCACCCCTACCCCCACCCTTTCCGCAGCCAAGAGGGTTTTTGGACAGTTGGCGTTGGGATGGTTCCCCCCACCCCCCCACCCCCCCAAAAAAAGGCAAAGTAGCCGGTTTCATGACAATAAAATCTATTCTATTCTATTCACACACAAAAAGACCCAGCTGTAAATGACTTCCCATAGCAATGGAGAAACCATTGAGCGATCATACAGTAGCTCTCACTTCTGTCGTTGGCCATGATAATTATAGTAAGTCCCTCTCTATTGCTGCTTTCTCTTCAGACGCTAGGTTTTGGTGGGGGGTCAGCCCGATACTCCCCCGTGTCGATACTCCCCCGCGTCAATACTCCCCCGTGTCGATACTCCCCCGTGTCGATAGTCCCTCTCACAAAGATCCAAAAACAGTCAAATACAGATGTTTGTATATATTTGTGACTGATAATGCTTTCTGCTTGTTATCAAAGTTGTGTTGTGAAATGATGGATGTGTTGTGTGTTCTCTTCATAACAGCCGTCCGCGTTCAGAGTTGAGCAGCGACTTGTGTTTTTGGGGGGGGGACACACACACACACACACACACACACACACACACACACACACACACACACACACACACACGGGGGAGTATTGACGCGGGGGAGTATTGACGCGGGGGAGTATTGACGGAGTATTGACACGGGGGAGTATTGACACGGGGGAGTATTGACGCGGGGGAGTATTGACGCGGGGGAGTATTGACACGGGGGAGTATTGACGCGGGGGAGTATCGACGCGGGGGAGTATCGATACGCTCCCGGCTTGGTGGGAGTTCTTGATGTTGATGACGGGTGTGTGTGTGTGTGTGTGAGTGCGTGTGTGTGTGTGTGTGTGTGTGTGTGTGTGTGTGTGTGTGAGTGCGTGTGTGTGTGTGTGTGTGTGTGTGTGTATGAGTGCGCGCGTGTGTGTGTGTGTGTGCGTGTGTGTGTGTGTGTGTGTGTGTGTGTAATGTGTGTGTAATGTGTGTATATATTCCACGTCACACAGAGAACGTAGCGGAAAAACTTCCCATGATTGTTACAACATGCCCGCTTGCCTTCGTCCGCAAGAAGCGGAAAGATTACGAGACAGCTTGTCTTGAAGTATGGGCTCGGGGTTGGGATAGAGTGGTGGGGGGGGGGGAGAGTGTGGAAGGGAGTCGGGGTGGGGGGGGGGAGGGGGGGGAAGAAGAAGAAGGAGGAGGAGGGGGGGGGGGATAGGGGCTGGGTTGGGTAGTGGGGTGTGGGGGGGGGGGTACAAAAGAGAGAGAGACTACCCACCACGGCTATGAGTTATGACTTGAAGGGTTCGTTGGGGTGTAAAAGGGGGAGGGAGGTGTTAGTGGGGTGGGGGTGGGGGGGGGTGGGGGGTGACATCATGTCTGACAACTACAGCACCAATTCGAGCATGGTTTTTTTTTGGGGGGGGTGGGGGGAGGAGGAATGTTGGGGTGAGGTGGATGGAGGTGAATTCGGTTCGGTACCCAAACGCCTTTACCTACTTGATTTTCTCTCTTTCCTTTTTTTTTCTCTCTCTCTCTCTTGTGTGTGTGTGTGTGTGTGTGTGTGTGTGTGTGTGTGTGTGTGTGTGTGTGTGTGTGTGTGTGTGTGTGTGTGTTCTTTCTTTTTTTCTTTATTTGTTGCAGCTTCTTTAATGGTAGTGGTGGTGGGAGTGGTACACACACACACACACACACACACACACACACACACGCACACACACATGCTGCAAAGACACAAACAAACCAACACCGTTCAACAAAACAAAGCACACACACAAAAAAAAAGCAACCAAAATTGTCGCTACGAAAAGCCTATGTTAACTCACTCAGTACGGCCAGTCCTCTCTTCTCCGCTACACAGACCCCTCGGATGTCCAGTGGGTGTCTCAATGACCCAACCTTTAGCTTCCGTCGTCAGAATTGTGGTATTCTTTGTCAACATTCACCTCTTCAGTATAAGAGCCTTCCGCTTGCAATATTTTGATGTGGAAATTGGGGCGAAACGCTGTTGACGTCTTCTCTTTCGCCGTTCGTATGGAGAGAGTTAAATCCACAGCATCAGAACAACTGGACACTACACTACAGGCCCAATAAAAGGCACACAATAAAATATATTTTAAAAAAATAATTTAAACACACACACACACACACACACACACACACACACACACACACACACACACACACACACACACACACACACACACACATGCAAATAAACACACAAACCGACTCACTGGGCTACTTAGGATAGGAATAAATGTAAATGCTAACAACAACAGCCATCACCATCGTCATCGTCATCCACCATTCATCCATCACCGCTCATCCATCAGCGATCATCATCATCATAGTAGTAGTAGTAGTAGTAATTCAGCCCTTATATTATAATGTCTCCATTTTTCCTGTTTTAAAAAAAAAAGCGATAATAAAGCGAAAAATAAGCTTTGATTCAACAAAGTTTCGGGTGTAATTCTGTTTCTTTCTTTTTCTTCTTTGTGTATTATGAAAAATAGAAATACCCTTCTTGCAAGTTACTTGTCACTGAAGTACATTGCAATTGCTCAAAGTATTAAGGATGTATTTCTTTTTCTTTTTCTTTTCTATAGCAACATGTGTGAGCTGGGCAAAATTCTGTCAATAATGATGATGTTTCAATGAGAGATATATAACGTTCAATGCAAGAGGGGCGGGGATGGGGATGGGGAGGGGGGGGGGGGGGCAGAGGTTTCGGGGTAAAAGGGAGACAATAAGAGTTACTCGCATATTATTACCTGCCTTGTAAGCGTTGAGTCTTGTAAGGTAACAGTTCCTGCCACCCTCTAACCCCTCCCCCCCACCCCCGTCCCCCGACCCCCTCCCTCACCCCCCACACCCCGGACCCCCCACCCCCCCACCCCCCCACCCCCACCCCCAAGGGGAGTTAATTCTGTACATGGCTCCAACCATCATGCAACAGCTGTTTCGGTTTCTTGAAGAGCTCATCAAACCTGCTGTATACTGGCTCATATACCATTCAGCTCGCTGAGCAGGAGCCATTCCCATAACATCAAAGAGCATAATTGGGTAATGGCCGCGTACACGTCACGTCAGGTATGAGTATTTGCCTTGAAAAAATACTTACCTGAGTACTCAGTGAGTGAGTGTGTGTGTGTGTGTGTTTGTGTGTGTGTGAGAGAGAGAGAGAGAGAGTGTGTGTGTGTGTGTGTGTGTGTGTGTGTGTGTGTGTGTGTGTGTGTGTGTGCGTTGACAGATAGACATTCGGATTCGGATTTGGTTTCGGATGGGTTTATTCAAAAGGCCTTAGCCCCCTTATGACGGGGTGGTGTGTAAACTTATTTCGAAAACATTGTGACATAGAGTATATGATACAATAAAACAAAACAATACCTAGATTGATAATCAGAAACAACTAAATGACCGGATTTTGAATGTTTTGTATAGATAAGTTGCAAACTGTCTGACTTCTTCTTCACGACGTGACGTCATAAGCAAAGCTAGTTTAAACATTGAAGGCTGAGAGTAATATTTCTGGGGTATGAAATTATACCTTAGTTCACATAACTTTGGACAACAAAACATGAAATGTAATTCGTTTTCTTCTGCATTTGTGCACAATGGACAAATAAAATCATGATCACTATGCTGTGTGTATCGAAAATGATGAATTGCAGTATCTGAAAGCCCAAACCTAAATCTTGTCATGACATATTTTCAATGTTTTGCCAAATTCATGGATAAATACGTTGGGACACAATGTAAAGAGTTGATCTGATAATACACATGAAATCTATCTTCTTCTTCTTCTGCGTTCACTCGTATGCACACGAGTGGGCTTTTACGTGTATGACCGTTTTTACCCCGCCATGTAGGCAGCCATACTCCGTTTTCGGGGGTGTGCATGCTGGGTATGTTCTTGTTTCCATAACCCACCGAACGCTGACATGGATTACAGGATCTTTAACGTGCGTATTTGATCTTCTGCTTGCATATACACACGAAGGGGGTTGTGGCACTAGCAGGTCTGCACATATGTTGACCTGGGAGATCGTAAAAATCTCCACCTTTTACCCACCAGGCGCCGTCACCGTGATTCGAACCCGGGACCCTCAGATTGACAGTCCAACGCTTTAACCACTCGGCTATTGCGCCCGTCATGAAATCTATCACTTTCTTGCGTTGACAGATAGAGAGAGATGGAGCAACATGATAGTGGAGGAAGACAGGTGTGGATAATGACAAACACCTCTCTTCCGTCAATGAAGAAAATGACTTTGCAAAGTTGCTTTAAATCTCAGGAAGGGTGTGTGTGTGTGTGTGTGTGTGTGTGTGTGTGTGTGTGTGTGTGTGTGTGTGTGTGTGTGTGTGTGTGCGTGCGCGCGCGCGCTTGTGAGCCTACAGTTAGATTCTTGTGTGTGTGTTTGTGTGTGTGTGCGCGCGCTGCTGTGTTTGGAAAGTGCACTCAGAATGTGTGTGTTTCATTGCTTATGTTTGGTGTGCGCGTGAGAGCCTGTGAGTGTCTGTGTGAGTGTGAATGTGTGTCTGGGTGTGCTTGATCGTGCGTGCGTGTAAGACTCCCAAGCGTGCGCGCGCGTGCTCGTGTGTGTGTGTGTGTGAGTGTGTGTGTGTCCAACGCTTTAACCATTCGGCTATTGCGCCCGTCGCTCACTTGATTGGTTTCATATCTTTAGTTTCAGAATGTAAAAAAAAAAAATAAATAAAATAATAGCATGTAGATAAATAAAGAAATAAGTAAATATATAGATAAATGAATGTTGTTAAATATGTAGTGGAATGTCAATAGACATAGTCTATGGTTGGGTTTAGTGTAAATGATAAAGTAAAATGATGAAATAATGAATGAATGAATAAATAAATGATAAATGAATTAAGTAAATTAAGATAAATAATTTTTTTTTAAACAAGAGTGGCTGGCTGGCTGGATGGATGGATGGATGGCAAGTTTGTACTCATTTCTCACAAAGCGGCGATCTTACTAATGTCAGTAAATGCCAGTGCTTTGCCTGGATGGACTCTCTCTCTCTCTCTCTCTCTCTCTCTCTCTCTCTCTCTCTCTCTCTCTCTCTCTCTCTCTCTCTCTCACGGGCCTGGCCTGGTTAACGCCGGGATATTATTATAAACGGAAGCGTAGAGTACAGCCTTGTCAACGAAGTCCCAAACCAAAATGGACCTCGATAACAACATCGTCATCATCATCGTCATCTCCCTCCTCCTTCATCATCATCATCATCTCTCTCTCTCTCTCTCTCTCTCTCTCTCTCTCTCTCTCTCTCTCTCTCTCTCTCTCTCTCTCTCTCTCTCTCTCTTTCTCTCCCTCTTCCTCTCTCTCTCCCTCTCTCTCTCTCTCTTTCTCTCTCTCTCCCTTTCTCTCCCTCTTCCTCTCTCTCTCCCCCTCTCTCTCTCTTTCTCTCTATCTCTCTCTCTCTCCCTCTCCCTCTCTCTCTCCCTCTCTCTCTCTCCCTCTCCCTCTCTCTCTCCCTCTCTCTCTCTCTCTTTCTCTCTCTCTCCCTCTCTTTCTCTCTCCCTCTCTCTCTCTCCCTCTCTCTTTCTCTCCCTCTTCCTCTCTCTCTCCCTCTCTCTCTCTCTCTTTCTCTCTCCCTCTCTCTCTCTTTCCCCCCTCTCTCTCTCTCTCTCTTTCTCTCTCCCCCTCTCTCTCTTTCTCTCTCCCCCTCTCTCTCTCTCACTCTCCCCCACTCCATCCCTCTCTCTCCCTCTCCCTCCCCCCCTCTCTCTCTCTCTCTCTCCCTCTCCTCTGTCTGTCTTTCTGTCTGTCTTTTGCCATCTCTTTCTCTTCATCTCTTTCTACATCTGTCCACCCCCCTGCTCTCCTTCTTTCTGTTGTGCGAAATGGTAAAAAAAAAAAATAATAATAAATAAATAAATAAAAATAAAACAAACGTTAGCCCTCTCGCATAAAAGATGTTCTTTTGGGGCCTGGGGTTTGGATACGTGTGATTCTCTGTCTCTTCTTTCTCCTGTTCTCAGGGGGGCGGGGGGGGGGGGGGGGGGGGGGGTTACAATCAGAGACGAGAGAAGAAAAGAAACAGCAACGCAAAAGACAGAAAAAATGGTGAGCGCTCACATACCTGCGCGTGCGCCGGGCACACACAACCATACACACACGCGCGCACACACACACACACACACACACACACACACACACACACACACGCGCGTACACACACACACACATACGCACGCACGCACGCACACACACACACACACACACACACACACACACACACACACACACACACGGAACGGGTCAATCACCAGTCGATCTAAACCACTCCTCTCTCTATCAACAAACAGACACCAATGAACCCAAAGACCACCAGAAAAAAAAAAAAAAAAAAGAAAGAAAGAAAGAGAGATACTGACACAGAACAGATAGAAAAAACAACACAGAGAGGCAGAGAGTTAGAAAGAACAGAGGACGGGCGCAATAGCCGAGTGGTTAAAGTGTTGGACTGTCAATCTGAGGGTCCCGGGTTCGAATCACGGTGACGGCGCCTGGTGGGTAAAGGGTGGAGATTTTTACGATCTCCCAGGTCAACATAAGTGCAGACCTGCCAGTGCCTGAACCCCCTTCGTGTGTATACGCAAGCAGAAGATCAAATATGCACGTTAAAGATCCTGTAATCCATGTCAGCGTTCGGTGGGTTATGGAAACAAGAACATATCCAGCATGCACACCCCCGAAAACGGAGTATGGCTGCCTACATGGCGGGGTAAAAACGGTCATACACGTAAAAGCCCACTCGTGTGCATACGAGTGAACACAGAAGAAGAAGAAGAAGAAAGAACAGAGGAAGAGAGATATGAGACACTGGAGACAGAGAGAGACAGAGAAAGACAGGGAGGGGAACACACAGGAGAAGACAGAGACAGAGACAGACGGGCAGAGAGAGACTGTCAGACAGACAGACACAGAGAGAGATACAGACAGACAGAGAGAGAGAGAAACTGGAAGCACAAGATACAGAGACTGAGAGAGGGACAGAGACAGAGAGACAGAGACAGACAGACATACATATACAGACAGACAGAGAGACAGACAGAGAAAGACACACACAGATAGACAGAGAGAGAGAGAGAGAGATGGAGACAGAGACAGACAGACAGACGCAGACACAGAGAGAGACAGGGAGAGAGAGAGAGAGAAGTGCTCAGATACAGAGGCAGAGAGACAGAGACAGACAGAGAGATTCAGGCAAAGAGAGAGAGAGAGATGAAGACAGAGACAGACAGACAGAGAGATACAGACAAAGAGAAAAAGAGAGAGAGAGAGAGAGAGAGAGAGAGAGAGAGAGAGAGATGAAGACAGAGACAGACAGACAGAGAGATACAGACAAAGAGAAAAAGAGAGAGAGACTGGAAGCACTCAGATACAGAGAAAGAGAAACAGAGACAGAGACAGGGAGACACAGAAAAGAAAGAGACAGACAGACAGAGAGACAGAGACAGAGACAGAGAGAGACAGAGAAACTGGAAGCACTCAGATACAGAGAAAGAGAAACAGAGACAGGGAGATACAGAAAAGAAAGAGACAGACAGACAGAGACAGAGACAGACAGAGAGACACAGAGAGACTGGAAGCACTCAGATACAGAGAAAGAGAAACAGAGACAGAGACAGGGAGACACAGAAAAGAAAGAGACAGACAGACAGAGACAGAGACAGACAGAGACAGAGAGACAGAGACAGAGAGACTGGAAGCACTCAGATACAGAGAAAGAGAAACAGAGACAGGGAGATACAGAAATGAAAGAGACAGACAGACAGACAAACAGAGACAGAGACAGACAGAGAGACACAGAGAGACAGAGAGAGTGGAAGCACTCAGATACAGAGAAAGAGAAACAGAGACAGGGAGACACAGAAATGAAAGAGACAGACAGACAGACAGAGACAGAGACAGACAGAGAGACACAGAGAGACAGAGAGACTGGAAGCACTCGGATACAGAGAAAGAGAAACAGAGACAGGGAGACACAGAAATGAAAGAGACAGACAGAGACAGACAGAGAGACACAGAGAGACAGAGAGAGTGGAAGCACTCAGATACAGAGAAAGAGAAACAGAGACAGGGAGACACAGAAAAGAAAGAGACAGACAGACAGACAAACAGAGACAGACAGAGACAGAGACAGAGAGACTGGAAGCACTCAGATACAGAGAAAGAGAAACAGAGACAGAGACAGGGAGACACAGAAAAGAAAGAGACAGACAGACAGAGACAGAGACAGACAGAGACAGACAGAGAGAGAGTGGAAGCACTCGGTGTTTACGGCTCATGTGGGCGAACGACTGCAGGCTCTGTATCCTTGCTATTGAGACCAAACTGGGTGCACAAACATCATCACAGCCCCGAGCGGGCCCCGAGACTCAAAGCCAGTATATTTTCCTCCGGAAGCCGGCCTCGTCTTCGCCGCGACCCTCCCAGCATGCACCTGCGGCTTCCGGTGAGCGGTCGTGAAGGAGGGCGTTGTTTTTTGGGGGGGAGAGTTGCCTCCCTTCACCCACCCACCCACACCCCCCTCCCCCCGGATTCAGGAGGAAGAGAAAAGAAAAAAGAAAAAGAGGGAGGGGTTGGGGGATTGAGGAGTGTGTTGGGGATGTGTGTGGGGGTATGGGGGGGTTGGGTATGGGCGGCAGGGGGTGAAGGGCTGGGGGGCGGGGGGGTGGGGGGACAGCAGAAAGGGGTGGCGGGATTCTTGGAGAAGGTCTTGTTCTTGTTCTTGTTCTTTCTTCTTCTTCTTCTTCTTCTGATTTCATTTCTATTTTATTTTTAGTTTGTCTTTTGTTTCATGTTTTCTTTCTTTAAATGGGCAGAATTGTAAGAATATGATTTTTTTTTAAAATAATAATAATAATAATAATAATAACAATAATAATAATAATAATAATAATAAATTGATAATAATAATGATGATGATGATGGTAACAATAAAGGCCATTATTGTGCCTATTTTCTTTATCCATTAAAGATTCAATCAGTTCAATCACCCAGTCTTCGTCGTCGTGTCGTCGTCGTCGTCGTCGTCGTAGTAGTAGTAGTAGTAGTAGTAGTAGTAGTAGTAGTAGTAGTAGTGGTATTCCTTCTCTCATCTTCCATACATTTTGCTCTTTATTATTACTCTTCTTTTTCCTCCACACCTACTACTTCTACTGCTACTGGAGTTGTTGTGTGTGTTTTTTTTTCTGCGAGGGTTCTTTGTTAACTGTCAAACTTATGGAAAGAAATTGTTGGGGTAATCGACAACATGTCCCTCTCGGTATATCAAAAATTCAATCAGTTGGATCTTCTCCGTTTTCTCTTTATCTTCATCCGTGTGTGTGTGTGTGTGTGTGTGTGTGTGTGTGTGTGTGTGTGTGTGTATGTATGTGTGTGTGTGTGTGTGTGTGTGTGTGTGTGTGTGTGTTGTGTGTGTGTGTGTGTGTGTGTGTGTGTGTGTATGTGTGTGTGTGTGTGTGTGTGTGTGTGTGTGTGTGTGTGTGTGTGTGTGTGTGTGTGTGTGTGTGTGTGTGTGTGTGTGTTTCTTTTAGATTCTTCCTCATCCATTCTTTGTATATTTTCTGTAGTCTTTTGTTTTTTCGTCGCAAAACCATCGTAATTTGGGATGGCTTGGGGGCGGGGGGGGGGGGGGGGGGGGGAGTTCTGTTATCTCAGAATGTATATGTCAGCCAGTACATTTCTTTTTTTCTATTTTCAGTATAAGCGCAGGGCTTTATACTAAGAATTAATGTGTTTATTACCGTACAAAGGGGAACTTTGGGACAAGCATTAACGTGTTTCTTACCGTACACATTGGGGGATTTTGGGACAGGCATTAACGTGTTTATTACCGTACAAAGGTGGGATTTGGGGACAGCAATTAACTTGTTTATTACCGTACAAAGGGGGGCTTTGGGGTAGGCATCAACGTGTTTAGTACCGTACAAAGGGGGGACTTTGGGACAGGCATCAACGTGTTTAGTACCGTACAAAGGGGGATTTTGGGACAGGCATTAACGTGTTTAGTACCGTACAAAGGGGGGACTTTGGGACAGGCATTAACGTGTTCATTACCGTACAAAGGGGGGGTTTGGGGACAGGCATTAACGTGTTTATTACCGTATAATGGGGGACTGTGTGACAGGCACTAACGTGTTTATTACCGTACAAAGGGGGGATTTGGGGACAGGCATTAACGTGTTTATTACCGTACAAAGGGGGGATTTGGGGACAGGCATTAACGTGTTTCTTACCGGAAAAAGGGCGATTTTGGAACAGGCATTAACGTGTTTCTTACCGTACAAAGGGCGATTTTGGGACAGGCATTAACGTGTTTCTTACTGTACAAAGCGGGACTTTGTAACATGCATTAACGTGTTTATTACCGTACAAAGGGGGACTTTAGAACAGGCATTAACGTGTTTATTACCGTACAAAGGGGGGACTTTGGAACAGGAATTAACGTGTTTATTACCGTACAAAGGGGGACTTTTGAACAGGAATTAACGTGTTTATTACCGTACAAAGGGGGACTTTGGAACAGGAATTAACGTGTTTATTACCGTACAAAGGGGGACTTTGGAACAGGAATTAACGTGTTTATTACCGTACAAAGGGGGACTTTGGAACAGGAATTAACGTGTTTATTAC
>NC_134877.1:16685851-16690851 GCF_041734735.1 Babylonia areolata | reverse complement strand
GCCCTCCCTCCCCCTTCCACTCTCTCCCCCTCCTCTCGCTCTCTCTCTCTCTCGATCTCTCCCCTCTCTCTCTCTCCCCTCCCTCCCCCTCCCTCTCTCTCCCCCTCCTCTCGCTCTCTCTCTCTCTCTCCCCCTCCCTCTCTCCCCCCTCTCTCTCTCCCCTCCCTCCCCTCCCTCTCTTTCCCCCTCCTCTCGCTCTCTCTCTCTCTCCCTCTCTCCCCCCTCTCTCTCTCCCATCCCTCCCCCTCCTCCTCTCTCCCCCCTCCTCTCGCTCTCTCTCTCTCTCCCTCCATCTCTCCCCCCCTCTCTCTCTCTCCCCTCCCTCCCCCTTCCTCTCTCTCCCCCTCCTCTCTCTCTCTCTCTCTCTCTCTCGCACTCTTTCTGTCTCTCTTGCGTGCACAGAACAAAGGGCAGTGTCCAGACAAAGCAAGATACACAAAGAGAAGACGCAAGGACCAGCCGCCGTGGCGAAGTGGTTAGCGTCGCGGACTCGGACTGACGGCTGGGAGGACGCGGGTTCGAATCCCAGCGGAGGTGGGTTTTTCGGCCCGCGACCGGCTCCTACCCAGAGTTGAGTGTGCTGTGGGCTTAAATGGGGAGACTGGGACCACACAGTCGAGTGTCATCCACTTCAAGGATGCGTCTTTGGGTGTGTTGCTCTAATTACCTGACCAACACTGCAAGTGTCTGTATCTCTCGGGCCTGATTAACGCCGGGATATCATTATGACAGGAAGCGTATATTACAGCATTGTCACGCAGTCCCAAACCAAAATGGACTTCCACAGCAACATCGTCATCATCATCGTCATCCTCCTCCTCCTTCATTATCATCAATATAAACAAAACAGTCTTAAAGTCTGTGGCCTTTCATACCCTGCTCTCATGGTGACCTCAGTTTCTATACCCCCACACTTCCGTGCTCGGGGTGAGTCCTGTCAATGTCTCCAGTGTCGGCAGATCCGTGGGGGACTGTTGTTTGAGGGACGTGGTGGCGGTCTCCACTTTGGGAGGGACGCTCACTCAGTTGGTTCCGCGACTAAGCCATTATTGTCGTTAGTAGGGGGCTTAGTAGGTGGTGTCCTAAGTACGTTAAATCAGAACGGGCACCACTGAACACCTCCGAAGTGACTCAGCAGCAGTGCAGGGTCTCCTCTGGTGTGTGGCCTCCTGGCGACCTAATATCGATGGTTCCCTGTGGACTGCCGACGCTGGAACTGTGACGGACGAACCTGGGTGTGGTCGTGTATGGGGGAATCTTAATGAGTAATGCCACTGAAACGGTGCAGATGATGGGGCAGCTAAAAAAAAATATATAAATAAATAAAATAAAATAAAAAAAAGAGAGAGAAGACGCAAGTTGTGCACTGGACGCTTCGTGTCACTGTCCAAACAAAAAAAGCCGCGAAAGGGAGGTAACCAGAGACGGCATTTCTCGCCTAAGGGAACGAAGTTAGTTCCCCTGTCATTGTGGTGTGCGTGTCTAGATGTGGCACAAGCTTGTTAAATGTTGCCCTTTTTTCTTTTTTTCTTTTTTTTCTTTTTTTTTCTTTCTTTTTTTTTCTTTCTTTTTTTTTCTTTCTTTTTGTTTTCTTTTGTCTTTTTCTCCACTCATTTGCCTACTACGAAGCCTATCTTTATTTTTATCATCATTTGAAAGTGTTTACATAATTATTTCATTATTGTGTTTAACAGCCGAGTGGTCAAAGCGTTGGACTTTCAATCTGAGGGTCCTATGGTTCGAATCTCGATGACGGCGCCTGGTGGGTAAAGGGTGGAGATTTTTCCGATCTCCCAATTCAGTATTTGTGCAGACCTGCTTGTGCATGAACCCCCTTCGTGCGTATACGCACACAGAGGACGAAATACGTACGTTAACTCTCTCCATACGAACGGCGAAAGAGACGACGTTAACAGCGTTTCACCCCAATTACCATCATCAAAATATTGCAAGCGGAAGGCTCTTATACTGAAGAGGTGAATGTTGACAAAGAATACCACAATTCTGACGACGGAAGCTGAAGGTTGGGTCGATCATTCAAACACCCACTGGACATCCAGGGGTCTGTGTAGAGGAGAAGAGAGGACTGGCCGTACTGAGTGAGTTAAAGATCCTATGATCCATGTCAGTGTTCGGTGGATTATGGAAACAAGAACATACCCAGCATGCACACCCCCGAAAACGGAGTATAGCTGCCCACATGGCCGTGTAAATAAACAAAACGGTCATACACGTAAAAATGCTGCATGTCTGACTGACTGTGTATCTGTTCGTGCCTGAAATCGGAATGCATGACACAGGAAACGAATGATGAACGCCCGGCAATGGCAGCCGTCAGTCGGCTCTACCCACTTAGGTAGACAGCCTGTTTTGCAGATGACGCCGTGTTCGTAAAGCGCTTAGAGCTTGGTTTCTGATCGAGGATAGGCGTTATATGAGCTGTGTCCACGTCATTCATTCAGCATCAGCACTATCATCATCATTTATCGTCCATTCGATTGTTTTGTTTAATTTCATGTAATGTGATGTCATGTTTTTTCACAAACCTAGGGAAAGCTCTTATAAGGCCTTATCAACGTGTTGGGCTTGTGTGTAGGTCAAGTATCAGCTTTCATATTATTTTATTCTATTTTATTTCAGTTTATGTTGTTGTTTTGCTGTTTTGATTTGTTTGGTTTGTTGTTGTTGTTGTTTTGTTTTTGTTTGGTTTTTGTTGTTTTGTTGTTTTGTTTTTGGGGGTTTTTGTTTTTTGTTTTTTTGTTTTGTTTTGGGGTTGTTGTTGTTTTTTTTGTTTGTTTGGGTTGTTGCTGTTTTTTACGTAACTGCGGTGCAGCGACATGGTTCAGTAACGTGTTCAGAGAGCTACGGTATCCTTTACAAGTCGACGACCTGAAGAACACCACCACCAACTTTGTATTCAAATAATTTTTCAGAGCACCTGACATCACGGCATCAGTACTCCGTAGTACCGCCACGGGCACACATGGCTGTGTAGTAGGATGCGGGAAACGATTCAGTTCAGACGTGAAAGAAACAGGTGTATCAGCGTGTCTGTGTGTGTGTGTGTGTGTGTGTGTGTGTGTGTGTGTGTGTGTGTGTGTGTGTGTGTGTGTGTATAGGATACTCTCTCTCTCTCTCTCTCTCACACACACACACACACACACACACACACACACACACACACATGCAAATAAACACACAAGAGGGAAAAAGAGTGGATGAAACACACACACACACACACACACACACACACACACACAGAGAGAGAGAGAGAAAGAGAGAGAGAGAGAGCATCAGTAAGGAAATACAGTTTATTATGAACAGATGGAAAACTGACGCCTTCAAAACAAAATCAGTGATACTAGTATCAGGAATACTGTATGCCTATGCTGATAGAAAATATACATATTCCTCCTTGACTTAAGATAAAAGAGTTCATTCCCATACCTTCTAACAATTCGGTTACTACAATTAGTTCATCAGTCCTTAACCAGTGGATTTTTTTTTTTTTTAAATTAATTTGTCCACGTGTCCACAAAATATTCAACTCTTCATCCTTACCTTTCTTTTCTTTTTCTTTTTTTTTTCTTTTTTTTTTTAAGTCCATGCAAATGTCCATTATTGAGCTGATTACCAGTAAGCGTTTTGATATCAATTTTTAACTCTATCCGTTCTTATTAGTCAGTTGATCTTGTGGTTAATCAATTCAATTCAGTTTTTTTTCCTTGTTACCCCCCCCCCCCCACCCCCCCCCCCCACACACACACACACACAACCCTCCCCACCCCCACCACACCCCAAATTTCCTTGTCCGTTTTAAATTTCTGTTTCTCGTCACATTTGTAATTCATACATTTCGAGCACGTCTGCACACACGCACGCACGAACACATGCACAAATGAATAACTTACCCAAGCCCATTCCTGCTCAAGGGAAAATACCCGATGGACACTTTTTAAAGATTACAATCAAGCATGAGTTATCTCCCTTGGTACAGGAAACCGCGTCAGTTTGCCTCCTTCGCACCTGCCGAAGTATTTTCGTCAGTAAAGGGTCACCATCACATCACTGATCATGAGATACATTCTACAGGTCAGGGGTGTCACTCGGCAGTCTGTATATCGATTATATCCTCTTTGGGTTATGCATGACGGTAACAATCAAAATCAATCACATCAACAGAAGGCACACAAAAAATAGGAACTTCGGTAAAATCTGGTGTGCTCACAGATTGTTGTTCTTTTGGTTTGGTTGGTTGGTTTGTTTTGTTGTTTTTGTTTTATTTGTTTTTTTTTGTTTTGGTGTTGTTGTTGTTTGCTTGTTGTTTTGGGGGGGGGGGGGGGTTTATGGGGAGGGGGGGGTTGTTTGTTTGTTGTTGCTGTTGTTTTTGTTGTTTGTTGTTGTCGTTTTGTTTTTGTTTTGTTTTTTGTGTGTGTGGTTTTTTGTGTTTTGTTGTTGTTGGGGTCTTTTTTTGGTGGGGGGGGGGGGGGGGGGGGGGGGGTCAGGGAGTTTGCGAAATCCAGTTCTATTCAAGAGAAAGAAATGCTGGAGGCTTTAGAATTCACACTAACACCAAGAGTTAACTCCCTTCGTATTGACCTCTGTCGACAGTTTTGTGGAAAAGCGTGTGGTGTGATGACTGTGGTGTGATGTGATGAGGTGCGTCAGTCGTGACGTAACGTGATCGTGGTGGAGTTGTTGCGTTGAGTGCATGTACGATAAGCGTGCGCATGCGCGTACAAGAGTATATCCAGGAGGTTAAATGATTGCATGTGTTAGTGCGAGAGGAAAATGAATTCGCGTCTTTTGATCGTTGCGTGTGGATGGATGGGACGACTGACTTGAACGTGGTAAAATGTGATGTGTGGGAAAGAATGTCAAAGTTTGTTGCTGTTGTTGTTGTTGTTGTTGTTGTTGCTGCTGTTGCTGTTGTTGTTGTTGTTGTTGCTGCTGCTGTTGTTGTTGTTGTTGTTGCGGCTGTTTTTGGTGTTTTTGGGTTT
>NC_134877.1:16679468-16681968 GCF_041734735.1 Babylonia areolata | reverse complement strand
CGGCCCGCGACCGGCTCCTACCCAGAGTTGAGTGTGCTGTGGGCTTAAATGGGGAGACTGGGACCACACAGTCGAGTGTCATCCACTTCAAGGATGCGTCTTTGGGTGTGTTGTTCTAATTACCTGACCAACACTGCAAGTGTCTGTATCTCTCGGGCCTGATTAACGCCGGGATATCATTATGACAGGAAGCGTAGAGTACAGCCTTGTCACGCAGTCCCAAACCAAAATGGACCTCCACAGCAACATCGTCATCATCATCGTCATCCTCCTCCTCCTTCATTATCATCAATATAAACAAAACAGTCTTAAAGTCTGTAGCCTTTCATGCCCTGCTCTCATAGTGACCTCAGTTTCTATACCCCCCCACTTCCGTGCTTGGGGTGAGTCCTGTCAATGTCTTCAGTGTCGGCAGATCCATGGGGGACTGTTGTCTGAGGGACGTGGTGGCGGTCTCCACTTTGGGAGGGACGCTCACTCAGTTGGTTCCGCGACTAAGCCATTATTGTCGTTAGTAGGGGGCTTAGTAGGTGGTGTCCTAAGTACGTTAAATCAGAACGGGCACCACTGAACACCACCGAAGTGACTCAGCAGCAGTGCAGGGTCTCCTCTGGTGTGTGGCCTCCTGGCGACCTAATATCGATGGTTCCCTGCGGACTGCCGACGCTGGAACTGTGACGGACGAACCTGGGTGTGGTCGTGTATGGGGGAATCTTAATGAGTAATGCCACTGAAACGGTGCAGATGATGGGGCAGCTAAAAAAAATATATAAATAAATAAAATAAAATAAATTTAAAAAAAGAGAGAGAAGACTCAAGTTGTGCATTGGACGCTTCGAGTCACTGTCCAAACAAAAAAAAGCCGCGGAAGGGAGGTAACCAGATAAGGCATATCTCGCCTAAGGGAACGAAGTTAGTTCCCCTGTCATTGTGGTGTGCGTGTCTGGATGTGGCACAAGCTTGTTGAATGTTGCCCTTTTTTCTTTTTTTCTTTTTTTTTTTTTCTTTCTTTTTCTTTTTTTTCTTTTCTTTTTTTTTTTTTTCTTTTGTCTTTTTCTCCACTCATTTGCCTACTACGAAGCCTATCTTTATTTTTATCATCATTTGAAAGTGTTTACATAATTATTTCATTATTGTGTTTAACAGCCGAGTGGTCAAAGCGTTGGACTTTCAATCTGAGGGTCCTATGGTTCGAATCTCGATGACGGCGCCTGGTGGGTAAAGCGTGGAGATTTTTCCGATCTCCCAATTCAGTATTTGTGCAGACCTGCTTGTGCATGAACCCCCTTCGTGCGTATACGCACACAGAGGACGAAATACGTACGTTAACTCTCTCCATACGAACGGCGAAAGAGACGACGTTAACAGCGTTTCACCCCAATTACCATCATCAAAATATTGCAAGCGGAAGGCTCTTATACTGAAGAGGTGAATGTTGACAAAGAATACCACAATTCTGACGACGGAAGCTGAAGGTTGGGTCGGTCATTCAGACACCCACTGGATATCCAGGGGTCTATGTAGAGGAGAAGAGAGGACTGGCCGTACTGAGTGAGTTAAAGATCCTATGATCCATGTCAGTGTTCGGTGGGTTATGGAAACAAGAACATACCCAGCATGCACACCCCCGAAAACGGAGTATAGCTGCCCACATGGCCGTGTAAATAAACAAAACGGTCATACACGTAAAAATGTTGCATGTCTGACTGACTGTGTATCTGTGCGTGCCTGAAATCGGAATGCATGACACAGGAAACGAATGATGAACGCCCGGCAATGGCAGCCGTCAGTCGGCTCTACCCACTTAGGTAGACAGCCTGTTTTGCAGATGACCTCGTGTTCGTAAAGCGCTTAGAGCTTGGTTTCTGATCGAGGATAGGCGTTATATGAGCTGTGTCCACGTCATTCATTCAGCATCAGCATTATCATCATCAATTATCGTCCATTCGATTGTTTTGTTTAATTTCATGTAATGTGATGTCATGTTTTTTCACAAACCTAGGGAAAGCTCTTATAAGGCCTTATCAACGTGTTGGGCTTGTGTGTAGGTCAAGTATCAGCTTTCATAGTATTTTATTCTATTTTATTTCAGTTTATGTTGTTGTTTTGCTGTTTTGATTTGTTTGGTTTTTTGTTGTTGTTGTTGTTGGTGGTGTTGTTGTTTTGTTTTTGTTTGGTTTTTGTTGTTTTGTTGTTTTTGTTTTTTGTTGTTTTTTTGTTTTTGTTTTTTTGTTTTGTTTTGGGGTTGTTGTTTTGTTTTGTTTTGTTTTTTGTTTGTTTGGGTTGTTGTTGTTTTTTACGTACCTGCGGTGCAGCGACATGGTTCAGTAACGTGTTCAGAGAGCTACGGTATCCTTTACAAGTCGACGACCTGAAGAACACCACCACCGACTTTGTATTCAAATAATTTTTCAGAGCACCTGACATCACGGCATCAGTACTCCGTAGTACCGCCACGGGCACACATGGCTGTGCAGTAGGATGCGGGAAACCATTCAGT
>NC_134877.1:16631968-16666968 GCF_041734735.1 Babylonia areolata | reverse complement strand
GTGTAAGTAACCATCGTGCCTAGTCCGTTTCATTTCAGTTTCCTCTCCCGGTTTTATTCAGTTCCCCCCCCCCACCCCCCACCCCCACCCCGTCCCACACTTTTCTCTCTCTCCCCCCCTCCCCCCCCCCCCGTCCCGGCCGCGCCCCACCCCCCAACCCTCTGCCGCCCCCTGATCCACTCTCCAGCATCCCTCTGCACTCGGCTCTAAGTTTACGAGATTATACGTGACCTCTTTTTCTCAGTTCTTTTTCTTCTGACGGTGTTTTTGTGCAGTCCGTTCCGCTCAGTTTTCTATGTCTTTTAGCACACTGGCACCCACCCTCCATCCCGGGTCTGGTCCCGCGACCCCTTCAACTGTCCTCCGGCAGTCCACCCGGTCCACCCGTCCGCGGCCTCGAGTCCTCCAAGATTCACTGTGACGGGATTATAGCTAGTCAAGTTGGATACATGACGTTTTTTTGTTGTCACTAGTGAGTGTTTTTTTAAATGACGTCATTTGAGCTCTGGCCGCGGCAAAACGACCCTCCACCCCCAAACCCCTTCTCAGTGCAAAGCTGAGGGTTCTGAACATTAATCAAAACCGTGAAAACAGACTTTTGAACAACTCAGTATTCACTTTCATAGATGTCTCAGAGTTGATCAGCAAGAAACCATAAGGAGAATTCGTCTGTTATGTACGATAACATGTTGGTCAATGCGAGGAAATTCAGGGCATGTGTTTCGTTAATTAAGCATCAGTGAAGAAGAAGAAGAAGAAGAAGAAGAGGAGGAAGAAAAAAAAATTACCACGCATGGTAAGTCTTTTGCTCCAACGACGCGGCACACTATGAGCCTTCTGCTTGTTCTGTTGTCTGCCAGTTCAAGACCAGCGACAACAAAACAAAAAAACAAAAACAAAAAAATATCGATCCACCCTGCTGCTCGCTGCAAGACTGTGTTTCTTCTCTCACAAAGCTCTCTCAGTGGTCCTGTGTTGGCTGTGTCACACACTCTCTCATAACCACGTGCGCGCGCGTGCAAGCCGGCCGTCGACGATGATGCAAAAGGTCGGGGTTCACTCATCCGGGCAAGCCGTGATGCTGCGCTGACCTCCATTGAGTGAGTGCTAGCGATGCCCAATGTGTGTGCGGCGGCGTTTGGTGCTGCTGGTGTGTGTATTGAGGGGCAGTCGAAACAATAAGTAGAAGACCTGCCGGCAAGCTTTTGTGGATGTGTTACGGCTTCACTGCGGTCCATCTACTTCATAGACGACGCTGCTGCAAGTCAGACAAAGCCGACCGGCGGATGATATCAGTTCTAACAGGTACGCAACGTTTGTTTCAGTTTTGTTTTGGGTGTCGTGTTCACGATTGTCGCTCATGTTTCATTGTTTTTGTCGGTTTCGTTGTCAGCGTCTGGGCTTGGGACAGAAGAAGCGTGTTTGTGAAAGCTCAGTGAGCAAAGGAAACTCTTCTGAGAGGAGAAAATTTTTTGGTATGAATCAAACTTAATTGAGGGGTATGTCATGTTTGTGACAAAAAAAAATGAAAAGGATTTTTTTTTTTTTTAAGGATTCGTGTTTACCTCAAGTCACCACAAAGTATGGAACTTTCATCTGCATTCTTCAGTGGTGGAAGTTGCGTTTGGTCGGTTTCTAACATAAACATTTCTTGAAGCAGACGACTTTTTTCCGGAATGGACGAGTTCGTGGCGATAATGCATGCATTTGTGCGTCACAACGTGGTTCGAGTGGTTTTAGACCACTTCGTACAGGTCTTACATAATTTATGTTATTCTTTACGAATGCTTGCTTTGGCGAAAAATCGCGTCAGTTATTTTCACAGCTGCTTGACCGCATCGCGAAGAAAAAGGCGACGTTTTGTGGAGAAATTGATTGAATTTATTACTGGTCAGATTTGTCAGCTCTCTTGGGAATTGTAAAGCTGGATAATCTTTGAAAGATGGGAAAAATTGATCTTGTACCATACAGAATGATCGTGAGAGATGGACCAGAAGTTTGGGGTGAAAAGCCTATTAATGGCAAGTGTGCTGGTGACCCAGATCCCAAAGCATTTTGCTACACAGAAATTGATTTGTGAAACTGAAAGTATATTCAACCCCAATACTGTTTTCTCTGCGTTGGCAGTATGGTAGTATGGGACTATTACAACTGCTATATTGTTAATGTTTCTGTCTGTATGGAACAGTTAACTGGCCTCCAAGTGAAACATGGAGCCAAGAATCACAGCCTCTGAAATTCACAACACACACACACACACACACACACACACACATACACATATGTATAGATATATATATGCAAAGTTCATGTTTTTCTTCTCCCATCTTTTTTCCTTTCGCCTCATCTGGTATAGCTTTTTGTGAAAAGATTAAGGACTGAACACACACACACACACACAAAAACACATGGACATGCAAACACGCACGCACACACACACACACACACACACACACACATCTGCTTGCACTTACTGAAACAGGCATGCAATCAGAAGCACTCCCTCTTGCTCAGATTAAAGAATGATATTGATATTAGTTTCTGTATACATTTATGTAATGACTATATTCTGTATATAGTCCCTTCAGAGATCAAGTATCTCAGTGTCAGAGAGAGTGTGTGGGTGTGTTGTCAATGTGGTGTGTTTGATGTGTCCATGTCAGTTCGTCATATGGATAGATCATAACATGTCACTTCAGCTACTGTGTGTATCTAGGTTTGCATTTGGTTGCAGTTTTTGCCTGTGAAATTGTATTCATCAACTTCATGCTCATGTGAGCATACTATGGAGTGGTTGTGTGTGTTTATATATATATATATATATATATATATATGTGTGTGTGTGTGTGTGTGTGTGTGTGTGCGTGTGTGTGTGAATAAGCTGGCAAATTTATTTAGAGCAGATGGTAGTATTTTATATTTACACAGTGTGACAATATAATTCTCTTCACACAATAGAGATGTTGCTATAAATGTATAATATATAGAGTGATGCATCACAGTAAATGTAGATCTATGAATATGAATATTCCTTTTGTATTGGAAAGAAATACTTCACAGTGTGCAGGTCTTGATTGTATGGAAGCACTGTTATCAGACGCATGACAATCGCATCAAGGGAAAGAAGTGTAACTGCTGCCATTGTCACTTTGTTTTATGGTATCAGTTATAAATTGATTTGTTTTAAAGGGAAATAATATCGTTAAAAAAATATGAGAAAGAGAGGTCTTTCTTAGATATATAGGTATGGGTTGAGTTTAACTTCCAGTTGCCTTTAAAACTTAGTATATGCAAGTTAACTCACTCAGTACGGCCAGTCCTCTCTTCTCCTCTACACAGACCCCTCGGATGTCCAGTGGGTGTCTGAACGACCCAACCTTTAGCTTCCGTCGTCAGAATTGTGTTATTCTTTGTCAACATTCACCTCTTCAGTATAAGAGCCTTCAGCTTGCAATATTTTGATGATGGTAATTGGGGTGAAACGCTGTTAACGTCTTCTCTTTCGCCGTTCGTATGGAGAGAGTTAAGGTCAAGTTGTTGAAGTCTTGGGTCTTTGTTCTTAGAAATGATGCATACTGCTTACTAGATGATTGAGGGTTTCAGTCTCCCATGAAATATGAAGCACCTATGTGCTCCATGGTTATCACGGGAGTGAAACTGTGCACAATATTCTCCAATGTGCTAGTCACTTTGACACATTGACACTGCAGAATGACTCTGGATGTTGAGAGAAGAGTGGTAATAGACTTCTCTAGTATTCTTCATTGTATTCTCTATGATGTGTGTGTGTGTGTGTGTAACTGAGTGTGTGTTCCAAAGAAATATGTTTGAATCAGCAGTTTATTGAAATCAGATAGTGTGTATGAAAGCAGGGGAAAATAACAGAAAAGGAAAGATGATATAATCATTTATTTAAATGTTCTTATCACTGATTTACGTGCTTTATTTCTTGTGTTAGTTTTAATTTTGGTGTAAAATACCAGTGATACCACTTAGTTGCTTTACTCCATTCTTCTACTGTGATCAAGAGATTGAACAGATTTGACTCTTGACCCTCTTGTGTGTGTGTGTGTGTGTGTGTGTGTGTGTGTGCCGCGCGCACGTGCATGCATGGGTGCGTATGTGTGTCTGTGTGTGTATGTGTGTGAGTGTGTTTGTGCATGCACATGCGTGAGTGTCATGAAGTTACTTGAATATTAGTCTAACGATATCAATCAGATGGAAGGTTCAATTGATTTTTTTAGGTCTTGCCTTTGTTTGCTCCTTCACAATTAATTCTTGGTGAAATGGTATCACACAGTGTTGCCAGCATACAGTTAATTGAAGTTCAAACGGTACACTGTGCGTCCATTACACCGTGCGTGTGCATGCATTGTTTTGTGTGTGACAGCCCTTCACTGACGAAGCATACTGGTGGCCAGCAGCAGTCAAAGGATTAATAATGCTGATAATGATCCAAGCACAACAGTCCTCTTGAAATGAGGACATTATATAATTTATACCCAATCAGGTTTATGAGCTAGCATATTTTTTTCTTTTTGCAAACTTGGCTTTTTTGTGTGTTTGTTGTTGTTGTTGTTTTTTAAGTGCAGTAATGCAGTAGATATTTTAGGTATTGCAGATGAAAGTTGATTTTTTTTTAATGTATTTCACAGTTGTAGACAGTTATGAATATTCATTGATAACGGTAGTAAAAGAAAATGTGAGGATAACAGTTGCAAGGAAGTATTAATTTATAATTTCAGAACTTGAGATAAAAACCATTATTCCTCTCGATGACAGGGCAGAGCTTGTTTGTTTCTTGACTGCTGGCGCAGTCATTTGGCTTTGTTTGGTGGTGGTCAAGTGTCACTTTGAACAGGTCTGATTCACCTGTTCCTGTTTGGCCTATACTCTTTAATCATGCCGACACCATTAGTGGCCTCTTGAGAGGTTGACTCTTTTGTCCTTGCTTTGCCAGCCTATTGTTCCTGTTTCACCTGTTCAGCATCCCCCCCCTCTCTCTCTGTCTCCCTCTTTCTCTGAAACTTGCTCTCTCTCTCTCTCTCTCTCTCTCTCTCTCTCTCTCTCTCTCTCTCTCTCTCTCCAATGAAAAAAGTGATAATTTTATTTTGTTGTTGTTTTAAAACAGTACACACTTCTGTGAGTGCATGTACACACACACACACACACACACACACACACACTCTCTCTCTCTCTCTCTCTCTCTTCTCTCTCTGTCTCTTGTCTGTCTGTTTCTGTCTGTCTGTCTGTCTGTCTGTCTGTCTGTCTCTCTCTCTCTCTCTCTCTTTCTCTCTCATCTCTTTTGCTTGTTATTTTTTGACACTCTCTGATAATAGAATAACCATGTTACAGAGAAACTAAGCACGATGAAGGCGTAGTGTTTGTGCCCGTGAGTGTGTGGAAGAGGGGGAGTTTTCATAGTTTGAGTATACTATAGATAATAGTAGTTCTTGTAGTAGTAATGGCAGAAGTAGTTGGGTTTTGTGTGTGTGTGTGTGTTTTATTCCATTCCATGTCTACCAGTAGTAGCCATGCCTTATTAATCTGCCAGCATAGTAGAACAAAAAAATAATGCTTGAAGTACATGGCCGATTTTCTGTGTGAAAAATCAGCCATGGAGAGAGAGAGAGAGCGCAACCACCAGCTCTCTCCGTGGTATGAGCTGACTGGTAACGATAATGGATGGATTGTGCTCAGTGGGTCAGTGCTGTTGTGTGGACGGCTGACTGCAACCTGATATCCCCGCAACCCCCCCCCCCCCCCCCCCCCCCCCCCCCCCGACCCCCTACTCCCTCTCCTCACGCCCTCCCCACCTCCCCCCCCCCCACCTCCCTACCTCATCACACATACCTCCACCACGCCCCCTCCACCCTACACAACGGCGTCATGGCACCGAGTAAAAGTGGTATCTGTAGTGTGTGTGTGTGGTGTGTGGGCGGGGGGGGGGGGGGGCTTTACCTCCCGCCCCCTCCTCCGCGGCCTCCTTTCCCTCCTCCTCCTCGTCCCCACTTCTAACTCTTTCCAGTATAAGTAGATCTATCACCACTAGTGTGGGCAAAGGCCGGGTTTCTAATGAGTGTGCGTCCGAGAGTTACTGCAACGCTGACAGCAGTTTGAACCATTCAAGATAGTGATTTGTGGGGTGGGAATTACGCTCAGTCCTCTTCTGCTTCTTCTTCTTCTTCTTCTTTTTCTTCTTCTATTTTCAGAGGAGGGAATGTGTTGTTGTTTTTTTCGCTTATTTTTATTTTATTTTTTTATTAGACAGCATATACTGAATATGCGCATGTGCGCGCACGCACGCACGCACACACACACACACACACACACACACACACACACACACACACACACACACACACACACACACGCACGCACGCACGCACGCACGCACAAATGGAGAGAGAGGGAGAGAGGGTTGGTGCAGTTTCTTGAAGAAGGTGGAAAAGGTTGTTCTCTCATGAAACTGAACTTAATTCATTTATTGCATAAGCGCACGCTTACACACAAACTTTACTCCTCTTTCTTACTTTCTTTCTTTCTTTGAACTCAGTGAATGTGCACAACTCTCTCTTTCTTCCTCTCCCTCCCTCTCTCTCTCTCTCTCTCTCTCTCTCGCTCGCTTCGACTCTGCCCCTCATTGAGTCATCCCGCAGTCTCTGGAACTAATGGTGTGTACGTGTGTGTGTGGGGATGAGGGGGGGGGTATTGGGGGTGGGCGCGGGAGGTTGCAGGGAGGAGTGAAGCAGGGGAGAGGCGGTGCAGGAGGGGGTGGATGAGTGGTAATGGGGAAGGTGGGGAGTAGTAAAGAGAGAAGGGGGGGGTTAGGTGCAGATTTTGGGGGAGTGGGGGTGGCGGGGGAGTTGGGGTGGGTGGGGGTGGGGGTGGGGGGGAGCGTGGGGTAGGAAGCGTTTGATCATCAGTGGTAACGGCGTTGACTCTGTTAGAGCGATGGAGCGTGCAGCGCCGATCTAGATGAGTGCTGTTTGTGTTTGCCAAAGACTCGTACATCAGACACCGTCGGCTACATTGATGCCCGCGCGCGCGCACACACACACACACACTCTCTCTCTCTCTCTCTCTCTCTCTCTCTCTCTTTCGCACGCACGTACACACAAGCACACCGACACTCGCAACAGTGTGTGTGCACACACGCTCGAACGCGCGCGCACTTGCACACACACACACGCACACGCACACACACACACACTCACATACACACACTCTCTCTCTCTCTCTCTCCGCTTCAATTGATTTATCCCAGTCTTTGGATAGGGGGGGAGAGAAGACTGTGTGTGTGTGTGGTGTGTGTGTGTGTGTGTGTGTGTGTGTGTGTGTGTGTGTGTGTGTGTGTGAGTGAGTGAGAGAGATATCGTCAGTTTAACGTCCGCTCACTACAAGTGTTATTAGACGTGTGTGTGTGTGTGTGTATATGTGTGTGTGGGTGTGGCAGTGTTCGCGCGCACGCTTGCATGCGTGCAGAAGAGGAGAGAACTAAAGGGAGGGAATTGGGGAAGGAAGTAAAGGGAGCGTCTGATCATCGTAGTCATACATGTATCACGGACACGGGCATGAATTATCATTGTTTGATGTGCTGCGGGTGTGAATAGAATAGAATAGAATAGATTTTATTGTCATGAAACCGTAAGGTTTATAAGACACAATTGCAATGGTAAATGAATGAACGAATGAAAAACACACAATTTATCAATCAGTTAATGCGGTAAATTGCAGCAGCATTCATACACAAATTTTCCTAATCTTGTTTGTATATATTCATCATCTGTTAGCATCACATGACTGGGAATATGTCCTGTGTTATTCGAATTTTGAATATCCTTTAAAAATTGTTGCCTTAAGGTTTTATATTTAATACAATGATTAAGAAGATGGATTTCGTCTTCCAGGATGTTACACTTGTTGCACAGTCTGTCTTCTTGTGGAATATTTAAATATCTACCTTTCTCAATCTTTAGGTCATGCGCGCTTATTCTGAGTTTCGTTAAAGCTTGTCTGTGTTTTGTGTGTGTGTGTGTGTGTGTGTGTGTGTGTGCGTGCGTGTGCGTGCGTGCGCGTTCATGCGTGGGAGCCGGGACGGTGAAGAGAAAGGGATTCGGGGAAGGGATAACTGAGAGGGGCGCTTGATCATCTGTGTGGTGGTACGTGATGGCATTGACTTTGGCTGATGGAGCGGGGCAGTGCCGCGGATCTCTCAGGCCGAGCCCTGTTTGCTTCACGTCATACATGTATGTATCAGACACGGGCATATATATCATTGATTGATGTGTTGCGAGTAACAGTTTATACTGTGTGCGTGCGTGCGTGTGTGTGTGTGTGTGTGTGTGTGTGTGTGTGACATAATTATATATTAGGAAACATTATACTGGCAGCGCTGATGTGCCTCGCATAAACCGTCATAGCTCGATCCTGAAATCCATACCGCGTTGAACTTAAGAACCGGATACTTCTAACCCCCCCCCCCCCCCCTTCCCCCTCACCCACCTCCGGGGGGGAAAATCCCGCAAGCTTGACCACGGACCTTTGGACAACAAGTATCGGCAGTGCTGATATGTCATTTGTAAACTTTGAACATATAGATATATAGCTCCCCCTGTGTCAAGGCATAGACACTAACATCTCAGTGTGTCAATGGCCTAGGACATATACTTACATTGAACTCGAGAACGGGAAAACCCGCAAACACGAGAGAGATATGTGTTCTAAAATCCCACTTCATCATCCACACCACTGCCGTCCTCCCTGCTGTCCCTCCAAGTTACCGGTTTCCTCCCAGCTGGGGTCCTGTGTCGTGTAATGGACCGTGAAGGCCAAGCTCCATTACTCACGTCAACGACAAGGCGATCTTTTACTCTTTCTCAATTCCCGGTAAATCCGAGCAGAGGCAAAATCGGATCCACAGAGACGCTTTGCCTTGTGTTTTATATATATATATATATATATATATATATATATATATATATATATATATAGTGTGTGTGTGTGTGTGTGTGTGTGCGTGTGTGACAAGCACGTTGCATGGGTTACGCTGCTGGTCAGGCATCTGCTTAGCAGATGTGGTGTAGCGTATATTTTATATGGATTTGTCCGTCGGAAAGCAGTGACGCCTCCTTGAGTAACTGAACTGAACTTAACTATAACTTGGTGAGCGGTGATGGATTTTGTTCACAAATGGCTTGCTTGAGCGTGTTGGGCTGTATGTTGTGTGTTTGTTGTAGGAAGACACTCGTGTACACACATTTTTTTTGAAGTGATGATATGTATATGTACATGTATACAGGCTCGCCCAACTGCGTTGACAAATCGTTAATTTGAAATGATGATAAGCGACTGATGACAGTTACGAAAGAGCACAAACGGTTAAAGCGCACGCGCGCGCGCGCGATCACACACACGCACACACACACACCTCGTCGCCACCCCATCCCACCCTCCCCTCCCAGTTTTCTGAATCCATATGTGTGTATGTGTGTCAGTGCGCGTGCGCGCGTGAGTGTGTGTGTGTGTGTGTGTGTGTGTGTGTACAGCAAATGTCGACATCCATGCCAGGACTTATACGACATCTTTAAAACAAACCAAGACCCAAGCCCTCAACAACTTGACTTTAAGGGGCTCAACTCAGCTCGATTAACTTACATCCACGCAATGCGCAATACGCACTCAATCCCCACTTACCCCCCCCCCCCCCCCACCACCACCACTACACTCTCACCCACCCCTGTGTGTTTTTCTCTTCCTCCTCACCCACTCCCAACCCCACTCTACCCACCCACCCACACGCAGACAAGTCCCGATGGGGGAGATAACTTGAGAAGGGGGGTGGGGGGGGGGGGATTGGGCGTGACAGAGGGTGCTGGGGAGTAGTGGAAGAGTAGAGGTTCAAAAGGCAGGAGCAGTATAGTAATAGCAACTACACATGAGCGACTGACTACTACTACTACTACTACTACTGTGGTGTAGCGTGTATGGATCAGTCAGCACGCACCGCTTTGACACAGGTCCCCCTTCCTTGAAAAGTGAAACGGAACCCTTCGAATGAGTGACGAAGCCAGTGGTGCAGGCCATTCTCCCATCTCAGTGTCTGTCTAGTCGTTCGTTCATGCACTGATGCAGATCCAACCCCGCGACTTCACTGTTGAAAACGCGTGTCGCACAGTCACTGTGACATTCTCTCTCTCTCTCTTTGTGTGTGTGTGTGTGTGTGGCTCGCTTTTTGGCACACAACCAGCTCCACTGATAGTAGTTGTAGTAGTGGTGGTAGTCATTAGTTTAGTTTGTTTTCTTAATAATAATAATAATAATAATAATAATAATGGATACTTATATAGCACACTATCCAGAAATCTGCTCTAGGTGCTTTACAAAAACGCTTTTGTTAACATAATACATCATATCTATGTTACATACACACACCAAAATGTGACTACACACACACACACACACACACACACACACACACACACACACACACACACACACACACGCTGCATGCATACATTTTAACATACATGTGTATCTAACAGCTACCCTAACACATACGCACACATAGGCAGGCACAAACTTACATAAACACACGCACACACAATACACATTCATATACATACATGTAGTTATGTACACATACATATGTATACACACATAGTCAAGCACAGCTAACGCAAAGGAAGTCAGTGGACCTGCCACAATTGAACTTATTGCTGAGGGAAAAGGTGAGTTTTGAGACGAGATTTAAAAGATGCGAGGTTGTTAAGTTTTGTTTTGCACTTCAGCTTTTCCTTTTCATTATAAGATATTCTGTGTACTGTTTTCGCCATTGCAATTTGTTGATTGTTTGTGACACATGAAAGAGCACGTTAATATTATAAGGTCAGGTTTTGTTGTTGCTCAAGTTTTCCTCTTTTTTTTTTTTCCCTCTTGATTGAACGCTGTCTTGTTTCTTGAAATTAAAATATTGAGTTCAACCAGCACCACTACTACGATCACCAACGGTAGTAAGACTACAGTAAGCCTGGCAGCCTTAAGTCTGTTACAGGGAGGGAGATAGAGAGGGGGGAGGGTGCAGGGGGCGCGCGCGAGAGAGAGACTGACACTGACACTGACACAGGTTTATTGAAGACAGCACAGCTCAGTACAATAAGGCCTGACAGTGCGTCGTTGGGTTTTATGCGAAGGTCAGGGGTAGGTATCTGTGCTCCTTTTTCTTCTTTCCTTTTCTTTTCGTTCGTTTCTTTTTTAAATTAATTTATTTAATCAGTTAGATACAGCAGATGTTGAGTAACGCATTAAAACAACACACGAGCACAATCAACTCACACACACACACACACACACACACACACACAACAACAACAACGAACCAACAACAACACACCCACCCACACACGCACCCCCCCCCCGACCCCCCCCCTGCACCCCCCCCCCCCCACACACACACACATACACACCGTGTCCCCCATCCCCCACCCCAAGGTGCAGGAGAAATTTTACCCCCAAAGCGACAGGTCAGCGTGCGATCTGCTTCTTAGGACTGAACACGTTAAAAAAAAAAGAACGAAGAAAAAAAAACAAGAAAAAAAAACAAAAAAACAAACAAAAACGGCACCAGCAATGTTGACGTGTCCCGTCTATTCCACCCCCCACTCCCCTTCTCCCCACCTCCCTCCTCCATCCATCCACCCCCTGTCTCCGCCTCTACTACTACTACAGTGTCTCCTTCAGTTCAGTTCACAGCGGCTTGATATGAAGGCGAAGCAGATGATGGAGGTGGTGACTCACCCCCTTTCGTTCTCTCCTGCTGCTGCCTCCCGCTTTCAATAATTTCCACGCATGCGTGTCTGACGATTAACTCACTCCACTCATCTGTCGTGTGTGTGTGTGTGTGTGTGTGTGTGTGTGTGTCCTTGGCTGATAAACTGACTCGTGTGAGTCAGGTGTGGTGTGAATGTGTGCGTGTGTGTGTGTGAGAGAGAGAGAGAGGGGGTGGATAGGGTTGGGAGGGCAGGGAAAGAGAGAGAGAGAGAGAGAGTGTGTGTGTGTGTGTGTGCGTGCGTGCGTGTCCTTGGCTGATAAACTGACTCGTGTGAGTCAGGTGTGGTGTGAATGTGTGCCTGTGTGTGTGAGAGAGAGGGGGGGGGTGGATAGGGTTGGGAGGGCAGGGAAAGAGAGAGAGAGAGAGAGTGTGTGTGTGTGTGTGTGTGTCGATCTGTCGGGTCCGGGTGTGTGATTAGTGTGGGTGGGAGAGAAGGGTAGATATCGATTGAATGAATGACTGATTGGCCAGTTTTGTGGAACATAAAGCGGAAAACTCAAGTGTGTGCGTGTGTGTGTCCACCCCCCCCCTCCCCCCCGCCCCTTCCCCACCCGTCACTCCCCTTATTATTAATTAATATTAGCGGCGGGAACTGGATTCGCTTGGACTGACTCAGTGCACTCTCCAACACCACGCAAATCCACATCATCATTCGGATGAGACGACAGACCCGACCAGAGGTCCCGTGTGCAGACTGCTCTTTGCGCACGTAAAAGAAGCAACAAACAAAAAGATTGCCCAAGGCAAAAATCTGTTCAGGAAGCCACTTTCAAAGTAAAACAAATGCATTTGCAGACAGAAAAAAAAAAGATAGGAGAATAGTGTGGTGGGGCTCTTACATGGTAGCTTGCTCTCCCCGGGGAGAGCAGTCTGAATTTCACATAAAAGAAATGTTATGAAGAAAAAAAAAGTATTACAATATGACATAGAATGCCCAACTCGCAACATATTTTCAGGTTTTTGTCGTCGTTGTAGGGTCGAATTCATTGAATCTATAACTTTTAGCAGCAATATTTTCTTTGGTGTTTTTCCTGTTGACTTGCCCTTTTCCGAGTAGGGGCAAACACTGTAATTTTATAGTCGCTTTGTTTTGTCTACTTGCTTATCTTGCTTATTTTCACCACCGACCAAAACGAATCCAACTCCGTTTCAAAACTCAGATTCGGCTGGAGGGAAGCCGCGAGAATTCATGAGCGTGGTGTTGAGTGGTTCTCTTGTGCGTGTGTGTGTGTGTGTGTGTGTGTGTGAAAGAGAGACAGAGAGACTTCCGATTGTGTAAGACCAAATGCGGCGTTGATGGATGGGTTTGTCCACTCGCGCGCTCCCCCGAGGGCAGGTTGACACAAATGAGTGTGTGTGCGTGCGCGTGCGCGCTTGTGTGTGCGTGCGTGCGTGTATGTGTGTGCATGTGTGTGTGTGTGTGTGTGTGTGTGTGTGCTGCGCACATTATCCCCACGGCCCTTTTCTCAGTTTTGTGTGACTCGGAGAGAGAGTTTTGACAACTTGCGCCACTGTAGGACGTAGTCCGATTCAGTAATTGCTGATCGATATTAAGCTTAAGTTGACTCAAAAGGCTGGCCGGGGCAGGAGAGGGAAGGGAAAGGGGGTGCTTAAAGGACAGAGACACAGAAAGACACAGAGTGGAGTCAGAGACAGACAGACCATTATAGACCTTGTTCGTTAGAAAACCGGAAGTCAGTGAAAAGTTCAGCCCCTTCACCTTGGGACGTCCGGATTAGTAAACATGGCGACGCTGTCCGCTGAAACTGACAGTGCGCTTGAATCCATGAAAGTTAAAGAACCGAAAGATAAGTAGCGCGAAAGCCGAATTTGTTCGTCGTGCAAAGATTTTTCAATTGTCGCGGAACCAGAAACAAGAAGGCAGTTTCTGCTGTCACAGAGACATTTCTGCTGTCACAGCGACATAAACCTCCCGCAGATTTTTAACAACTGAACTGAAGAAAAAAGTATCGCTCCTGTGTGTGACCCATTCAATCAGAATCTATAAACATTCTAGCATTTCATATTGTTGCTACATAGTATGAGTGTGTGTGTGTGTGTGTGTGTGCGCGCGCGCGCGCGCCTTCTATAAACATATTTCAGACTTGAGAAAATGGTCATTGCTGTTCCAATGAATTTGATCTTTTTCTGCCTTTTCTATCACATGACTTTTTAGTACATATAGTGGGGAGGTGAGTGTCGGAGTTGAGCATGGAAATTGTGGGGAGAAGAGTGGTGGAGCTGGGCATGGAATTTGATTAAAGATAATCATCATCAAGACTGATTCATGTGTGTTTCATCACAGTTGCATTGATGATTAACTGCAAGTAAATAATGATTTCATCTTATGGTGTAGCATGCATGCATGTGTGCATACAGTACTCAGTCTTTCATCATTACAAGTGACATGCACTGATAAGTCTTCTCAAGACTCCCAGACATTCAGACACACCAGTCTGGTACAATCAGCTGGCCATATTCATACTACCTCAGTGGTTGGACTGAGTGAGGGAAATCAAAATCAATGTATGTGTTGGTGTGTGTGTGTGTGTGTGTGTGTGTGTGTAAACATTCACATTGCCTGTGGAAGTAGCAAGGATCTCACTGTCTCAGTATCATTGTTAGAGCACTTTATGAAAATGTGCAAGCATTTCCACTTGAAAGAAGTATGTGCTGACAAAAGTTGTACAGTGGAAATTCTGTGTCGTGTTTGTTTCAGGGGTACACTAGTCAGTTTTGTACTATATGTCAGAGATGTATATATCTGTGCTAAGAATGTGACCAACAAACAAACACAGACAAAAATAAAATCCAGTTGAATGATACAACATTGGTGACTGGAAGCTGAAAAAGACCGGCCAGCTGGTGTACTGTAATTCTCCGTTTTAAAGGTTAAATTGTGCTTTTGGATTCAAACATTAGACAGATAAGTGTGTGAGAAATGAAGACAGTTTAATTATCCCACTTTGAGAAATCAGACCCCAAACATTCTTAGGCTTGGCTGTTGGAATTGAAACAAATATATTTTGAAACAGAAAAAAATGAATATTCGATTCAGAATATCACATACCGTGCTTGTTTTGAAGACCTTGTTCGTGAAAAGTGAAGGAAGGAATATCATCGCCACTGAGGGTGCGGTCCTTTTCAGTTCACGAAGTGATTCTGAATTTTTTTGTTTAATGTCCCGTCACACATATCGGTGATTGAAGTGATTCTGAGCTCGCCACGCTCAATGCAATCAGTTCGCGGCTGGTATTCGTTGCGATGTCACCTTTTTTTTTTCCCCCTTTGAAGTTCGAACAGCACACACAGTACTTCTTTCCTCCCGTTTTCCCCAGACCCATTGTGAAGCATTTACACAAATGCAGTCGACGAACTCGCAACTTTCGCTTTTAGAGACTCCCCACGAATTCTGTTTCCGGCTTAATCAAGGGCAAATTACTCCTTTTTTTTCCAAACAAACAAGGTCTATAGGCATCAGCACTGAACAAAACACAGATCTAGGCGTTTTGTAGTGCCTGCAGAGTATTTAATTGGATCTAGGTGTATGATAGTCAATCGTGACTGACAATGACCATCAGAACAGCAAGAGCAGGCAACTGCTGTCTCGACTGTCTGGGCTGTGGTTTGAATGTTCTTGGAGACGGGCGTAATAGCCGAGTGGTTAAAGCGTTGGACTGTCAATCTGAGGGTCCCGGGTTCGAATCACGGTGACGGCGCCTGGTGGGTAAAGGGTGGAGATTTTTACGATCTCCCAGGTCAACATATGTGCAGACCCAGCATGCACACCCCCGAAAACGGAGTATGGCTGCCTACATGGCGGGGTAAAAACGGTCATACACGTAAAAGCCCACTCGTGTGCATACGAGTGAACGCAGAAGAAGAAGAAGAAGAAGAATGTTATTGGAGAGTGTCTTGCCAAAGTCGCATCCCCTCTCTCTCTCGTCAAAAGAGGGCTTCAGAGCAGTCGGCGTTGGGGATGGTCCCCAAAGGCCAACTAGCCCTCAGGGCTGCAGCGCTAAGAGCCAGTGCGATCTTGCCTCCCAGTTAGAGAGTCACTGTTCTTCACAAAAGACAGCTGTAAATGAAATCCCCTTGCTGTGGAGAAACCATCGTTGATACTTGTAGCTCAGCTGCAAGCTTATGTCGATCTCTGGTATAAGCTGAGCATAGGACCTTACTAAATAATCGATCATGTATTGATAGGCAGACTGTAGCGAGTGGGGGGTCAGGGTTGACAACAACAATAAAAATGTGGAGAAGAAAATAATCATAACGTTGCAAATTCCAATAACAAAGGCACAACAAAGTGCTCAAGAAGGGGTTCATGTGTGTACAAGCGCGCGGCGCGCGCTCACACACACACACACACACACACACACACACACACACACACACACACACACACACAAACAAACAAACAAACAAACAAACACACACACACACACACACACACACACACACACACACACACACACACACACACACACACACACTTGAACGCGCGCGCGCGCAAAATCGACAGCTTGTGGTCAGGAACAAAATAGCATCACAGCTCATGTTTGAAATGGATGCTCAGGAAAAGAAAGAAAATAAGAAAATAAGAGAAAAAACAAAACAAAATGCCATCGAAATAAACCTTCGCACGCGCGTTTGCGAGAGTGAACCTTACATAATAGGTACATTCAGAACACCCCGCCCCCCTCCTCCTCCACCATTACCACCCTCTCCTCCCGTCTCCTTAGGAGGGTAAAATATGAAAAGAAGCAATTAGCGAAGGAAATGGGAAGGAGAGAGAGAGAGAGAGAGGCGGGGTTGAGGTAAAAAAAAGACAGACATGTGCAAACAAAGAGACGGAGAGAGAGAGAGAGAGGGGGGGCGTGAGGGGGGGTGTGTGTGTGGGAGGGGGGGGGACTTGTGTTTGATAGGAGTAGCCGACGACAAGTTTTTTTTTGGGGGGGCTGGGTGGGAGGGGAGTGGGGTGGGGGAATGGAGGTTGGTCTTAAAAACCCATTAGCAGGCAACTGTGCCAGAAGGATCGAGGAACCATGTTAGATCATTTTCTCGGTTGTCGCTTGTCATCGATTGATTGTGTTCGCACTGTTCTCACCCCCTCCTCCATTCCCTCTTTCCGCACCTCTCCCACTTCTGCCCCCCACCCTCACCCCCCACCCCCTCCCCCCACCCCGGAACGCACTCACCCCCTTATTTCATGAATCAGGGAATGAAAAAAAAAAAAAGAAAGATAAAATTAATAAACAAATGACTGGAGGACCTGCGACGTACTGCCGCCTTCGTCGAGGAGACGGGGGGGGGAATCCATCTGATAAATGACGAACGAGACGACATAAACAAATAAGTAAGATAATGCCGAGACCCTGGCCTTAAGATCAAGTTTGTTCAGTGCCTGGATTTTCGTTCGGTGAGGTGGAGTGGGGGTTGAATGTCTGTCAGAGTGTTTATTTATATTTTTTGTACCTGTCAAGAGAGTGGATTTCTTGTCCAGAATTTTGCCAGAGGACAGCACTTTCGTTGCCATGGATGACGGGCGCAATAGCCGAGTGGTTAAAGCGTTGGACTGTCAATCTGAGGGTCCCGGGTTCGAATCACGGTGACGGCGCCTGGTGGGTGAAGGGTGGAGATTTTTTACGATCTCCCAGGTCAACATACGTGCAGACCTGCTAGTGCCTGGACCCCCTTCGTGCGTATATGCAAGCAGAAGATCAAATGCGCACGTTAAAGATCCTGTAATCCATGTCAGCGTTCGGTGGGTTATGGAAACAAGAACATACCCAGCATGCACACCCCCGAAAACGGCGTATGGCTGCCTACATGGCGGGGGTAAAAACGGTCATACACGTAAAAGCCCACTCGTGTGCATACGAGTGAACGTGGGAGTTGCAGCCCACGAACGCAGAAGAAGTTGCCATGGATTCTTTTTTCTACAGTGCGCCAAGTGCATGCTCCACGCGAGGCCCCGGGTTTATACAATACAATACACAAACTTTATTGTCTATACTTTGGTACAGAGATTTTCTTTTTGGCAGCAGCACATGTCCAACATGAGAAGAAAACAACAAACAAATAAAATGAATAGAAAATAAAAAGATAAATTAAATGGCACCAAATGGAAATAGCTATATACAAATATACAGATGACTGAAATTTACGTGCCTCTCCCTTTCAGTCAGCCAAACCGCATTGCCCATCTACACACACACACACACACACACACACACACACACACACACACACACACACCACGCACACACACACCACGCACACATACACTCTCTCTCATCCCCTCTCTCTCTCTCTCTCTGTCTATCTCTTCACAAGAAATCGTCTTCCGAATGACTAGACGCTCAGTTTTGGATTTTCGAGACAAACTTGGGAGAAGGGGCCAGAGCGGGATTCGAGCCCACACCCTCACGGAGTCTATATATATTGGCAGCTCGACCGTCTTAACCATTCGATCAATCAATCAATCAATCAATCCAATCAAAAACACTTTATTAATCCACATGGAAATTAAGTTGTGCAATCACAGGCTCGTTGTAAACACTGGCATAAAATCATGCGCAACATAAGAAGAGATTAAAACTAGTCAAATAAGAATTCCCAATAGCTGACGATATACTAACCCCCCCCCCCCCACCCTCACCCCCCCCCCCCCCACACACACACACACACACATACTCATGTTAAGACAATATGGCATTGCACAACAATATCAACAAATGAAAACATCCAACAAAAAAAGGGTATAAGATTACTAAAAATGACATGCGCGCACGCACGCACACACACACACACACACACACACACACACACACACACACACACACACACACACACACACACACACACACACACACACACACACACACACACACACACACACACGTTAAGACCATAAGGTACTGTACAACAATACATAAATAAAAACATCAAGGGAATAAATCGTATATATAAGTAAAATGCACACACACACACACACACACACACACACACACACACACACACACACACACACACACACACACTCATTCACACACACACTCACACACACACACAAACAACGTATGCATGCACATAACATATGTCACGCCAATAAGATTAGAACATTAACATTAAGATACATGAAATCCAAGTAAAATAAGAAAATATTTAAAAATCACTTCTGCCTCCTTCCTTCCATACTCCAGGCCTGACTTAGCGCGTTGGGTTATGCTGCTGGCAGGTCAGGCATCTGCTTTAGCTAGCAGATGTGGTGTAGCGTATGATATGGGTTTGTCCGAACGCAGCGACGCCTTCTTGAGAGAGTGAAATTGTGAAAACTGTCCAGGTTTGGAGATCTGTCTGCTGTTCCGAGGGAGAGAGGGCCCTGGCAGTCAGAAGGAGGTCGAAACTCCCAAGAGGGGAGGACCACTGGGGAGTCTGTCTTGGCTGGAGTCGTACTGGCTCCCAGTTCTAGTATTGTGCCTGTTTCTGATGAAAGGGTTTTGGTTTTGGTTTTTTTGTTTTTTTGTTAATAATTAATAATAATAATAATAATAATGGATACTTATATAGCACACTATCCAGAAATCTGCTCTAGGTGCTTTACAAAAAACGCTTTTGTTAACATAAAACATCACGTCAATGTTATATACACACACCAAAATGTGACCACACACACACACACACACACACAGACACACACACACACTGCATACCTACATTTTAACATACATGTGTATCAAACAAGCTACCCTTACACATACGCACACATCGGCAGGCACAAACGTACATAAACACAACGCACACACAATACACATTCATGGCTTCTTTAGCTGTTACTCAGCTTGTGAGTGTGTATGGTGTGTGTGTGTGTGTGTGTGTCTGCGCGCGCGTACATATGTGACCCTTTCTTGAGCAGTGTATGTGTGTGTGTGTGTGTGTGTGTGCTGATCGTGATCGTGATTGTTATAATTGTAGTGTTCTGGACTCTCGTGGTAGTAACCGACTTAGCAGTTCTTTGGCAGTCAGTTGATGTGCATGTGAGAGAAAACCGAGTGGGAAGTACAACGAGGCGTCATGGGCAAATAGGATTGGTGGGGGGGGGGGGGGGGGGGAATCGGCCAAATGTCAGCAGAGTCTGAACAGGCAGGCATGGCACTGTGGTGTTGCAGCAGCATATTACAGAGAGAGAGAGAGAGAGGGGGGGAGGGGGGAGGGAAGGACAGACAGACAGACAGAGAGACCGAGAGAGATTCACACACATAGTGCCCAGTGATACTATGTCCGCGGAGGAAGCAAGAGAATCTGAGGTTTCGGGATCTGTCTGTCTGTCTGTCTCTGCCTCTCTCTCTCCACCTCTCTCTCTCTCTCTCTCTGTCCCTCTCTCTCCTCTCTCTCTCTCTGTCTTTCCCTGTCTCTCTGTCTCCCCCTCCTCTCTCTTTCTCTCCCCCCTCTCTCTCCTCTCACTCTCTCTCCCCTGTCTCTCTGTCCCTCTCTCTCCTCTCTCTCTGTCTTTCCCTGTCTCTCTGTCTCCCTCTCCCCTCTCTTTCTCCCCCCCCTCTCTCTGTCCCCCCTCTCCTCTCTCTCCTCTCACTCTCTCTCCCCTGTCTCTCTGTCCCTCTCTCTCCTCTCTCTCTGTCTTTCTCTGTCTCTCTGTCTGTCCCCTCCCCTATCCCCCCACCCCCCCAATTCTCTCTCTCTGTGTGTGTGTGTGTGTGTGTGTGTGTGTGTGTGTGTGTAACAGCAACAGCTTGTGTGTCCAGTTATTCAAAAAAACGGAAGCTCATCTTTTTACAACTCCACAACGTTCTTCCTATTTTGGTTTTCCTTTTTTTTTTCTCCCTACTCCCCCCCCCCCTCTTCATGGCTCCCCCCCTTTTTTTCTCTTTGTTTAGTTTCCTTTCTATTTTCAAAATTTTTTATTTCTTTTGTCGCAGCGGTGGTCACATATGGTTCTATTTTTGTAAGAGAGACAGACAGAGAGAGAGAGAGACAGACAGACAGTCAACAGAGGCAGACAGTCAGACAGACAGAGAGACAAAGAGAGAGGCAGTCAACAGACAGACAGACAGAGAGGCAGACAGTCAACAGACAGACAGACAGGAAGAGAGAGAGAGGCAGACAGACAGTCAACAGACAGGCAGTCAACAGATACACAGACAGAGAGGCAGACAGTCAACAGACAGACAGGCAGTCAACAGACAGGAAGAGAGAGAGGCAGAGAGAGAGAGAGAGAGAGAGAGAGAGAGAGAGAGAGAGAGAAGACGAAACTTTATTTCCGAGGATAATAGAGAAGCGAGCACTGGTGAATTTCTTATTTCTTTTTTTTTTTCTTTCTTTTTTTGTTCATCCAGCCCCCACACTAAGTAGGGTCTAAACTAACTGAATACTAAAATGAGAGAGAGGGAGACACAGACAGACAGACAGACAGACAGACAGACAGACAGTCGTGCACACAGAATGTACGAGCTCGGACGCGGTCTGTAACAGCTATTCCTTGTTTCCGTGCCAGCCAGGGGGGGGAGGGGTGGGGGGGGGGGGGGGGGGGGGGGGATCAATATCAGAGCGTGCGCCCCGTGACCCCACCCCACCCCACCACCTCCTCCCCCTACCACCACCACCCCTCAACCCCGACCGCACGCCCCTTTCTTCATCTGCCACTCTACCCCACCCACCACCCCGACCCCTTCCACCCGCCAACTCTACGGCGAGTTATGATGCCAGCTGGCACCCAAATAACGAATTGTATCGGCCCTGATCCGTCTCTCGAGGGTGGGTGGGGGGGGGGGGTGGGGGGTGGGGGGTGGGGGTGGAGCAGCTGAGGGAGGTGTAGGGTTTGGGGGAGGTAGTTGTGGGAGGGAGGTGGGGGTTGGGAGCAAGAGGGGGGGGGGGGGAGGAGAGGTTTGGATCCTCCCAGGGTTATATAGGGAAAAGAATGGAACGTTTTTGTAGTAGTAGTAGTAGTTTGTAGTGGGGCTGGGAAGGTGAAGGTGGTATAAGGAGAGGCGAGGGAGGGACGGAGGGAGGAGATCGATGACTCATCCCCTCCCTCACTCCCCCTCCCTTCCCCTGCCCTGCCCCCGCCCCCCTTCCCCCCCTTTTTTTTTTCTTCTTCTCTTCCTCCCTCCTGCCCTTGAAGATCGACTTGCAGTCTGTTCTCCGAAGCCTGTTGATTCACCGTCCCCCTTCCCAACTTTTTCTGTCTGTGTCTTTCTCTGTCTGTCTCTCTGTTTCTCTCCTCCATCCCCCCCCCCTCCCCTGGCGGTTCCTCTCTCTCGCCACCCCCAACCCCCCTCACACACCCCATAGTCTCCATTCCAGAAGTTCCACGTGATCGGACATTGTGGGGGGGAATGGGGGGGGGGGGGGGCGGGTTGGGAGTGAGGGGGCGATGAGGGTGTGGCAGAGTGTGTGTGTGTGTGTGTGTGTGCGTGTATGTGTGGAGGGGTGGATGGCCGATCATTGTTGCGGTGTGTGGACCGAAGCCCTCCATTCCGATTCGATTCGAAGGTTGTTGAAGAAAGAGGGCGGATGATGAGGAAGAGTTGAGTGGAGGAGGGTGGAAGTGAGAGGAGTGTGTGTGTGTGTGTGTGTGTGTGTGTGTTGGGGATTGGTGTGTGTGTGTGTGTGGGGGGGGGGGGGTCGAGTAGGGGTGGGAGAGATGGGGTGGGTTGGGGTGGGGGTGCAATCATTGTTGCAGTGTGGACTGAAACCTCGTCCTCCGCGCGATTCGAATCGAAGTTGTAAGAAAGGGGCTTGTCTGAAAGAGGAATCGAGTGTGTGTCTGTGTGTGATGGGGGGGGGGGGGGGGGGGGGGGGGGGGCAGTGGTGGCTATAGGGGAGGTATTGGGTTAGAGGGTGGGGGAGTGTTGTAAGCTGATCCCTTAGCCCTTCTCACATTCCAGTCATGTTCTCTTTGTCAGAAAACTTGGGAGGGTTGGGGTTGGGGGGGGTAGGGGGTGGAGGACTGTGGCTTGCCTTTATTGGATAGGACCTAGCCTGGAATGGAATGGGAAGGAGGAAAGAAGTTGCATTGCAGCTGCGATCGATGGGTAAAAGATTTTGTTAAAAGAACTTTTTTTTTTCTTGTTATAAATCAAGCTTTAATGCACGCTTAAACTTAAAGAAAAGAAGAAAAACAAGAGAGGCAAGGCCTTCAAGACTCACTTGTGATACACTTAAAAAAAAAAAAAACCCAAGCTTTTTATGTATTGAGTATAATTTCAAAATATAATGTTTAAGATGAGAAAGATCAGTTTAAAGCAAATTAATTCCCCTAGCATTAATTACAGAGTAATTTCCCTTTTTTACTATCTGCACCAAAATAAATAAAACTTCCATGCTGAGCAAAAGAAGTTCCTGTTTGAACAGAAAATGATAATAATGACTGCTCTTGTTGTTGGGTCAGAATATCATATCAAAGTGCCAAGTTTAGAGAATACAAAAAAATATAAATATAACAGTAAATGCTGTTTGCATATAATTAGGCTTCATTTTTTATTTTGTTTGTGCCCATCCCAGAGGTGCAATATTGTTTTAAACAAGATGACTGGAAAGAACTGAATTTTTCCTATTTTAATGCCTAATTTGGTGTCAACTGACAAAGTATTTGCAGAGAAAATGTCAATGTTAAAGTTTACCACGGACACACAGACACAGCCACACACACACACACACACACACACACACACACACACAGACAAGCGAACACCGGGTTAAAACATAGACTTACTTTGTTTACACAAGTGAGTCAAAAAGGGGGGGGGGTTGTATGCAAACAATGGACAGCTTAGCTGTTGGGATGGAGTCATGAATATTGCAGGAGCAATGTCAATCTTCAATGGACAGGCGAGAGTAATTCTTTTATATATATATTTTTTATTAATGATGTTGGCGGCGCTGCGGCATCAGGACATGTCTGTCACTCATACAAGGGTAGAGTCGGGAACGGGGTGGGGGAAAAAAAATTAGTACAGTCTCTGGACCTTGCATTTGGAATGAACTTCCTCTTTCGCTTCTCAGCTCTTTCAAGTCTGGCCTTAACTCTCTCCATACGAGCGGCGAAAGAGACAACGTTAACAGCGTTTCACCCCAATTACCATCATCAAAATATTGCAAGCGGAACGCTCTTATACTGAATACGTGAATGCTGACAAAGAATACCACAATACTGGACATCCGAGGGGTCTGTGTAGAGGAGAAGAGAGGACTGGCCGTACTGAGTGAGTTAAAACCCACCTCTTCACAAGATAGCCTCCCTTCCCTGCCCCTTCCTTGTCTTCAGTTTCTTCAGTTTTAGAGTTATGCATGCGTGTGAATGACCAGTGTGAAAGCGTTCAGATTTGTCTCTGCACAAGATTCAGCGCTATATAAATACTATCATAATTACATACAAGAGTTGAAATAATGTTGACACCAGTGTCATAGTCATACATAACAAAGTTGAATCGAGCGCAAGTGCAACAGTTCAGTTCCTTAAAAAATTATACAGGGGGTGGGGGTGGGGAGAGGAGTCACATGTTATGTCTGACTTTTTTTTGGCCGGGCATGGAAACCCTTTTTACGGTAAGAATTCAGATTGCTTTTTGACAATAAGGTGAAGTTGTCTGTGTGGACGAATCTGGAAGAGAGAAGAAGGAAAGATTGTGATGTTGGATCGACTTGGGGAAGGAAAGGTACCAGGGAATGAGGGAGGGGGAGGGGTGGAAGATTCAGGTGGAAGTGATGGTTAACATTTTGTAATCTTTCCATACTTCCTGTCTAGTCAGTCTGTTCAAGTGTCATTATGTGTAATGTTATTCTCTCTCCAATGTTTCTTTTTTTCTTCTTCTTCTTTTTCTCTCTCTCTTCTTTGTCTTATTCATCATTGACTTCTTGTTTTTCTGACCTTTTTTCTGCTTTCTGTTGTGAACAATGAATCTAAAAATGATCATGTTAATATTCATTGTAAATTCTTTAAGTATATTAATCTCCACGGCTGCTCAAAGAAGGAAACTGACAATGTCTTCAATGACGGTCATTTATATGCAGTTGGAAAACGTGTGTTTCAACATAACTGCATTTGTGTAGCGTTCACCAGCCGTCAATGAAACCAACGAATTCAATCCTATTCCTGACATGTTTAGTGAATAAAGTTGTTGTTTTTTTTCCCGCGCTTCACGTAGCTTTATGAGGCGTTTGATTGGCTAAGAGCGGACCGGGCAAGTCTTTTTCACTGATAACCTCCGTTATTCTGATTCCCTCGCATCTTTTAAATCTCGTCTCAAAACTCACCTTTTCCCTCAGCAATAAGTTCCATTGTGGCAGGTCCACTTCCTTTGCGTTAGCTGTGCTTGACTATGTGTGTATACATATGTATGTGTACATAACTACATGCATGTATATGAATGTGTATTGTGTGTGCGTGTGTTTAAGTAAGTTTGTGCCTGCCTATGTGTGCGTATGTGTTAGGGTAGCTGTATGTTAAAATGTATGTATGCAGTGTGTGTGTGTGTGTGTGCGTGTGCGTGCGTGCTTGCGTGTGTGCGTGCGTGCGTGTGTGTGTGTGTGTAGTCACATTTTGGTGCGTGTATGTAACATAGATATATTGTTTTATGTTAACAAAAGCGTTTTTTGTAAAGCACCTAGAGCAGATTTCTGGATAGTGTGCTATATAAGTATCCATTATTATTATTATTATTATTAGTCGCGCGAAATTTGGTCAAGCAGAGCAAACCGATAGGCCTAGTTTGCATCATCAGTTTGACATGGTAAGTATATGTATCACCAAAACATGGAGTATAAAACAAACTCCTCCTTTTAAACAAAAGTGATGGTGTGTTTGAACTTAACTATACGAGGCACGTGTTGAGTCAGTCCGACAACAGTTCACTGCCCCTGCACGCTTCACAAAGGCCCGCCAGAGCATGCAGGCATTGTTGTTTGAACTGCCAGGACTGTCTGACCTTGTATCGTGACGCATGCGTGGGAGCGTGGCGTCGGTGCCGTGGCGTGGCGCGTGCGTGCGTGTGCGTGTGCGTGCGTGCGCGTGTGCGTGTGCGTGCGTGACATTCGTCACGGTCACCTTCTGTTGTTGGTTATATTGATAGCTGATCTCACTCACACGTTTCGCGGCCTTGCATGTGCAGCTCAGCTAGGTGCTCGGATGCAGGTAACTGTGTGTGTGTGTCTGTCTTGGGAGTTGTTGAAAACTGAAAAGTTATCGTCTCGTACGTGTTTCAGGGGGGGGTGGCAGACAGATCGCGCACTATTACACACACACACACACACACACATACATGCATGCGGACAAACACGTTCATACACACTCCTCTGCACACAAGCACTCTCAACGAACTCTCTTATACCACACACACTCTTGCACTACTCTCTCTCTCTCTCTTACCTACACACACATACACTAAAACATAATAAGTACTATAGCAGACAAGCACTCACACACTCTTATACACTACTCTCTCACTCTCACTCTCTCTCTCTCTCTCTCTCTGTGTCTCTCTCTCTGTCTCTCTCTCTCTCTTACCTTCACAAAAATGCACTCGTACTAAGTAGCAGACAAGCACTCACACACTCTTAAACCACACACACTCTCATACACTTTTTTCTCTCTCTCTCTCTCTGTCTCTGTGTCTCACACACACACACACACACACACACACACACACACACACTATACCCACCCACCCACCCACCGACCCCCACCCACACGTGTCAAGGATGTGCGTGTTTTTGTTGTTGTTTTTTTTGTTTTTTGTTGTGGTTTTTTTTTCTTTTCGTTTTTCTTCTTTTTTTTTCTTTTTCTTTTTTTTCTTGCGTAAAGTAAGAGTTCATTCCTGTACTTACAACTCATATTACTGAGTGACTTTTTGTTGTTGTTGTTGTTGTTGTTGTTGTAAGTTTATCCAAATGTTCCAATCACTAAATAAATACCTGTCAGTATTCTGACGCTACACTCTTCAGTGTTTTCATCGGTCAGTTGATTTGATGGCTTGCTGTTGATTCGATCCTGGCATACCCCGCCCGGCCCGCGAACCGTGAGTGGTGATTACACTGTGAAGAAGAGTTTCAGTTTCAGTTTCACTTTCTCAAGGAGGCGTCACTGCGTTCGGACAAATCCATACACGCTACACCACATCTGTTGAGCAGATGCCTGACCAGCAGCATAACCCAACGCGCTTAGTCAGGCCTTGAGTGCATGCTTACATATTTGTGTACCTATGAAAGTGGATTTCATTTTACGTAATTTCGCCAGAGGACAACACTCTCGTTGCCATGGGTTCTTTTTCAGTGCGCCAAGTGCGTGCTGCTGCACACGGGACCTCGGTTTATCGTCTCATCCGAAAGACTAGACGCTCAGTTTGATTTTCCAGTCAAACTTAGGAGAAAGGGCGAGAGCGGGATTCGAACCCACACCCTCACGGACTCTCTGTATTGGCAGCTGAGCGTCTTAACCATTCTGCCACCTTCCTCCTAGAAGAATGACTTTGAATAATGGCTGCTGTAAATAATATGACTGTGTAAGGGGTTTTGTTTTGGCCCGGCACTGTTCTTTCTGTCTTGTTATGTTCCAGACATTGTGCTTCTGCTGCTGCTGCTGCTGCTGCTGTTGCTTGTTATCGGCATTGTTATCAGCACACACACGTAGCGCGTGGTTACCGTCACTTGTATTGAGGGTGTAGTAGTGAGTGGATCGTCGGGCTACCTCTCTGTTGCAGGTGAGGCCAGGCAGCATGGTCCCACCCCCGACCCCCCCCCCCCCGCACCCCCCCCCCCCCCTTGTTTGAAGGTGGAGTCTCTACTGTGTGTGTAGTCTCTCTGGCAGCAGTTCGTGAGTGAACTGGCGGTCCGCTATGTACAGTGAGGACGAAAATGATAATGACAATGACACTTCTGACAATAAAAAATAAATAAAATAATGGTGTGTGTGTGTGTGGGGGGGTGGGGGGGGGGGGGTGGATGATGATAATGATATTTCTACTTATGATGATGATACTAATAATGATAACAATAACAATAATAATAATGATAATGGAAAAAACATAATGATGACGATGATGATAATGAGAATGATGGTGATGATGATTATAATGATAAATAGTGAGTATTTATAGAGCATTCTACCTACTTAGCACTAACATTTAAGATTAGTATGGGTGGAAATGGGCGGGGAATGAGTGGGGGGGAGAGGGGGTGGGGTTCCAAAACCCTACAACAAGGGATGTATAATCAACACTTGAAGTTAAAAAAAGCACTGAAACTCACATGCTGATGGAGCTGTAAGAAAATGAGAGACGGGTATATATTATTATCATATCAGTACGTGATAACTGCATGAAGGTGATTTTGTATGATTGAAATTGATCGAATTGTTTTGGGGTTTTTTCGTTGAAATCTATGGAAAGTTTTGGATTTAAATTGATCGAACGTGTTTTTTTTTGTTTTGTTTTGTTTTGTTGTTGTTGTTGTTTATTGTTTTTGTTTTTTTTTGTTTTGTTGTTGTTGTTTTTTTTTTGGGGGGGGGGGGGGGGGCAGTGTTAGGGATACCGGCAGTTTCTTCTTCTGCTGCTGCTGCTGATGATGATGGTGGTGATGATGATGATGGCGATCATACTTAAAAGGGTTTATGCAACGTTCAGGAATGTGCTCTTTTTTCTTTCTTTCTTCTTCTTCTTTCTTTCTTTTTATATATATTTATTATTTTCTTCTTCTTTTTTTTTTAAAGAACAGAAGTGGTGTAGCGTATATGGATTAGTCCGCACGCTTTGACACCTCCTTGAAACTGAAACCGAATCTATTTTTAAAAAAACAACCAACATTAAAAGACGTTATAGTAGTCCTTTCCAAGCACAAGACTCAAAAACAGAAGAAGAAATTAAAAAAAAAAAAAAAAAAAAAAAAAATCAGGCAAAATAGTAATCGAAATTTTTATTTGCTCGGTATTTTCAACACCCATGTACGAATGGGAAATTCCCAAGGATTGGCGTCAGACTTTTTTCTTTTTTTTTTTTTTTTTTTGCCCCCGCCCCCCCCCCCCCCCAACGCAAATGCAAACGCAAACTAATGCAACATTCCGGGAGCTTTGCCATTTGCGTCAGACGTGTATTTCACTGTGGAAATCAATAGGCAGTGACAGTACCGCAGTTGTGTCATCCAAATATATAGACGTTTATGTCAGATCAGTGTTCGTTGTGTGTGTGTGTGTGTGTTGGGCGGGGGTGGGGGGTGGGGGTGAACGGAGTAGTGCGGAGGTGGGGGTGGGGGGGGTGGGCGGGGGATGGAAATCTATGCAGTTCATGTTGTTTTGGGTTGTTTTTTTTTTTTTTGTTGTTGTTGTTGTCTTTTTGTTTGTTTTTTTTTTTTTTTTTTTTTATTACTCGTCAACTCATTGTTCATTTATGTAACGCACATAGCTATCCCATTATTCATTTATATAAATAGAGCAGTTGTTTTTTTTTTCTTAATCCTGATCAGTTGTTGATATTGAAGAAGATGATTCTCATTTTCCGTTGTATATCATTTAAGCGAAAGAGAGACACACAAACAGACAGACTCACTGACTGACGGACGTACATAGGCGCGTTTACCTCACACCAAACACGTTCTTTATCATGACAGACAGAGACAGAGAGATAGAGAGACCAGAGCAGGGGTGAGGAGGGAAGAATAGAAGAGGAATGCCTGTAGCAGTGGTGATAATGACGACGACGACCAGTATAGCCTATCCGATGTGCAGGTCGCCGGTCTCTGAAAAATCCCTAAGTGTGTGTGTGTGTGTGTGTGTGTGTGTGTGTGTGTGTGTGTGTGCGCGCGCGCGCGAACATTCCAGGTAAAAAGGTATTTCCACATATCTAAAAATACGTTACTCTCCGTACGCTTTCCCCATCTGCTTCAGTGAATCAGTGAATCGATCCACGGTAGGCCTAGTGGCCGGCTCGTTCCTAGTCGAGACATTGATGCAACGCAGTTTGAGGCTCCTTCTCTTTTTTTTTTATGGTTTTTTCTTTTTATATTTAGAACAGTGATGCCAGTTGGCCGTTTTTTTTGATGAGTCGTGGCTGAATGACTAAGGGAGACGTAAGCGACAGAAGCGTGGACATACATATTTAAGTCTCTGACACGAGTCTGGACAGTTCTCACACAATTCCTTTTCGTTACAGATCTTCAGCAAGGTGGTAGTGGTTGTAGTTGTTGAGCCTGACCCCGGTTTCGTGGTTTTTGTTTTTCATTCAGATCAACAATCCTAATCGTAGTTGTAAGGAAGATGTGGATATTGAAAAGAGGGAGACAGAGGTGGGGTGTAGACAAAGAGATTCCGAACTCGAAGATGATGTGGACGTTTTGCGTCGTGACTTCTGTGCCAAGGTGAGTAACGGAAATGTTCAGAGGATTTTTTCTCTCTTATTTTTTTTGTGGATTAAAAAATTTAAAAAAAACCCAGTCACTTTGATCAAGGAGGTCACTTGGATAATAGCGTTTCAGCTCGAGTACCGAAATACGTGTAGTTTCAAGAATGTTTAACGGGAAACTGGTTTCACAAATCAGTACATTGCTTGGTTGGTTCTGGGGCTTCAGTTCAACATTACTGGTAGTGGTACAGTTTCATAAACAATTGATTTCACATCGATCATTAGGACAAAAATTATCTCGACAAGACAGACATTTGATGTGATTTTGTAAACCGGAATTGTGTGCTTAACAATAGCGTTGAATAGGTCGTCGGCGAATATTAACGATGAAAATATCCCCCCCACTCACTCATTCCCTCGACCGCTGGGGTCGTTGGGGGGACATGAGGAAGATATCATAGCTCGCCACGCCGTTCTGTTGGCAGCTGTCGTGAGGAGATCTGGCATCGTCACTTTGGTCCATTCCTTGACGTTGTCGGACCAGCTCTTTCTCTGCCGCCCCCGTCTGCGCCCTCCCTCTACAGTCCCTTGCAGGATGGTTTTGGAGAGGGTGTTATGTCGTATGACGTGACCAAACCATGCCATCTTCCGTCGTTTGACAGTCGCCAGCAGTGGTTCTTGGCGCCCAACAAGGTTGCTGACCCAGGTTCCGCACATAGTCATTGGTCTTGTGCTCCTTGTAGGAGATGTGTAGTAGTCTCCTCAAGCACTTGGTTTCGAATGCTTGGATTCTTCTTTCTGTTTCTGCTATCAGTGTCCATGTCTCACATCCATATAAGAGGATGGAGACCACCAGTGACTTGTAGAGCAGAAAATATCCACCAAACCTGGATTAATGTTGTGCAACCGCGTTTCCCCTTCTAAGGAGGAAGGTGGCAGAACGGTCAAGACGCTTATCCGCCAACATGTGTCCGTGAGGGTCTAGGTTTTCTTATTCTTTTCTTCTTCTTCTGCGTTCGTGGGCTTCAACTCCCACGTTCACTCGTATATACTCGAGTGGGCTTTTTACGTGTATGACCGTTTTTACCCCGCCATGTAGGCAGCCATACTCCGTTTTCGGGGGTGTGCATGCTGGGTATGTTCTTGTTTCCATAACCCACCGAACGCTGACGTGGATTACAGGATCTTTAACGTGCCTATTTGATCTTATGCTTGCGCATACACACGAAGGGGGTTCAGGCACTGGCAGGTCTGCACATATGTTGACCTGGGAGATGGTAAAAATCTCCACCCTTCACCCACCAAGCGCCGTCACCGTGATTCGAACGCGAGACCCTCAGATCGAAAGTCCAACGCTTTAACCACTTGGCTATTGCGCCCGTCGTCTAGATTTTCGATTCCCACTCTCGCACTTTCTCAAACAAACTGGAGGAGGAGGTTGTACAGGCACGCTCCGTCGCCGCATTTTCTGCAGCATTGGGCAGAGCACCCTTGGCTGCCTCCCAGGAGTAAATCAAACAACCACCCTCCTCCCCCCAGTCCTCCGCCCCTCCTGCCCCCTCGCCCCCCCCCCTCCCCCCCCTCCCATCTGGTTAGTGAGATGCAGCGCTGCAACAGGACGTCTTTGAGCTCAACTCGGGGTGTCCGTTGGAGCAGTAGACCCCCCCCCACCCCCACCCCCACCCCCAGCCCACCCTGCTAGGGAGACACAGTGCTGAACCAGGACATGTTAGAGAACAACATGAGATCAGGTGTGTCACTTGGAGTAGAATATAAAGTTTTCTTCCGTATAGTTAGTTAAGTGAACTTATATATAGTTAAGTAAAAATAGATGAGGACAATTTGAGCTCAAAACAAAAAATAGATAGATCCATAGACTAATCAAAGCCATACGCTCCCATCTGCCCGTTGCGACGATAACCTGCAAAGGCTCCTGCAACGGATCGTTCCAGACTCCAGATTCCCAAGTCTGACCGGAAAATCAAATTGAGCCTTCCAGTTATTCGGAGGAGACACTAAAGCGATGTCCCGTGTGCTGTGCTGTGCAGCACGCACTGATGTCTCCCCCTGTCCTGGGTGATGCTCAAGAAATCATCGTACCTGCGGGTAAAGATGTACCTTCGGTGTAAATCTACATGCGGCAAGGCCCCCCCCCCCCCCTTTTCCTTGCCTCGGGTAGATTTATCCGCAGGTACGTACACCTTTACCTGAAGGTACGATGGTTTCTTGACTATCACCCTGTGGGTTGGCTGGACTTAATAAGCAGCAACAAATAAAGAAGAAGAAGAAGAAAAGTGTTGAACCTTTGACAGACAACTGTTGTGCTGAATCTATTCTTGGGGGTGTGGGGGGATTTTTTTTTTTTTTTTGGGGGGGGGTACTCGCACCACAAACATGTTGTTTTTTTTTTTGTCTCTGGCTTGTCTCTGGGACTCAAACAAACGTGTAGGATTATTGTTTGTTTTCCACGTGAACATATACACATATGCTTTAAAGCATTGACACATAGCCATGAATACCCTTTGTAGAAGTACCGTAAGTGTGGGAACGAATTACAGCTATATATATATATATATATATAGAGAGAGAGAGAGAGAGAGAGAGAGAGAGAGGTGTGTGTGTGTGTGTGTGTGTGTGTAATGTATATTATACCCAGTGGCATTCCATCGTTCAATCGGCCAAACTTCGCGGGTTTGTTCCATTATTTCCGAATCGCTGCACGCAAGCTGGATCATTTCGTGTGACATGAAAGAAGCACACAATATCCTGTTTCAAAATCCCAGTCCGCGTTTTTGATTGCTTCGCGTTATTTTCCTCCGGTTACTGAGTTAGCTCGATGGCAGATGCGTATCCAAAATTGATGTGTGGTATTTTCCGATCTGGGCAGAGAAGTGAGGTCCCTTCTCTGCGTTGAGAGACAGACAGAGAGAGAGAGACAGACAGAGAGAGAGAGAGAGAGCTCTAAACGTTTTGAAGTGGAGGATCAAGACTTTAGGCATGCCTGTTTCTTTCGATCTTGTCGAGGGAGAGACAGAGACACAGAGAGAGAGAGAGAGAGAGCTCAAAACTTTTTTCAGTGGAGTATCAAGACTTTAGGCATGTCTGTTTCTTTCGATCTTGTCGAGGAACAGACACAGAGAGAGACAGAGAGAGAGAGAGAGAGAGAGAGAGAGATCAAAACCTTTTCTTTTTTTTTAGTGAAGGATCCATACTTTAGGCAAATCAGTTTCTTTCGATCTTGTCGAGGGAGAGACAGAGACAGAGAGAGAGAGAGAGCTCAAAACATTTTTTAGTGGAGGGTCAAGACTTTAGGCATGTCTGTTTCTTCCGATTTTGCCCTTGAGAGAGAGGCAGACAGAGAGACAGACAGACAGACAGAGATAGGGACAGACAGAGAGAGAGCTGAAAACGTTTTTAAGCGGAGGATCAAGACTTTAGGCATGTCTGTTTCTTTCGATCTTGTCTAGGGAGAGACAGAGAGAGAGAGAGAGAGAGAGAGAGAGAGATCAAAACCTTTTTTTTTTAGTGGAGGATTCATACTTTACGCATATCAGTTTCTTTCGATCTTGTCGAGGGAGAGAGACAGACAGAGAGAGACAGACAGAAATAGGGACAGACAGAGAGAGAGAGCTCAAAACGTTTTTAAGCGGAGGATCAAGACTTTAGGCATGTCTGTTTCTTTCGATCTTGTCAAGGGCGAGAGAGAGAGAGATAGATAGAGAGAGAGAGAGAGAGAGAGAGATCAAAACCTTTTTTTTTTAGTGAAGGATCCATACTTTAGGCAAATCAGTTTCTTTCGATCTTGTCGAGGGAGAGACAGAGAGAGAGAGAGAGAGCTCAAAACATTTTTTAGTGGGGAGGGTCAAGACTTTAGGCATGTCTGTTTCTTTCGATCTTGTCCTTGAGAGAGAGACAGAGACAGAGACAGACAGACAGACACACACAGACAGAGAGAGAAGAACAACAGGGCCGACATCGGAAACTCTTTGCCACAGGCGTCGGTTGAGTCAAGCCGCCTTGCCTACTACCCTCCGTTGGGGGCTTAGTGGTAAAGCAGCGTTCAATAACACACGTTCCACTGCCTGCCTACATGCATGCCTGCCTGATTGTTCGGGGGAGATGATCTGTCACTCTATCACAAGGAGGGAGGAAAACACCGATGACTGTCTCTCTCTCTCTGTCGCCGGCGTTACAATCACCATTACCATCACCACCACCACTACACCACCAACCTCCAACCACCAGCGACAGTGTGACGTTGCGGTGTGACTCATTGTCACGCAGTGCAGTGTTGTTCTGGAGAGAAAGAAAGCCCCACCCACTATCCAGGAGCGGAGAGAGGGAGGGAGAGAGAGGGAAGAGAATTTCTGCGCTGCTTCGCAATAGTAGTAGTAGTAGTAGTAGACAATAGCTTCCCCGCCTTTTGGGAAGGGGGGTATTTCTACTAGTCATTCGGATGAGACGATAAACCGAGGTGCCGTGTGCAGCATGCACTTACTTAGCCCACGTAAAAGAACCCACGGCAACAAAAGGGTTGTCCCTGGCAAAATTCTGTAGAAAAATCCGCTTCTATAGGAAAAACAAATAAAACTGCACACAGGAAAAAATACCAAAAAAAGAAAGAAAGAAAAAAAGGTGGTACTGTAGTGGTAGCGACGCGCTCTCCCTGGGGGGGAGAGCAGCCCGAATTTCACACAGAGAAATCTGCTGTGACGAAAAAGAGTAAATACAAATACTCTTGTTGTTAATCAATTAACTCGCTGAATGAGTCTTGTATGGACTTTTTGAGTGGGTTGGGTTGGGTGGGGTGGGGTGGGGGGCAT
>NC_134877.1:16616968-16629468 GCF_041734735.1 Babylonia areolata | reverse complement strand
AGAAGAATTTGTTCGAAGGCTGCAACTCCCACGTTGACTCGCATACCTTGAACATGAGTGGGCTTTTTCGTGTATTACCGTGTTTTTTTTTTCCCGCCATGTAGGCAGCCACAGTCCGGTTTTGTTTGTTTGTTTTGACGGGCGCAATAGCCAGGTGGTTAAAGCGTTGGACTGTGAATCTGAGGGTCCCGGGTTCGAATCACGGTGACGGCGCCTGGTGGGTGAAGGGTGGAGATTTTTACGATCTCCCAGGTCAACATATGTGCAGACCTGCCAGTGCCTGAACCCCCTTCGTGTGCATATGCAAGCAGAAGATCAAATACGCACGTTAAAGATCCCGTAATCCATGTCAGCGTTCGGTGGGTTATGGAAACAAGAACATACCCAGCATGCACACCCCCGAAAACGGAGTATGGCTGCCTACATGGCGGGGGTACAAACGGTCATACACGTAAAAGCCCACTCGTGTGCATACGAGTGAACGTGGGAGTTGAAGCCCACGAACGCGGAAGAAGAAGAAGTCTCATTGAAGAGTTTTCGCTTTCTTACATAATTATTGCCTGAACCGCAAAGGAAGGGATCTAACTACTACAGTTGCCCCCCGCTTTTTCGTGTATTACCGTTTTTCCCCCCCGCCATGTAGGCAGCCATATTCCGGTTTTTTTTTTGTTTGTTTGTTTGTTGTTGTTGGCTTTTTTTTTTTTTTTTTTTTTTTTTTTTGGGGGGGGGGATGGGTGTGTGTGTGTGTTTGGGGGGGGGGGGGGTTGCGGGGAGGGGGGGAGAGGGGGGGTTCCACATCACTATGATATGGCAGGAAGCCTGTCCGAGGCTGTCAAGTCCCCAGGGTTGTTGAATGGGTCCAAGAAACAAATACAGCAAAGCACTTCAAAGAAGGGTGGTTGTTGGGTGGTTTGTGTACGAAATGTGCTTGTGTGAACGAACATCGGGGTCATTCATTCCAAGTTATCTCCCCATCGAGCACCAGCCACTGTGTCCAACGCACATCACTATGATATGGAAGCCTGTCGAGGCTGTCAAGTCCCCAGGGTTGTTGAATGGGTCCAAGAAACAAATACAGCAAAGCACTTCAAAGAAGGGTTGTTGTTGGGTAACCTGTGTACGAAATGTGCTTGTGTGAACGAACATCGGGGTCATTCATTCCAAGTTATCTCCCCATCGAGCACCAACCACTGTGTGTGTCCAACGCTGTTTTGCAGTTCGTACGTGCGTGCGTGCGTGCGTGTGTGTGTGTGTGTGTGTGTGTGTGACAGAGAGAGAGTGTGTGTGTGTGTGTTGTATGTGTGTGTGTGTGTGCACGCGAGCGCGTGTGTGCGTTTTTGTGTTTATAAATATATATATATATATATATATATATATATGTGTGTGTGTGTGTGTGTGTGTGTGTGTGTGTGTGTGTGTGTGTGTACACGTGTATGCGTGTGTGTGTATGTTTGTGTGTGTGTGTGTGTATGTGTGTCCACGCACGCCACGCGTGTGTGTGAGAAAAGGTTTCTGCTGATGAAGCAAGATCCTGACTGAACCTCCACTTCCCACCCCCATCCCGATGCCCCCAAACCCCGCTTCCCCACCCCGCTCACACACACACCCCCGTCCCCCCCCCCCCTCACCCCCAACCCCCAAAACTGGCATTTTATGCCATGGTGGAACCATGCACAGATGGAGGAGGGAGGGAGGGGAGGGGGTTGGTACGGCGAGGGCGATGGGGTGGGGCTTGAGGGGGGGGGGGGGGGGGGGGGGGGCAGGGGCAGGGGAGCTGTACGGTTTGTTCTCCTGTGTCCGGTTTGCAAGGGGGAGAACCCCCTACGCCCACCAACACTCCCCCCCCCCACCCCCACCCTTACCCCCACACAATCTCTCCCGGTGGGAAAGGCCGCCCTTACCAATCAGCAATGCAACGATCGATGATATATACCAGAGGGTGAGTGTGTGGGTGGGAGAGGGGTAGTGGAGGGGGTGGAGGGGGGGGGGGGGGGACAGGCGAGAGGGTGTGTGTGTGTGTGTTTGGGGGGGATGGAGGAAGGGAGGTGGGACTGGTTCTTGTTTGCCCACGCTCCGTGTGCTTGTCATTCGGCGCGTTGTCGTTGTGGTGGTAGACGGGGAGGTGGCGGGGGGGGGGGGGGGGGGCGGGGGGGATGCTATTGTAGTTCTACAGGACTGGCAAATGGCTGAGTGATAGGCACTGCTGCTGGCTTCTCGCCCCCCCCCCCCTCCCCCCCCTAAGCCTCACCATGCCTCCCGCGCCTATGTTGTAATACCTCCTCTCTCTGTGACTTGCTTAGCTTGCTAGCTAACCACCACCCCCCCCCCCCTCCCCTCACCTCCCCCACCCCTCCCTCTCCTCTCCTGATCGATGATAACCCCCACATCCCCCACCCTCTCCCCACCCCCAGCCCTGTTAATAAAAATCGTTATCATGCATGATAAAGGCATTGATCGTTAGCAAAAACTCGGCTTGATTCGTGTCTTATGTTTTGATTGTCGATCTGAGGTGGTTATTGTTGTTGTTGTTTTGTGTGTGTGTGTGTGTGTGTGGGAGGGGGGGGGGGGGTTAGGGGGGGGTGTTGTAAGTGTAACTGAGGTTAAATCACTCAGTACGGCCAGTCCTCTCTTCTCCTCTACACAGACCCCTCGGATGTCCATGTGGGTGTCTGAATGACCCAACCTTTAGCTTCCGTCGTCAGAATTGTGGTGTTCTTTGTCAACATTCACGTCTTCAGTATAAGAGCCTTCCGCTTGCAATAATTTGATGGTAGTAATTGGGGTGAAACGCTGTCAACGTCTTCTATTTCGCCGTTCGTAGGGAGAGAGTTAATGTGGGTACCACAAGTTTCGCCTACGTGCGTTTTGCCTGCGCTTTGTTTTCCCACAGTTCAGCTCCATCCTCTTCCGCGTCATCGTCTCAGCAGGGTCGTTGTTTCGCCTACACACTCATATCCGTTTCGCCTACACACTCATATCCGTTACGCCTACACACTCATATTCGTTTCGCCTACACACTCATATCCGTTACGCCTACACACTCATATCCGTTTCGCCTACACACTCATGTCCGTTTTGCATACACAGTCATATCTGTTATGCCTACACACTCATATCCGTTTCGCCTACACAATCATATCCGTTACGCCTACACACTCATATCCGTTTCGCCTACACACTCATATCCGTTACGCCTACACACTCATATCCGTTTCGCCTACACACTCGTATCCGTTTCGCCTACACAGTCATATCCGTTACGCCTACACACTCATATCCGTTACGCCTACACACTCATATCCGTTTCGCCTACACACTCATGTCCGTTTTGCATACACAGTCATATCTGTTATGCCTACACAGTCATATCCGTTTCGCCTACACAATCATATTCGTTACGCCTACACACTCATATCCGTTTCGCCTACACACTCATGTCCGTTTTGCATACACACTCATATCCGTTTCGCCTACAAACTCATATCCGTTTCGCCTACACACTCATATCCGTTTCGCCTACACACTCATATCCGTTTCGCCTACACACTCATAATTATCCGTTTCGCCTACACACTCATATCCGTTTCGCCTACACAGTCATATCCGTTACGCCTGCACACTCATATCCGTTTCGCCTACACAGTCATATCCGTTTCGCCTACACACTCATATCCGTTTCGCCTACACACTCATATCCGTTTCGCCTACACAGTCATATCCGTTTCGCCTGCACACTCATATCCGTTTCGCCTACACACTCATATCCGTTTCGCCTACACACTCATATCCGTTTCGCCTGCACACTCATATCCGTTTCGCCAACCGCACTCCTAATCCGTTTCGCTTTCGCTACTCATGTCGTCACCAATAAGTGTGGTCATGCTCACAGTTCCTGATGAAAACTTTCTGTCAACTGCTTAAAAAAAAAGTAAAACATAATCGTGGAGAAGATCTGGTATTAATACCGTCCCCCTGGATGTTGCGTATGGGCCAGCAAAACTGCGGAGAGCGAGCACCAGGGACAGACAGACAGACAGACAGACAGACATTCCCTGCTGTGGAACCGAACACCAGGAAAAAGATTGAAGGTGCCTTTGGTTGAAACAGGATTTTATTCTCAAAAGTAGGCGAAGCGCGCGTACGCAAAACGAGCCTAGACGAAGCGCCCCCGTAGGTGTGAAACGTGGGGTGGCACCGGTTTATGCGACTTTATTATTTATTTTTTATTACCGGACGTGGAAGGAAATGATGATGTCCAGTTGCCACCCACTAGCTTTCTTCAGTCTTCAGGCTTTATCCTGTCCTCATGAAATGATTATAGAAAATTACCTAACAGTATAAATTGCAAGCACATAAACACACACACGCACACACACACACACACACACACACACACACACACACACACACACACACACACACACACTCATCCTCCGGAAGAAGGAGAGAGAAAAGACAAAGAGGAAGGGAGAGAGAGAGAAAGAGAGATGAAATGAAATGTTTTAATGTTTTTCTTTCATGGGCACATAAAGAGTCAAGGAGGAAAGGAGACGACATAACTAAATAGCTAAATAAATAACTAAATAAGTAATAACGTTATATAAAAGGAAAAGTGCAATGCTACACAAAAGCACCAAGCGATAGCACTGATTGTCATTACTTATTTACCTTTTTTTTTCTCTCTTTTTTTTTACCGTATCTGGCTTGCTCTGTGTTACATTGTTTTCTTTGTAATATTACTATATAGAAACGTCGAGAGAGAGAGAGAGAGAGAGAGAGAGAGAGAGAGAGAAACGAAACGAAACGAAATTTTATTTCACCAGGGTAATGAGATAAGCAAGTACACATGCTTTTTTCCACCCAGCCCTGGACAGAGAGAGAAAAAAGAAGAAAACACACACACACACACACACACACACACACAAATTCGCAATTATCAAGTACAAGAAAAAGAGAAGAAAAAAAAAAGAATTAAGTACTATTAAAAAAACAACAACAACAAAGAAAACAATAATAAAAATAGACAAAAAAACTTTAAAAGAAGGAAGGTAAGGGGGGGTGGGGGGTGGATAGTCCATCGACCACAAACAGAATCACATACATATTCGCACACTCGGGGAAACAAATGTTACAAGGGGAGATAGAAAAAGACAGAGAGAGAGAGAGAGAGAGAGAGTGTTCAAAGAGAAAGATCTCAGAACGGACAACTTGGAAAGACTCGTGAATACAAGTCACACAGGGTATCGATTTAAGTCCGCAGCTTGGAGAGTTTTGTTCCAACGAAACCGTACCTTTTTGGAGAAGGCACTACAGCCAACATTCTGTAAGTATAAATGTTCCTTCTCTTCATGAACGAAAGGAGGAGGGGGTAGGGGGCTTGGGGGGGGGGGGGGGGTATCTTTCGCTCCAGACATCTTTAAAAGGCTCTGCTTCCTCTGGAGGAGGTATTCGGAATAAGTTCTAAAGATTGGGTGCTGCTTTTTGATCCTCCTTTCTATCCCGCCCTGTCCCCCCCCCCCCCCCCCCCCCCCCCTCTTCCCCACCCATCTCCTCTTCCTATTTGGATAGAATTCTGAATAGTTCTGCGGTTATCTGGTTTTTGAGATTGGATGGCTATTTCATATTAATTGGTTACTGAGATGAGCCAATAAGCAGTGCGGACCCGCTACTTTACCATGCATGTGACGATGTTGCACTACCGTATTCAAGATTTTTGATTGACTTCTGTTTTCGCGATGTGCGCGTTCTTTTTTGTAACAGTCAAACAGACAGACAGACAGTCAGACAGACAAACATAAACTGGAGAGAATGCCAGCTAAGGGGAAAGTTGCGCACACGAAGCAGAACAGAGTGGGGGGAGCTTCTCTAGAGGAAATCAATTGTTCCCTCCTCATCGACCTTCTGTCTGGATCCGACGATACCCATTTAACTGGGCATCCCCCCCCCCCCTCCGTCCCCTCCCCGGCTCCCTTTCCGAGACAAGACAGCCTCTTCTTTCCCCCCTTTTATGAGCGAACTGATTGCTGCCGGTGTAGACGCCTGTTCGTCGCACCTGGTGGATAAAGGGTGGAGATTTTTCCGATCGCCCAGGTCAACATTATGTGCAGACCTGCTAGTGCCCGAACCCCCCCACCCCGACCCCTTCGTGTATATAATACGCGCGCAGAAGATCAAGTACACATGTTAAAGATCTTATAATCCATGTCAGCGTTCGGTGGGTTATGGAAACGAGAGCAAAAACGTAGTGTGGCTGCCTTCATGGCAGGGTAAATCAGTAAAACGGTCATACACGTCAAATGTCTGTTTGAGTGTATAATGTGTGTTCGTAAGTGAAACCTGATTGAACGAATGATGAGCGCCCAATAGCAGCCGTCAGTCGGCTCTACCCAGGTAGGCGGCTTGTTGCGCAAAATTTTAATGACCCCGTATTTTGTAAAGCGCTGAAGAGCTTGGTCTCCGACCGAGGACAAGGCACTATATAAGTATCCATATCATCATCATCAGCCCAGATAGCGTCTGGAGTGATGGCCTAGAGGTAACGCGTCCGCCTGGGAAGCCAGAGAATCTGAACGCGCTGGTTCGAATCACGGCTCAGCCGCCGATATTTTCTCCCTTTCCACTAGACCTTGAGTGGTGGTCTGGACGTTAGTCATTGGGGTGAGACGATAAACCGAGGTCCCGTGTGCTGCATGCACTTAGCGCACGTAAAAAAAAAAGAACCCACGGCAACAAAAGGGTTGTTCCTGGCGAAATTATGTAGAAAAACCAACTTCGATAGGAAAAACAAATGAAACTGCACGCAGGAAAAGATGCACACAAAAAAAAATGGGTGGCGCTGTGTAGCGCCGTGTAGCTGGTGTAGCGACGCGCTCTCCCTGGGGAGAGCAGCCCGAATTTCACGCAGAGAAATCTGTTGTGATAAAAAGAAATACACATACAATACAAACAAAAAAATACAGGCAATTAAAGTGGAACAACCCTGCGTTCGCTTGCCTCCGTTGAGTTGTACCCAATGAGAGGGTGTCACCTCGTTTGAGTGGACGTGCTGGCTATCTGGCCTTCAGTCAGTTCGTGTCGAACTCATCTGGGCGTCGGTCGATTACACCACAGCTCGCGTCACTCGCTTGATTCCAGGTTTTTTTTTTTTGTTCGCGTAACTGATTTCAGTTGTAGACTCTCTTATGAGTGAAAACTCGTGGCACCCTCTCTTAGGGCAGATGTAACTCCGATTAACACACTCAGTACGGCCAGTCCTCTCTTCTCTACACAGACCCCTCGGATGTCCAGTGGGTGTCTGAATAACCCAACCTTTAGCTTCCGTCGTCAGAATTGTGGTATTCTTTGTCAACATTCACCTCTTCAGTATAAGAGCCTTCCGCTTGCAATATTTTGATGATGGTAATTGGGGTGAAACGCTGTTAACGTCGTCTCTTTCGCCGTTCGTATGGAAAGAGTTAAACTTCAACTTACGGGTAAGTCTGGTTTTATCAGTCACCTACCATGGAGAGGGTTTGGGGTGTCATTTAGCCCATAATGCCTCCCCCCCCCCCAGCCCCCCCTCCACCCCCTTTAGCTTGATTTAATCCGTAGAAAGGGGGTCATTTCCAACTAGGGGGTGGGGTGTGGGGGTCGTATGGATCTTGACTACCCACAACTGGCTCTGATGGGGGTCATTGGAGGTTGGCCCAGAATGACCCCCGGGATAAAACTTAGCATGTGGGGTGGGGAGTGGGGTAGTGGAGGGGGGGGGGGGGCGGGGGTCGGGGGGTGGAGTTTGATGCTGTTGCACCGGATCACAGACAAGCTGTGCATTCTCACATCTGAGCCCTGCGTGTCATCTTTAGCTGGCCGGCTTGTTTGTTTGACTTTTAAAAAAAAATAATTAAAAAATAAATAAATAAAGGAGAGAAAGAGAGCGAGAGAGAGCTGTCTCTTCTTCTGAAAGGATTGTGTTGTTTTCGTCCTTTGACTGGATGATGTCATTGATGACGACGCCTGTTTTTTTGGTGGTTTTTTTTTTTTTTTTTTTTTTTTTTCCTCCCGAGTAGAGGGGTTTTCTTTTATGATGATGATCATGATGATGATGAAGAATATGATGATGACCATCAGTATTGTTGCGTTGTGTTTTGCAAAGGTGTGTTATTTGTCTTGTGTGTCGCGTACAGTGTGTTGCTTGGCTTGGTTTGGCTTGTGATGGTGGCTGGCTGGTTCGCCTGGATGGGGGACAAAGTGGCTGGGGGGGGGGGGGGGGCGGGATGAAGGGGTACAGATTTGAACACATACACACACACACACACACACACACACACACACACACACACACACACACACACACACACTCTCTCTCTCTCTCTCCCTCTCTCTCTCTGTCATTCTGTCTGTCTGTCTCTCTCTCTCTCTCTGTCTATCCGTCTGTCTGCCTGTCTGTCTTTCCCTCACTCTCTCTTTTCTCTCTCCCTCTCTCTCCCTCTCTGTCTATCCGTTTCAGTTTGTCTGTCTCTCTCTGTCTCTCTTTCTCTCTCTCTCTCTCTCTGTCTCTGTCTCTCTTTCTCTCTCTCTCTGACAGAATGTATCAGAAGAAAAAGAAGCATGTTCCTTGCTTATCTGTCATCCTCGTTTAGGAAGAGTTTGTCTCATCTTGCTTATGAGCTCGCACGCGGTATATATATATGTATAGCAGTCTTAGTCTTCTGACCCAGAAGACACTCTGTCGCCGAAACGTTTAGAGATAGAAAGCCTGCATTTGTGCATGAACGAAGCTAACCGAGTAGAACAGGAACAACAACAATCATCACCATCATAGTAATCTTCTTCTTCTTCTGCGTTCGTGGGCTGCAACTCTCACGTTCATTCGTATGCACACGAGTGGGCTTTTACGTGTATGACCGTTTTTACCCCGCCATTGTAGGCAGCCATACTCCGCTTTAGGGGGTGTGCATGCTGGGTATATTCTTGTTTCCATAACCCGCCGAACGCGGACATGGATTCTGATATTGCATTTGGTTTTCTGCTTGCGTATACACACGAAGGGGGTTCAGGCACAAGCAGGTCAGGCCATATTTTTATGTTGACCTGGGAGATATGAAAAATCTCCACCCTTTACTCACCAGGCGCCGTCACCGAGATTCGAACCCGGGACCTTCAGATTGAAAGTCCAACGCTTTGACCACTCGGCAATTGCGCGCGTCTGTAGTAATCATAATAGTAATAAATGATGATGATGATGATGATGATGATGACAAAGATAATGAAATTGAAAAAAAAAAAAAAAAAGTATTTTTCCATGGCTTAATTCTTTTGACAGAGATTCCATGGTATCAAATCCACCCACTTCAGTTAGGTTGCACAATATCTTCGGCAGAAAAAAACAACACAATAGGTGGGTGGCACAGGAGACAGAGAGAGAGAGAGAGAGGGGGGGGGGAGGGGGTGTAAAGATGGTTTAGTGTGTGTGTGTGTGTGTGGAGGGGGGAGTGGGACTGTTACTCTTCTCCTGTGTGACGCAATCTCCCCCTCCTCCACCCCCGCCCCCCACCTTAACCCCCCACCCCCACCCCTCCTCCGCCATCCCCCCCCCCCCAATTCCGCCCACCCCCTATCTTTTATAGGAAGGGAGCAAACAACAGAGCGAAACTCGACTTGTTCGATATTATCTCTTTTCCCCCTCCAGTAAGGGAAAAGGGCTTTCGTTCGCCCTTCGACAGGAGGAGACAAGACAGTACAGAGACGTGATTATGCCCCCATCGTGTGTTCCTGATTGGGAGGAGGGTGGGGGGCCTGGGGGGTGGGGGTGGGGGGGCGTTGGGGGGGGCGGAGAGAAGGATGGAGGAGGTGGGTGGCTTGGATGGTCGCAGTGCCTTTGCTCTCTCTTTTTTTTTTTTTTTTTTTTTTTTTTTTTAATAACTGGTTGTCTTTCTCTTCGCCATGGATGCTGAATCGAGAGTCACTGGGTGTACGGAATACGTCATGTCTGTGAAAAAACAAAACAACAATAACAAAACAACAAAAAACAAAAATAAAACAAAACTTGACGTTGCTGTTCTTGCTTTTCTCTGTCTGCCCCCCCCACACCCCCACCGCTCTCTCTCTCTCTCTCTCTCTCTCTCTCTCTCTCATTCTCCGTTGTTTGTCCGTCTGTCTGTCTCTCAGAGCTCTCTCTCTTTCTCTCTGTCTCTGTTGTTGTTGTTGTTTAGAAATCTCTGTTGGTATGTCTGTCTGTCTGTTAGTCGGTCTGTGTCTGTCTTTCTGTCTCTCACTCCCTGTCCCCTCCACACACACACACCCACCCCAACCCACTCCCCACCTTCCACCACTCCCCTTTATCTGATGGGAAAATGTGTCGCCGAGATATAAGATGTTAAGGGGGAAGCACTTTCTTTAAGGTCAGTTCGTTCTATGTCTGCCCCCCCCCCTAACCCTCTTGAATAAAATTCATTCATTCATTCATTATTCTCCTCTCTTTGTGACTCTCTCTCTCTCTCTTTGTCACACCTCACTCCTCTCCCTCTCTCTCTCTCCCCCCCCCCCCCCCCAATCATTGACATCGCGTCGCGCAAGTGTTCTCTTTTGTAAATGAACAGTCATTGTTTTGGATTCCTTGATGTGCAGGGAAGGGGCGTGTAGTGTGTGTGTGTGTGTGTGTGTTAGATTGATAAAAGATGATGCAACCCCCTAGCCCGACACCACACCCCCCGCCTCCCCCCCCCCTCCCCCACCCTTCCTCTCTCTCGCTCCACCCACCTGCTTCTTTTCTTCCTACGTGTTGCGATGTTGTAATCACGTTGATGATTCTTTTTTTCTTTTTTCTTTTTTTTTTTTTTTTTTTACATCGCTGAGGATAGTTAATTGCGTGTGAATGCCACCCCCGGTGCTAGTGTGATTTTCTCTGTCTTCTGTGTGTCTTTCGCTGTCTCTGTCTCTGAATATACGTTGGTCTGTCTGACTGTTTGTCTGTCTGTCCTGTCTCTGCCCTGTGTGTGTGTGTGTGTGTGTGGTGTGTGTGTGTGTTCGTTCTTTAGTTTAGCGTCTTTTCACTATCAGTGATATTAGACGATTAAAAAAAAAAGGGGGGGGGGGGGGGGGTGCGGGGGAGGGGAGAGGGAAGAGGAAAACAGAAAAGGTAGAACACTACCAAAAATGCACAACTAACATGCAATTACATTTAACAGTAACAATTTAATGTCATAATCAGAAATCATTAACACAGTTCTGAAGTACATTAAAGGAATGTAGAAATAAGGCTATAAGCCTGTGAAAGTTCGACCATAAGAACCTCGTCAGAAATAACTTTCCGAAAATCATCTGCAGAATAGTTATTCTCTTTGAATTACTTGGGCAAGAAGGTACGTAACTGCTGACAGTGAAACAAACAATGATGCAAGTTGAACTATTTACCACAGATGCATGTGACATTTTTTAATATACTTTGTCTTCAGCGCATCAAGTTTTATATGGAAGAAAGTAAAGGTTATTAATCTTGTACAGCAAGCTGATGGAATCGGTATCTTTTCTTCAATAATATTCTCGGGGAATAGTGTCCCTTTATGTTTTAAAAACTTTTCCTTCCATCGGTTATAAAATCGACCCCATACTGATTTTTCTAACAAAGTGTATGCCTCTTTTACGGAAAGACGGACATGTATTCTTGTCGATTTTTCTTAATCTTGTGCTCCTTTTAGCTGCTTTCTCAGCAGTTTCATTGCCATGAATGCCCACATGAGAAGGTACCCAACAAAAACTGACCTCAATCCCTTTAATCATCAAACAATGTACCAAATGATTTGCCTCAATAACTAAGTCAGGTCTTGTTTCAAGGCTAAATAATTATAGAGCATAAAGTACTGATTTGGAATCGACAATGAATGCTATTATCGAGAAAACTACTTGATGGTTCACTAAGTAGTTCAGAGCTTGTATAATAGCAATTAGCTCAGCCGTGAATATGGAAAGATGTTTTCCAATAAAGTAAGATTTTTCAACTTTAAAGGCAGGAATATAGAAAGCCGCACCAGCATTTTTGTCATCAAGAACAGATTTGTGTGTGTGTGTGTGTGTGTGTGTTTCTCTCTCTCTCTCTCTCTCTCTCTCTCTCTCTCTCTCTCTCTCTCTCTTTCTCTCTCTCTCTCTCTTTCTTGAGAAAGATGTTTCTTTTTTGAATTGCGTGAAAGATTATTTAGTGTTTTTTTTGTCACCGCTGGAAAAACAACATTGATGAGAGCGAAAAGTCGAGTAGTTATGGGAACTTCAAACACATTTTTTGCCAGGGAAACGTACATATCATGCCTGTGAAAAGAAGGACATCGGAACGCTCTCGCACAACTCCGAATGGATGTGTCTCAATTCAAAATTCATCGCTATCGGTTTAATATGACAAACGAAAATATTCTTTGCCCCGTGTGTACTAAGGAGCCAGAATCAGTAACTCATTTTGTGTTTGATTGCCAAGGTTAATCTGATATCCGTAGGAAGTTTTTACTTTGTTTCACCTTTTATATTGGCAC
>NC_134877.1:16606968-16611968 GCF_041734735.1 Babylonia areolata | reverse complement strand
AGAGATGATGATGATGATGATGATGATTGATATCCACAGAACCGTGCCAGGATATTGAAAAGACAAAAACAAAAACCCCGAAACAAATTGAACTGGCCGCTTTGTGGGGTGTGGTGGGGGGCGGAGGGGTGGGGGGTGGGGGTAAAGTGGGGACGTATATGGAATTGGTATATTTTTCAGCTTATTTTCTTCTCTGTGTGTGTGTCTCTATCTCTTTGTGTGTGTGTGTGTGTGTGTGTGTGTTCTTTTTTTTTTTTTTGGGGGGGGGGGGGGGGGGGATTTGTGTGTGTGTGTTTTTGCTACCTCCATTTTGGATGGTGATGAAGGGTGATGGGGCGGGGTGGGGGTGGGGTGCTGATGACGATTGCTGCTAACGGGAGTCCATTTATTTAGGTTGGGGACTACATGACTTGGCTGTACACCGTGGCTCTTCCCCCCCCCACCCCCCACCCCTCTCTCTCTCTCTTTTTCTCTCTCCCTCTCTCTCTCTCTCTCTTTCTCTCATAGCGGTATCCCGGCGGTCTACTAAAAACCTGAAAGATGCAAATACCCTGCAGTGGTTGTTGTGGTGGTCAGGGTCAGGGAGTGGGGGGAGCATCCATGAAGTTGTGGATGACCCACCTTCTACCTTGTGCCCCCCCCCCCTCCGCCCCCCCCCCCCCCCCCCCCCCCCTCACGGCTCCCTGTCCCAGTCTTTTTTTTTTTTTTTTTTTTTTTGGCTGCCCCATCATCTGCACCGTTTCAGTGGCATTACTCCCACGCCGCTCATTTAGATTCCCCCATACACGGCCACACCTGGATTCGTCCGACGCAGTTCCAGCGTCGGCAGTCCACAGGGAATCATCCGGATGTTAGGTCGCCAGGAGGCCACGCACCAGAGGAGACCCTGCACGGCTGCTGAGTCACTTCGGTGGTGTTCAGTGGTGCCTGGTCTGTTTTAACGTACTTAGGACACCACCTACTAAGCCCCCTACTAATGACAATAACGCCTTAATCGGGAAGCCAGACTGAGTGAGCGTCACTATCAGCCTTCCTATTGGAGCCGATAGTACACAGCACGACTCGGCAGTGGGTAGAAGGAGCCAGCCACGGGCCGACAACCCCCCCCCCCCCGCCCCCCCCCCCCACAAAAAACAAGAAAGGCAAGGCCTTCAAGACTCACTTGTGATAAATTAAGTCCCCTAGTCATTAATTACAGAGTAATTTCCCTTTTTTACTATATGCACCAAAACGTTTGCAAAATAAATAAAACTTCCATGCTTAGCCAAATAAGTTCCTGTTTGAACAAAAAATGATAATAATGACTCCTCTTGTTGTTGGGTCAGAATAAGAGGTCAAAGTGCCAAGTTTAGAGAATACAAAAAATATAAATATAACAGTAAATGCAGTTTGCATATAATTAGGCTTCTTTTTTTATTTTTTTGTGCCCATCCCAGAGGTGCAATATTGTTTTAAACAAGATGGCTGGAAAGAACTGAATTTTTCCTATTTTTATCCCAAATTTGGTGTCAACTGACAAAGTATTTGCAGAGAAAATGTCAATGTTAAAGTTTACCATGGACACACAGACACACGGACACACACACACACACACACACACACACACACACACACACACACACACACACACACACACACACACAGACAACCGAACACCGGGTTAAAACATAGACTCACTTTGTTTACACAAGTGAGTCAAAAATCATCTTCTTCATATTCACCTGCTTCTTCTTCGTTCGTGGGTTGCAACTCCCGCGTTCACTAGTGTATGTACACGAGTGGGCTTTTACGTGTATGACCGTCTTACCCCCCGCCATGTAGGCAGCTATACTCCGTTTTCGGGGGTGTGCATGCAGGGTATGTGCTTGTTTCCCTAGTCCACCGAACGCTGACGTGGGTTACAGGATCTTTTAGCGTGCGTATTTGATATTCCGCTTGCGTATGCACAGCACACGAATGGGGTTCAGGCACTAAGCAGGTCTGCACATAATTATGTTGACCTGGAAGATCGGGAAAAAAAAAAAATTCCACCCTTTTGCCCACTTAGGCGCCAATACCGAGATTCGAACCCGGGACCCTTAGATTGAAAGTCCAAGGCTTTAACCACTCGGCTGTTGCGTCCGTTAAACAAAAACAAGAGAGAGTCAAGGACTTCAAGACTCACTTGTGATACACACTTAAAGAAAAGATAAATAGTATACATGAATAATCTTAAAGAAAACTAAGATGATTAATTTGTTAAAATGTGTTCTGTATTTGTTATCAGAAAGCTTCACGTTTAAAAAAAAAATTTTTTAAAAGGGAGGGGGGTGGGGGGGTGGGGTGGGGGGGGCTTAAAAGCAGATTCAAACCAAACATGTTTTGGGTCGAGAGTAAGTGGTCTTGATAGTTTGGGTCTTGTGACACAAACTCAAAGACGTACAACATATCTCACTCAGAACGAACGAGTGACCCCGGTTTCTGATCCCATCTATGTTAAGCCATTTATTCGCACAAAGGACAGCACACAGACTCACTGTATATACTCTCTCCTCGCTGCTGTGTGGGTAATCACCTGCAGTTACCGTTATGAATAACCTAACGTGTGCACGTAATAGTCTTCCGTGGATAGAGAGGGAGGGGATGGAGGATGGTGGGAGGAGGTGAAGAGGATTGTGGGGTGGGGAGGGGGCGGGGGGGGGGGGTAGGCATGTTTTCCGCAGAGCAAGTTCCGTGTGGGCAAGCTTGGTACAAACAAATTTGTTATTCCTTTAACTCACTCAGTACGGCCAGTCCTCTCTTCTCCTCTACACAGACCCCTCGGATGTCCAGTGGGTGTCTAAATGACCCAACCTTTAGCTTCCGTCGTCAGAATTGTGGTATTCTTTGTCAACATTCACGTCTTCAGTATAAGAACCTGCCGTTTGCAATATTTTGATGATGGTAATTGGGGTGAAACGCTGTTAACGTCGTCTCTTTCGCCGTTCGTATGGAGAGAGTTAAGGACAATGTGGAGTGTTGGCCTGGTGGTAACGCGTCCGCCGCGCCCCCTAGGAAGCGGAAGCGAGAGAATCTGAGCGACACTGGTGGTTCGAATCCCACAGTCGCCAGTATTTTCTCTCCCTCTCCATGAGACCTTTGAGTAGTGTGGTCTGTGTAGCTGGTCATTCGCCGGATGAGACAGTGAACCGAGGTCCCGTGTGCAGGCATGCAGCGCACGTAAAAGAACCCATGGCAACAAAAGGGTTGGCACAATTCTATAGAAAAGCCCGCTTCGATAGAAAAACAAATAAGACAGTTGCCAGATATATAAATTTAAAAAAAAGATAATAATAATAATAAATTAAGAGGGCGCCCTCAGTGTAGCGACGCGCTCTCCCTAGGGAGGGAGAGCAGCCCGAATTTCACACAGAGAAATCTGTTGTGACAAAAAGAGTAATACAATACAATACAATACAATACAATACAAAGCAGCACAGTGCAGCAGGTTGTTCAGTCACCCATCATGTTCGGAAGCAGACGCTCTTGACTCGTGTCAAAAAAAAAAAAAAAAAAAAAAAGCAACGCCGTGTTTTCTTTAATCACCACCCATACCAGACTGGCGCAAGCGCTGATAATGACCTCTCTCTCTCTCTCTCTCTCTCTCTCTCTCTCTCTCTCTCAATCTCTCTCTCACTCACTCACTCTCTCTCTCTCTCTCTCTCTCTCTCTCTCTCTCTCTCTCTCTCTCTCTCTCTCTCTCTCTCTCTCTCTCTCTCTCACTCACTCACTCTCTCTCTCTCTCTCTCTCTCTCTCTCTCTCTCTCTCTCTCATTCCAGCACATTCAACGAAGGCGCAGCACGGAAATGTGTTATCCATCTGCGCGCACCCCCCACACCCCCCACACCCACCCCCCCCTGCTCGTTGGGACAACAATTATTATTCACGCCCGAGAGACTTGTTGTTAAGTGTGGTGGGCGACGAGATGCAAGCCTCGGCGTGAAGATCATTGTCCCAAGTGGGGGAAAGCGCAAACGACAGAAAACCCAACAAAACACTACGAGGAAGAAGAGAGTTCATCGGAGTTCTGTCTCTAACGCCCCTCTCACTGACTGGTGTGAAAGCGCTTTGATTTTGTCTCTGCACAAGATTCAGCGCTATATAAATACTAATTGTTGTTGTTGTTGTTGTTCTTCTTCTTATTATTATTATTATGGGGGATGGATAAGTGTGCATGTGTGTGGGGGTGGGGGTCGGGGGGAGTGTCGGAGGGCGGGGGAAGGATGGGGGTGGATGGAAGCGTTGACGGGAGGGTCGATGATTTGGATGCGGTGGGGTGGAGGTGGTCATTTAGATCTGAAAGCGGAATATGTCGTATGTGTCGAAACAATATATTTGTATTTGTATATCTTTTTATCACAGCAGATTTCTCTGTGAGAAATTCGGGCTGCTCTCCCCAGGGAGAGCGCGTCGCTACACTACAGCGCCACCTTTTTTTTCATTTTTTTTTTCAGCGTGCAGTTTTTTTTGTTTTTTCCTATCGAAATGGATTTTTCAACAGAATTTTGCCAGGAACAACCCTTTTGTTGCCGAGGGTTCTTTTACGTGCGCTAAGTGCATGCTGCACACGGGACCTCGGTTTATCGTCTCATCCGAATGACTAAGCGTCCAGACCACCACTTAAGGTTTTGTGGAGGGGGAGAAAATGTCGGCGGCTGAGACGTGATTCGAACCAGCGCGCTCAGATTCTCTCGCTTCCTAGGCGGACGCGTTACCTCTAGGCCATCACCCCACTATATGGTTATCACTCAAGATTCAAACGCATCTCATGCATGGACAAATGTTTTGTATACTGAACGTTCCTGAGAGCTCTTTTTCTCTCCTTAAGACGTCGGTACATTAGCGTTTTCATATGCAGATTGGGGGGGGGGGGGGGGAATGGGGAGGGGGACCTGGGGGAGATCACACCATGCACAACGGGGAAGTCAAACGATCTTGTGGGGAATCTTAACTCACTCAGTACGGCCAGTCCTCTCTTCTC
>NC_134877.1:16596968-16604468 GCF_041734735.1 Babylonia areolata | reverse complement strand
TGGTCTCAGCTGATGGTCAGTCTGGGTAGTCTTGAACAAAGGAGTGGGTCACGAACAAAATATCAAGACAGACGGACAGAGATAGCAAGAGAGAGAGAGGGGGGGGGGGGGGGGGGGGGGGGGGGGGTTGGATGTGTGTGTGGGGGGGGGGGGGGGGGGGGGGGGGGGGGGGGCTGGGAGAGGCAGAAAACCTGTCCAGTACAAAGTCAGCTTTGCAAAGGGAAAGGAAGCCCTGCCATTCGGTACTTGTATAGTGCTCTTGCACTTCCAAGGTGCACACGTCGGCTCCCATTAACGTGACGAGGGAAACCATACACACACGTCCATCTGTCTGTCTATCCAATGAGTGGAGTGAGTGACAGAGAGATACATGCACAGAGAGAGAGAGAGAGGGGGGGGGGGTGAGATATATATATATATATATATATATATATATATATATATATAAGTGAAATTATGGATGTTGATGGAGAGGGTGCGGAGGGAGGGGGGGATAGGTGAGTGGAATTGACAGTAAAATTGGATGGGAGAGGAGGGGCGGAGAAGCTTGAATGATTTCCAGCGTAAACCTGACAGGATGGCATCGAGAGCCTTGGCCAAAGGAATGATTCAGCGCTTGTAGTTTTTAGAGGCGTTTGATTGGCTAAGAGCGGACCGGGCAAGACGGGTCGTCTTTTCACTGTTAGTCGCCGGCGCGAAATTTGGCCAAGCAGAGCAAACCGATAGGCCCAGTTTGCATCAGTTTGACATGGTACAGTATATGTTATCACCAAACATGGGAGTATTTTGCAAAATCCTCCTTTTTCGTCCAACAAGAGAAGTTGCGCTGTAGTTTTATCTTGGAATGTCCGTCCGTCTGTTCCCGGAACTGTTGTTTTTGCTCTCGGTCTGTTTGTTTGTCTGTCCATCTCCCTCGCTTCCGTCGACTGTGTTTTCTGTCTGCATGTCTGACTGTCTGTCTGTCTGTCTGATCTTTGACGTCTAAGTGTACAGGTATGCGCCCTCCCGTCACCAGCACGCTAGAGAGAGAGAGATACGGATACGGATACGGATGATTTATTCATCAGGCCATAGCCCCTATGAAGGGGTACACAAGCAACATTTGTTGCGTCACATTTGTTTGAATAAACACGAGAAAACCAAAGTCACATGAAATCACATGAAACACAGATAAATTTGCAAAACATATTATGAGGTTGCAATTTCTCTAAATTTAAACACTTTGTGCAGGAAAATGGACAAATTCCATACATCATTTTGCCTTTTGGACGACATCAATAAACATAACTTGAATGTACAAGGTTGTCGGAAATATCTGGCTGGAATATATCTTTCTCTTAACCCTTTAAGAGCCGAGCAGCTCAAAACAAAATGCACTTCGTCTTCTTTGTCTTTCTGGCATAATGGGCAAATCAAATCATTAACATCAGATTTACTGTATCTGCAACGACGTACAGCCAAACTCGACACACCCAGCCTAAATCTTGTGGTTATTATTCTTAGATATTTGTCCAAAGAGAGAGAGAGAGAGAGAGAGAGCACCAAAGAGAAGATGTTTTTTTCACATGAGGCCTCAGCCCCTTCGTGAAGGGGAATGTGAACAATATCTAACGAGCTATTGATTATCGGGAGAGAGAGAGAGAGAGACAGTCAGACAGGTAGGTAGGTAGGCAGGCCGAGTTGAGAAGAACACTGAGGATGTTAAAAAAAAAAAAAGGGGGGGGGGAGGTGGGTGGGTGGGTGGAGAAAGTGAATAAAGAAAAGGAGGGTGTGTGTGTGTGGGGGGGAGGGGGGGGGGACAAGGGAAGGGAGAGGAAAATGGCTGGAGGACACTTGGAAAGAGCCGGGGAAGAGTTGTCCAACTTGGCCTCCCTCGTCAATGACTGAGAGAAGTGGTGGTGGTGGTGTGGTGGTGTGTGTGTAACCCTGATGCTGAAAAATGATAGTGAAAAAAAAAAAAGAGAGAGAAAAACAAGGGGGTGAGTTGGGGTGGGGGTGTCAACAGAGAACAGGATGAGGATGGGAATGGAAAAGTGTGTGTGTGTGTGTGTGTGTGTGTGTGTGTGAATGTGTGTCTCTCTCTCTCTCTCTCTCTCTCTCTCTCTCTCTCTCTCTCTCTCTCTCTCAGTGACTGCCTTCTCTCTGCCTGTCCGTCTGTCTCTCCCTCTCCCCCACCCCCTCCTCTCTCTCTCTCTTCCCCCTCTCTCTCTTTGTCTCTCCCTCACTCTCCCTCTCCTCTCTCTCTCTCTCTCTCAGTGACTGCCTTCTCTCTGTCTGTCCGTCTCTCCCTCTCCCTCTCCCCCACCCCCTTCTCTCTCTCTCTCTCTTCCCCCTCTCTCTCTTTGTTTCTGCCTCACTCTCACTCTCCTCTCTCTCTCTCTCTCTCTCTCTCTCTCTCTCTCTCTCTCAGTGACTGCCTTCTCTCTGCCTGTCCGTCTGTCTCTCCCTCTCCCTCTCCCCCACCCCCTCCTATCTCTCTCTTACCCCCTCTCTCTCTTCCTCACTCTCACTCCTCTCTCTCTCTCCCTCACTCCCTCTCCCCCCCCCCCTCTCTCTCTCTCTCCCTCTCTCTCTCTCCCTCTCTCTGTCTGTCTGCCATCTCACTGTCTGTCCGTCTGTCTCTACCTCTCTCTCCTTCTAACTCCCCCTCCCTCTCTCCCCCCCCCCCCCTGTCTCTCTCTTTCTCTTTCTGTCTCTCCCTCACTCGCCTTCTCTCTCTCTCTCTCTCTCTCTCTGTCTTTTCTCCCTCCCTAACCCCCTCGCTCCCTCTCTGTCTCTCTTCCTCTTTTTCTGTCTCTCTCTCTCTCCTGCTATGATTGAAAAGTCTTATCGGCCTGCCTATTTTCCTTGACCCCCCCCCCCTCTCTCTTCTTTCTTTGCCTGGTCTCTGACTACTTTACTCACCAGCCTCTCTTCCTCCTGTTCCCCCAAGCAGCACTTCACACTGTACTAGTAATTCATGTTGCATGCTCTGGGTGCAGTTTTTTTTTTTTATATGAGCTTTGTTCACTTCTTTGTTTTGTTTTTCTATTTGGTGTTGTTTTTTGTGTTTTTTTGTTTGTTTGTTTTTTTTAATTTAAATTCTTTTTGCACTTATTAAATGTTGGTGTGTGTGTGTGTGTGTGTGTGTGTGTGTGTGTGTTGCATTTTGACATACTAGTAAACTACGCCCTTGATAAAGACCAGTGGTCGAAGCCCGGTCGGGCATCAAGCAAACTGTTTTTGTTGTCTTCCTATTTTTCTATTGTGTTACACACACACACACACACACACACACACACACACACACACACACACACACACACATTATGAAGAAAGAGTGAGCAAGGTAAAGTAAACCTGCGAAAAAATACAAAAACAAAAAAAAAACGACAACAAATGAAACAAAACAAAAACAAAAATTAAAAAAAAAAAAATTTAAAAAGAGAGAGAGGGGTTTGGGGGCAAAGGATATGTGTGTGTGTGAGAGAGAGAGAGAGAGAGAGAGAGAGAGAGGGTGTGTTAAGGGAGAGAACGATGCTCGAATGACACATGAAGAGTTGTCCAACTTTGCGGGCCTCAAGCACGGTAAGTGTGGTGGTGTTGAAGTGAGTCCTTCAGTAAAGTGCCGCACAGTGCAGTGCAGTACAGTACATTACAGTACAGTGCAGTACATTACAGTGCAGTACAGTACATTACAGTGCAGTACAGTACAGTGCAGTATAGTACATTACAGTGCAGTACAGTGCAGTATAGTACATTACAGTGTAGTATAGTACATTACAGTGCAGTGCAGTATAGTACATTACAGTGCAGTATAGTACATTACAGTGCAGTACAGTGTAGTATAGTACAGTGCAGTATAGTACATTACAGTGTAGTATAGTACAGTGCAGTGCAGTACAGTACATTACAGTGCAGTATAGTACAGTGCATTACAGTGCAGTATAGTACATTACAGTGCAGTATAGTACATTACAGTGCAGTATAGTACAGTGCAGTATAGTACATTACAGTGCAGTATAGTACATTACAGTGCAGTACATGACAGTGCAGTATAGTACATTACAGTGTAGTATAGTACATTACAGTGCAGTGCAGTATAGTACATTACAGTGTAGTATAGTACATTACAGTGCAGTGCAGTATAGTACATTACAGTGCAGTATAGTACATTACAGTGCAGTACAGTGTAGTATAGTACAGTACAGTGTAGTATAGTACATTACAGTGCAGTACAGTACATTACAGTGCAGTATAGCACATTACAGTGCAGTACAGTACAGTATAGTGCAGTGCAGTATAGTACATTACAGTGCAGTGCAGTACAGTGTAGTATAGTACAGTACAGTGTAGTATAGTACAGTACAGTGTAGTACAGTACATTACAGTGCAGTATAGCACATTACAGTGCAGTACAGTGCAGTTCAGTACAGTACAGTGCAGTGCAGTACAGTTCAGTTCAGTTCAGTGCAGTACACTATAGTGCAGTGCAGTACAATAAAGTACGGTATAGTGCAGTGCAGTTCACTTCAGTGCAGTACATTATAGTGCAGTGCAGTGCATTTCAGTACAGTGTCGTACAGTACAGTACAGTACAATGCAGTATAGTGTAGTGCAGTACAATGCAGTATAGTGTAGTGCAGTACAGTACAATGCAGTATAGTGTAGTGCAGTACAGTACAGTACAATGCAGTATAGTGTAGTGCAGTACAGTACAGTACAATGCAGTATAGTGTAGTGCAGTACAGTGCAGAGCAGTACAGTACAAAGTAGTACAGTGCAATACAGTATAGTATAGTATAGTGCAGTGTAGTGCAATACAGCGCAGTATAATGCAGTACAGTACAATACAATACAGTACAGTACATCGTCTGCAGTGACACGAACTGTACACGGCAGTCGGCCGTCTATCAGTAGTACAGCCTGATAAAGAAGAGAGACTGAAGACACAGGAGTGGGAAGGGGGGTGGGGGGGGGAATGGGAGGGGTTGCAGGTGCATGTGAGTGCGCTCGTAAGTGTGCTGTGTCCATATTTGCGCGTGCGTAGGGGGCTGTGGCGGGGGGGGGGGGAAGCGGGGGGAGGGGGGGGGGCGAGGTGGGGGGGGGGACGTGCGGGTATGTCTTTGTGTTGTTGTTTTGTGTGTGTGTGTGTGTTTATTTGTGTGTGTGTGTTTATATTACTTGTGTGTGCGTGTGTTTACGTGCTTGCTGGGAAATCTGTCCTTATTTTATGAGGACATGATAAAAAGTCTGAAGTCCAGTACGAGGAAATGCAGAGCACATTCAGTGCCAAGAGACAGACAGACAGACAGACAGACAGGAAGGCAGACAGACAGACAGACAGACAGACGAACGGAGATACGGATACCGATAATTTATTCATTAGGCCATAAGCCTCCCCTTGTATATGTCAAGCCGAGAGCATAACTCGCCTTTTAATCGCTTTGCCCTCCCCCCCCCCCCCCCATCCCCCACTCCAACCCCAACCCCAACCCGTTTCCCCCCACCCCCACCCCCCACCCTCCATGTTTCTCCCACTCTCCTCCCCGCCCGCTCCTCCCACCCACCCCCAGGAAATAAAAAGAAGAGAAAATCCCTACCCATCCCCCCCCCCCCCACCTCTACCAACCTCTTCCCATGGCAGTATCACTCACTATATATCAGTGTTGATGTTCCTACTGCGGAACCCGGGGTCTGGTTTGCGTTGTGAGCATAATGTACATGGACAGGGGTGCACGTGCTCTTGGACTGACTTGGCTTCACTTGTGGCTTTGTGTTGGGAGCCAGCGGATTGCTGTGGTTGTGTTGGATCGTTTGTTGTTGTTGTTGTTGTTTTTTTCAGTTCCCTGCACCCGACAGCCCCCTCCCCCCTCCAGCCCCCCCCTCCCCCCTCCCACCCCGGTTTGTTATTTTTGTTGTTGGGTTTTTGATGGTGGTGGTTATGATGATGGTTGTGATAACAATTTGTTGCTCAGTTTTGGTGGTGGTGGTGGTAGTAGTATCAGCAGCAGCAGTAGTTGAAGTGGTCGTTGAAGCAGCAGCAGCAGTAGTAATACGGTGATAGCTGCAGCAGTAGTGATAGTAGTAGTAGTAGTAGTAGTATCAGCAGCAGAAGTAGTTGTAGTGGTCTTTGTAGCAACAGCAGCAAGCAGCAGTAGCATTAGTAGTAGCTCCAGCAGCAGCAATAGTAGTAGTAGTAGTAGTAGTGATAACTGCATCAGCAGCAATAGTAGTAGTATCAGCACTGAGAAGCTGTAGTAGCTGTAATAGTCGTTGTAGCAGTAGAAGCAGCTGGTTGTTGTGTCATCAACAGCAGGAGTTGAAGTATTCGTTGTAGCAGCAGCAGCAGCAGTAGTAGTATTGTGTCGTAATAATAGCTGCAGCAACAGTAGTAGTAATAGGTGTAGTATCAGCAGCAGAAGTAGCAGCAGCAGCAGTAGTAGTAATAGGAGTAGTAGCAGCAGCAGAAGTAGCAGCAGCAGCAGCAGCAGCAGTAGTAGTAGTAGTAGTAGGAGCAGTCGCGGCAGCAGCAGCAGCAGTTGTAGTAGTAGCAGTAGTAGTAGAAGATGGTGTACTTAGTAACAGCAGGCGTGGACAATATTGCAATATTTAAAAGAAATAAATATTTTTTAATAGTATTTAATATAGTATATGCTTAGTACAAAAGTTGTGAAATTTTTATCATGGAGTGATCACAGTGCAGTAGAAAGCTGAAAACATTGGGGTGGCCCATCTGCGGTGACCAGACTTTGAATGGTGGATAGCCCTGATATGGCCTTCATGGTCGGCTGGGCTCTAAGCAATATTTTAAATTTAATTTAAAGGTGTGGTCGTGTAAACCATAGCTTCGAGTTGCTTCATGTCACTCTGTGCCATTCGCGATGTTCAGCGGACACTCCGAACTTCACCAGTTCTGGGGCAGTAACTCTTTTTTGTTTCCACGCACATTACCATCTGTTCGTACACTGTTCACGTGTCTCCGGCACTCAGTCTCTGTTCGGGGAAATAACTCTTGGGTTTCCACGCGCATAACGTTTGTGTGTCATCAGTCTGTCTGTGTCTGCGTTTTTTTTCTGTATGTCTGTCAGTCCGTCTGTCCGTCCGTCCGTCTGTCTGTCTGTCTGTCTGTCTATCTATCTCTCTCTCCATCCGTCTGTTTGTCTGTTTGTCTCTCTCTCTCTCTCTCTCTCTCTCTCACGCCATCCCGTCTGTCTGTCTGTATGTCTGTCTCTCACTCTGACTGTCTGTCTGTCTCTCTCCGTCTGTCTGTCTCTCACTCTGACTGTGTGTCTGTCTGTCTGACTGACTGACTGACTGTCTGTCTGTCCTGTCCCTGTCTGTCTCTCTCTCTCTCTCTCTCCTGTCCCTGTCTGTCTGCCCGTCTGTCTGTCTCTCTCTCTCCCTGTCCCTGTCTGTCTGTCTGTCTCTCTCTCCTGTCCCTGTCTGTCTGTCTGTCTGTCTGTCTTGTCTCTCTCTCTCTCTCTCTCTCTCTCTCTCTCTCTCTCTCTGTCCCTGTCT
>NC_134877.1:16576968-16584468 GCF_041734735.1 Babylonia areolata | reverse complement strand
TTTACATTGTTGTAGGTTAATGCCTGTTGATATGCATATACACATATTCTCCTTCCCATGACAACTCATTCAATACACACCACAACCTCTTTTAGACTTTTTCTTATAATATACTTTTCCTCTGATACATAACATGAACTTTTTTTTCTTCTTTTTTTTTTCCAACACTAATATTCACATGCATTCCCTTTCCTTTATACACTACTTTACTCCTTTCCGTCTAAAAAAACAACAACACTTATAGTGAATAGACGTTAAACTGAAGAAAACACACACACACACACACACACACACACACACACACACACACACACACACACACACATAAACACACACAGATGGTGAAGAAGATATGATGTGTCGAGAGAGAGAGAGAGAGAGAGAGGAGAGAAAGCAACGGAACGTGGAGGAAATGGCCGTGTTGTGTGTTGTCGTTGGTGACGTTGTTGTTGTTGTTGTTGTGTGGTTGGTTGGCTGGTTGGTTGGCTGGCTGCTTTTTAGTGTTGTCTTTGTTTGTGCACGATGCTACCTTTCAGTGTGGTGTGAAGAGGAGAGGGGTGGTGTGTGTGTGTGTGTGTGTGTGTGTGTGTGTGTGTGTGTGTGTGTGTGTGTGTGTGTGTGTGTGTGTGTGTGTGTGTGTGTTTTCTTCAGTTTAACGTCTATTCACTATAAGTGTTTTTTTAGACGGAAAGGAGTAAAGTAGTGTATAAAGGAAAGGGAATGCATGTGAATATTAGTGTAAAAAAAAAAAAAAAAAAAAAAAAAAAAGTTCATGTTATGTATCTGAGGAAAAGTATATTTTAGAAAAAAGTCTAAAGAGGTTGTGGTGTGTATTGAATGAGTTGTCATGGGAAGGAGAATATGTATATATGCATATCAACAAGTATTAACCTACAACAATGTAAATATAAATAACAGTATTAAATGTGTGTGTGTGTGTGTGTGTGTGTGTGTGTGTGTGTGTGTGTGTGTGTGTGTGTGTGTGTGAGGGGAGAGGGGGTGTCGGAGGTGTTTTTTTTGGTTTTTTTTGTGGGTTTTGTTTGTTTGTTCTATTTGTTTTTGTTGTTTTTGTTTTTTTTGGTTTTTTGTTGTTGTTGTTTTTTGGGGGGGCGGGTTCAGAATGTAGAGTCCTGGAAGATTAATGGATACTTTTCTTTTCTTTTGTATGTTTGGTGCCGTTGTTGTTCTGGTTGTTGATGATGCTGCTACTGCTGGTTTTGTTGTTGTTGTTGTTTATTTCCTGTTGTTCTTGTTCTTGCTTCTTTGTTGTTGTTGTTGTTGTTGTTCTTCTTCTTCTTCTTCCTCAACAACTACGACTGCCACTGCTTCTGCTTCTGCCGACTCCTCCTCCTCATTCTTCTTCCTCTCATTCTTCCTCTCATTCTTCTTCCTCTCATTCTTCCTCGTCCCTCCCACCCCCACCCTCCTTCCTCTCATTCTTCCTCGTCCCTCCCACCCCCACCCTTCTTCCTCTCATTCTTCCTCGTCCCTCCCACCCCCACCCTTCTTCCTCTCATTCTTCCTCGTCCCTCCCACCCCCACCCTTCTTCCTCTCTCTCTTCCTTGTCCCTCCCACCCCCACCCTTCTTCCTCTCGTTCTTCCTCTCTTTCTTCCTCGTCCCTCCCACCCCCACCCTTCTTCCTCTCATTCTTCCTCGTCCCTCCCACCCCCACCCTTCTTCCTCTCATTCTTCCTCTCTCTCTTCCTCGTCCCTCCCACCCCCACCCTTCTTCCTCTCATTCTTCCTCTCATTCTTCTTCCTCTCATTCTTCCTCTCATTCTTCTTCCTCTCATTCTTCCTCGTCCCTCCCACCCCCACCCTTCTTCCTCTCGTTCTTCCTCGTCCCTCCCACCCCCCACCCTTCTTCCTCTCGTTCTTCCTCGTCCCTCCCACCCCCACCCTTCTTCCTCTCGTTCTTCCTCGTTCCTCCCACCCCCACCCTTCTTCCTCTCGTTCTTCCTCGTCCCTCCCACCCCCACCCTTCTTCCTCTCGTTCTTCCTCGTCCCTCCCACCCCCACCCTTCTTCCTCTCATTCTTCCTTGTTCCTCCCACCCCCACCCTTCTTCCTCTCATTCTTCCTTGTTCCTCCCACCCCCACCCTTCTTCCTCTCATTCTTCCTTGTTCCTCCCACCCCCACCCTTCTTCCTCTCATTCTTCCTCGTCCCTCCCACCCCCACCCTTCTTCCTCTCGTTCTTCCTCGTCCCTCCCACCTCCACCCTTCTTCCTCTCATTCTTCCTCTCTCTCTTCCTCGTCCCTCCCACCCCCACCCTTCTTCCTCTCATTCTTCCTCGTCCCTCCCACCCCCACCCTTCTTCCTCTCATTCTTCCTCGTCCCTCCCACCCCTCACCCTTCTTCCTCTCTTTCTTCCTCGTCCCTCCCACCCCCACCCTTCTTCCTCGTCCCTCCCACCCCCACCATTCTTCCTCTCGTTCTTCCTCGTCCCTCCCACCCCCACCCTTCTTCCTCTCATTCGTCCTCGTCCCTCCCACCCCCACCCTTCTTCCTCGTCCCTCTCACCCCCACCATTCTTCCTCTCATTCTTCCTCGTCCCTCCCACCCCCACCCTTCTTCCTCTTTCTTCCTCGTCCCTTCCCCCCCCCCCATTCTTCCTCTCATTCTTCCTCATCCGTCCCACCCCCACCCTTCTTCCTCTCTTTCTTCCTTGTTCCTCCCACCCCTACCCTTCTACCTCTCATTCTTCCTCTCTCTCTCTTCCTCGTCCCTCCCACCCCCACCCTTCTTCCTCTCGTTCTTCCTCGTCCCTCCCACCCCACCTTTCTTCCTCTCATTCTTCCTATCTTTCTTCCTCGTCCCTCCCACCCCCACCCTTCTTCCTCTCATTCTTCCTCTCTCTCTTCCTCGTCCCTCCCACCCCCACCCTTCTTCCTCTCATTCTTCCTCTCTCTCTTCCTCGTCCCTCCCACCCCCACCCTTCTTCCTCTCATTCTTCCTCTCTCTCTTTCTCGTCCCTCCCACCCCCACCCTTCTTCCTCTCGTTCTTCCTCTCTTTCTTCCTCGTCCCTCCCACCACCCACCCTTCTTCCTCTCGTTCTTCCTCTCTTTCTTCCTCGTCCCTCCCACCACCACCCTTCTTCCTCTCGTTCTTCCTCTCTTTCTTCCTCGTCCCTCCCACCCCCACCCTTCTTCCTCTCGTTCCTCCTCGTCCCTCCCACCCCCACCCTTCTTCCTCTCATTCTTCCTCTCTCTCTTCCTCGTCCCTCCCACCCCCACCCTTCTTCCTCTCATTCTTCCTCATTCTTCCTCGTCCCTCCCTCCCCACCTTTCTTCCTCTCATTCTTCCTATCTTTCTTCATCGTCCCTCCCACCCCCACCCTTCTTCCTCTCGTTCTTCCTCTCTCTCTTTCTCGTCCCTCCCTCCCCACCCTTCTTCCTCTCATTCTTCCTCTCTCTCTTCCTCGTCCCTCCCACCCCCACCCTTCTTCCTCTCGTTCTTCCTCTCTCTCTTCCTCGTCCCTCCAACCCCCACCCTTCTTCCTCTCTTTCTTCCTCGTCACCCCCCACCCCCCACCCCCACCCCATCCTTCATCATTTGAAAGTTATAGCTTCTACTTTCCTCTAGAGCTCCCTCTCTGGCAATGACACACACACACACACACACACACACACACACACACACATATATATATATATATGTATGTATGCATGTAATCTTTGCCACGCTTTCCGCATGTGGAAGACATCTACAAGAAATGTACAAATGAACCCTCGTGCGTCAAACGAACATAGGAATCGACTTCTTTTTTTTCCCCCTTCTTTCTTTCTTTTTTTTTTCTTTTTTTTTTTTTGTCACACCTTTCTTGCCTCATCCTATACATGTGCCAGATTCCCCCATTCCCGTCTTTTTCTTTCTTCCCTACGTACCTGTCTGTTGTGCTGTCAGATCACTCCCCCCCCCCTCCCCCCCCCCCACATCCCCCCGCCCCCTCCGCCCCATCCCTCTCTCTCTTTCTCTCTCTCTCCCTCTCTCTCCCTCTGTGTGTGTGTGTGTGTGTGTGTGTGTGTGTGTCCCCCTGCCCCTCTCTTTCGCTCTCTTTCTACAGGTCGGTGGCCTTACATTGACATATATATATATATATATATATATATATATATATATATATATATATATATATATATATATATATAAAGAGAGAGACAGACAGACAGACAGACACAGATTGTGTGTGGGTGGGGCGGGGGGGGGGGCGGAGGGTGCTGGGGAGGAGGGGTGGGGGGCGTGTGTGTGTGTGTGTACCCTTTGTGCCTCGGGTGCCATGCCTTTCAGTTCCCAGCTGTTCGGGGGTGGGGGGGGGGAGGGGCGGGGGGGGGGGGGGGGATGCTGATGCTAGAGTGGGAATAGGGTTACATCACCGGTATCTGGAGAGAGAGAGAGAGAGAGAGAGAACGGTATGGAAGGGGTGCGGGGGGGGGGGGGGGGGGGGGGGATGGATGGATGCTAGCACCGTCGGTCGACATGCTGGCAATGCCAACGTTTGGTTTCGATCAGCAGAGTCAGTGGCACTGAAGAGAATACGAGAAGACGTCTATAGATCTATGCATGCATACATGTGTGCAGACTCGGCGAAGGTTTTTAGTGCGTTATCGCTAGCTGAATCAGGGAGAGAGACAGAGACAGACAGACAGACAGACAGTAAAGGTTTTAGTGCGTTATCGCTAGCTGAATCAAGGGGAGAGACAGACAGACAGACAGACAGACAGTAAAGGTTTTAGTGCGTTATCGCTAGCTGAATCAAGGGGAGAGACAGACAGACAAACAGACAGACAGACAGTAAAGGTTTTAGTACGTTATCGCTAGCTGATTCAGGGAGAGAGAGACAGACAGACAGACTGACAGTAAAGGTTTTAGTACGTTATCGCTAGCTGATTCAGGGAGAGACAGACAGACAGACAGACAGACAGACAGTAAAGGTTTTATTACGTTGTCGCTAGCTGAATCAAGGGGAGAGAGACAGACAGACAGACAGACAGACAGTAAAGGATTTAGTACGTTATCGCTAGCTGAATCAGGGGGAGAGACAGAGACATATAGACAGACAGACAGTAAAGGTTTTAGTATGTTATCGCTAGCTGATTCAGGGAGAGAGACAGAGACAGACAGACAGACAGACAGACAGTAAAGGATTTAGTACGTTATCGCTAGCTGAATCAGGGAGAGAGACAGAGACAGACAGACAGACAGACAGACAGTAAAGGATTTAGTACGTTATCGCTAGCTGAATCAGGGGGAGAGACAGACAGACAGACAGACAGTAAAGGTTTTAGTATGTTATCGCTAGCTGAATCAGGGGGAGAGACAGACAGACAAACAGACAGACAGACAGTAAAGGTTTTAGTACGTTATCGCTAGCTGATTCAGGGAGAGAGACAGAGACAGACAGACAGACAGACAGACAGTAAAGGATTTAGTACGTTATCGCTAGCTGAATCAGGGAGAGAGACAGAGACAGACAGACAGACAGACAGTAAAGGTTTTAGTACATTATCGCTAGCTGATTCAAGGAGAGAGAGACAGACAGACAGACAGACAGTAAAGGATTTAGTACGTTATCGCTAGCTGAATCAGGGGGAGAGACAGAGACATATAGACAGACAGACAGTAAAGGTTTTAGTATGTTATCGCTAGCTGAATCAGGGGGAGAGACAGAGACATATAGACAGACAGACAGACAGTAAAGGATTTAGTACGTTATCGCTAGCTGAATCAGGGGGAGAGACAGAGACATATAGACAGACAGACAGTAAAGGTTTTAGTATGTTATCGCTAGCTGAATCCTAGAGGGAGAGAGAGAGAGAGAGAGAGAGAGAGAGAGGTTGAATGTACATCGGCCTTAGGCCAGAGTACACATAGGGACATTAAGACAAGTATAGGTTCAAGTGTCCTTGAAGATTATGAAACTCATGTGAACATATCAGAGAACAACATATTAAGAAGGAGAATACTAGATGACCAGTTAGTTTACTACGACCAGCCTACTAGATTTAGTAGCACCAACAGATATTATTATCACAGAGAGAGAGAGAGAGAGAGAGGGCTCGTGGTTTTCTTTTTCCTAAGTTGTAGCACCAACAAATAACTTGCAAGACGAACCCCCCCATAGCAGTTTATCAAGAAGATGACCCTTTGAGCACTGTATTACTGGTCTGAGAGAGAGAGAGAGAGAGAGAGAGAGAGAGAGAGAGAGAGAGTGGGGGGGGGGGAGACTGAAGAGAGAGACTTGGAAGAGAGAGAGAGGGGGGTGGGGGGCGGGGCGGGGGGGGGGGGGGGGGATGGGGAGTTCACGGGGGGAGATTGGTAGCGATAGTCGAGGAACGCATCAATAGCATCGTTGCTGACTCACTCACTCATTGACTCACCCAAACAGGCACCACCGCCCTCCTCTACTACCCCCTCTCATCCCCCTTGTACCCTCTCCCACACCCCTCCTCCTCCTCCTCCTCCTCCTCCTTCTCCTTCACCTCTTTCTCCTGCTCATTTCTCATCGCTCGTTTCTTCCTTCATTTCCCTTTCAGACACACGGCACTGTCATGTCTGTTCTGAAATGTGTGTGGCAAGAATCGATTCTGGCTTCACACTCACCCCCCGCACCCCCCCCCCCCCCCCCTATCCCCCAGAGTTTAATCGTCAAAATGTTGTTGTTCTGGGTGGATGAAAGGTTTCGTGTGTGTGTGTGTGTGTGTGTGTGTGTGTGTGTGTGTGTGTGTGTGTGTGTGAAGTCAAGTCCAAATGATCTTTATTGAAGGATAAAAGAGTAAGCCATACATAGGGCTTCTCGCAGACTTAACTGAAATGTTCCAGAGGTCTTGTTCACAACACGCAAGTTTGTTTTGTTTTTGAACCACAAAGTTAAAAAGCGTGGGGTTTTTTTTGTTTGTTTTTTGTTGTTGTTGTTTTTGTTATTGCTTTTTTCTTGACCTCGCAGACTCCATCAGTTATTACTGACTCGTTCAATAGATCTTCCTGTGCAGATGGTGGGGGGGGGGTAGCGTTGGGAACACACACACACACACACACACACACACACACACACACACACACACACACACACACACACACACACACACACACACACCAAAAACCTGTCAGTATCTTTTTAGCAGCTGGTCGATGAAAGCCTGGTCTTAATTAATTAATTAATTAGAATGACATCCGTGCATGGAACGGTGGGCCCTCATTAATGACCCCATATCTCCTTTTCATCTTTTCCTCTGAAGAAAAAAGCTGTTTGGCCAGTTTCAGCCACTGTACTTGGGTTTGCGTAAGTTTACCTTTGGGCCAACAGCAAAGTGAGAGCTGTATTATCAATGGTTTCTCCAGTCAATGGGAAATCATTTACAGCTTAGTCTTTTTGTGAAGGACTATGACTCTCAAACTAGGAGGCAAAATTGCACTGGCTCTTAGTGCTGCAGCCTTGTGGGCTAGTTGGCCCTTTGGGAACCATCCCAACGCCGACTGTCCTAAAACCCTCTTGGCC
>NC_134877.1:16561968-16564468 GCF_041734735.1 Babylonia areolata | reverse complement strand
GTGTGTGTGTGTGTGTGTGTGTGTGTGTGTGTGTATTGCATTTTCTCTTCACTTCACTGTCAGTTCGGTTTTCGTCTGAGACTGAGAGAGATAGAGAGAGAGAGAGAGAGAGCAGGCTAGCTGCAGTGTACGTATCTTGTTGTTGGTTTGTGTGTGTGTTTTGAAGCAGTGTGTTGTACACGGGTGTATGTCGTCGTGTTTTCTTCTTCACTCCTCGCCCCACCACCATCCATTTACCCTTCCCTAGTGTTTTAGTTTAGCTCCACTTGCCCTGCTTAGCAAAAAGAAGAAGGGTCTTCTTATCGAAAAGTGTCGGAGTTTTCTTCTTCTTTTTTTTTTTTTTTTTTTTAGAGGAGGAGGAGGAGGAGGCAGCGCGAGAAGAAGAAGCTGAGTCAGCCCAATCCCCATGTACTACACAAGTTGTGAGATACGCTGGAGTTGATTCTTCTTCTTCTTCTGTTCCTCGGATGCTGCGAACTACTACTACTAACTGTTGCCGCTGCTGTTAGTGCTACTGCCGAAAGAAGGAGAAACAAACCAGAATGTTGTGAGCCTTTCAGTTTCACAGACCACAATCTGCAAGAATGTTATGAGCCTTTCACAGACTATACAATCTTCCTTCACAGACTATACAATCTTCCTATATATATATGTGTGTGTGTGTGTGTGTGTGTGTATAGACATACCGCCTGCTATACTTCTTCCACGCCTTTCGGTCTGGTTTGGGGACCAGTAGAAGCTACTACTATTTAGCAGGCTGGAGGGGAGTCTTGCCTTGCCGTGCCGTGCCGTGCCGTGTTTGTGCCTTGTCTTTTTTTTTTTCTTTTCTTTTTTTTTGTAATCCGCCTACAAAGCAAATCAGTGGAGTGATTCACGTGGGCGGACGGAGGGAGGGCAAACGTTTGAAGCGGCCAGGTTCCTCTACTACAAATCGATCAGTTCCTTTTGTGTCAGCCATCCCCTAGCCAGACAGCCAGTCAGGCAGACAGCCAGCATACTTCACACGGTGGAAGGAGGAGGAGGAGGAGGAGGAAGCAAGTTGTCGCCGAGTTCTTCGATTGTCGTCGTCGTCGTCGTCGTCGTCGTGTGTGCAGTGTCGTGTCGTGTTGTGTGTAGTTGGGGAGTGGTGTTGGTTTGATTTGAGTTGGGTGTTGCGTTGTGTTGTGTTGTGTTGTGTTGTGTGTGTGTGTTTTCGGGGAAGGGTGTTTTCATGCTGAAGTTTGCCTGGAAGCGAGATGAGGCTCAGCATCAGCGTAGGAGAGAGGCAGAGACGGAGGAAGAGGAGGAGGCGGAAGAAGATGGAGTAGAGGTGGTGGAGGAGGAGGAGGAGGAGGAGGAAGACGATGTGGAGAAGTAAGTTTGGTGGTGTGTGGTGGTGGTGGTGGTGATGATGATGATTGGTGGTGGTGGTGATGATGATTGGTGTGTGGTGGTGGTGGTGGTGATTGGTGGTGGTGGTGATGATGATTGGTGTGTGGTGGTGGTGGTGATTGGTGGTGGTGGTGGTGGTGGTGGTGATGATGATGATTGGTGGTGGTGATGATGATGATGATGATTGGTGGTGGTGGTGGTGATGGTGGTGATGATGATGATTGGTGGTGGTGGTGGTGATGATGATGATGATGATGATTGGTGGTGGTGATGATGATTGGTGGTGGTGGTGGTGGTGATGATGATGATGATGATGGTGGTGGTGGTGGTGATGGTGGTGATGATGATGATTGGTGGTGGTGGTGGTGATGATGATGATTGGTGGTGGTGGTGATGATTGGTGGTGGTGGTGATGATGATGATTGGTGGTGGTGGTGGTGGTGGTGATGGTGATGATGATGATTGGTGGTGGTGGTGGTGATGATGATGATTGGTGGTGGTGGTGATGGTGGTGGTGGTGGTGATGATAATGATGATGATTGGTGGTGGTGGTGGTGGTGGTGATGATAATGATTGGTGGTGGTGATGGTGGTGGTGATGGTGGTGGTGGTGATGATAATGATAATTGGTTTGTGGTGGTGGGGTGTCGGTTGTTCCTGGGTTGTGTGTGTGTGTTGTGGTGTTCTTGTTGTTGTATTGTTTGCTGTAGTGTGTTGTTCAGTGTTGGGTTGACGTGGTGTGGTGTGTGGTGTGTTGTTCAGTGTTGGGTTGATGTGGTGTGGTGTGTGGTGTGTTGTTCAGTGTTGGGTTGATGTGGTGTGGTTTGGTGTAGTGTGTTGTTCAGTGTTGGGTTGATGTGGTGTGGTGTGTGGTGTGTTGTTCAGTGTTGGGTTGATGTGGTGTGGTGTGTAGTGTGTTGTTCAGTGTTGGGTTGATGTGGTGTGGTGTGTGGTGTGTTGTTCAGTGTTGGGTTGACGTGGTGTGGTGTGTAGTGTGTTGTTCAGTGTTGGGTTGACGTGGTGTGGTGTGTGGTGTGTTGTTCAGTGTTGGGTTGATGTGGTGTGGTGTGTAGTGTGTTGTTCAGTGTTGGGTTGATGTGGTGTGGTGTGTGGTGTGTTGTTCAGTGTTG
>NC_134877.1:16549468-16554468 GCF_041734735.1 Babylonia areolata | reverse complement strand
GTTGTATTATGTGACTCTTTTTGTTGTTGTTTTGGGGGTTTTTTTCTTCTTCTTTTTTTCATTTTTTTTCATTGTAATATGTTCACATACCCCTGTATAAGTGGCCTTGGCCTATATGAATAAACCATCCCTCTGTCTCTGTCTCTGTCTCTGTCTCTCTCTCTCTCTCTCTCTCTCTCTCTCTCTCTCTCTCTCTCTCGTGAGTGGGTGTGGGTGTTTGTCGTTTAATTGGTTGATTTTTTTTTTTAAATTGTTATTAGTATTATTATTATTTTTATTATTAATCCTGCAGAAGCTTTTTTTTTCCCCCCCGAACAGAAGCACAAATCCACCCTGACTCGTTCAGTGTGGTGTGCGAATCTTTGTGTGATGTTGGGTATGTGTTGTTCGTTTGTTTGTTTGTAATTTAGATACCCGTGGTCGTGTGCTTACTTAGTAATATGGCCTGAAGGTTTTGGGGGGAAAGCAAGTAGTCAGTGTTGTGTGGGTGGATTAGATAGATCCCTGGATGTTGGGAAGTGTTGTGGGGGATGAGGGGGTGGGGGTGGAGGGGGGGAGGTGGGGAGGGAGTGGAAGCTAACGGGGGGAATAGAGTAAGAAGGATAAAAAGCGATCTTCAGCCTCTGGCTTTTTTTTTTTCTTTTTTTCTTTTCTTTTCTGTTTTTTTTTTCTTTTCTTTTCTGTTTTTTTTTTTCTTTTCTTTTCTGTTGTTTTTTTTTTAATACATTTTTTTTCATACATTTTTTTTTAAATTTTTTTTTTAGTTTATGCGAAACTAGCTCGCCGCTTACGAGGTATACATACATATGGAATTTCAGCTTTTGGATATCTCTCTCTCTCTCTCTCTCTCTCTCTCTCTCTCGTGAGTGAGTGAGTGAGTGAGTGAGTGAGTGGGTGTGGGTGTTTGTCGTTTAATTGGTTGATTTTTTTTTTTAAATTGTTATTATTATTATTATTATTATTATTAATCCTACAGAAGCATTTTTTTTCTCCCCCTAACAGAAGCACAAATCCACCCTGACTCGTTCCGTGTGGTGTGTGCGAATCTTTGTGTGATGTTGGGTATGTGTTGTTCGTTTGTTTGTTTGTAATTTAGATACCCGTGGTCGTGTGCTTGCTTAGTAATATGGCCTGAAGGTTTTTTGGGGGAAAGCAAGTAGTCAGTGTTGTGTGGGTGGATTAGATAGATCCCTGGATGTTGGGAAGTGTTGTGGGGGATGAGGGGGTTGGGGGGGGGGGGGGGGGGGGGGGGGGGGGGGGGGGGGGGGGGGAGGGAGTGGAAGCTAACGGGGGGAATAGAGTAAGAAGGATAAAAAGCGATCTTCAGCCTCTGGCTTTTTTTCTGTTTTTTTTTTTTAAATACATTTTTTTCATACATTTTTTTTTTTTTTTATTTTTTTTTTTTTATGCGAAACTAGCTCGCCGCTTACGAGGTATACATACATATGGAATTTCAGCTTTTGGGTATCTCTCTCTCTCTCTCTCTCTCTCTCTCTCTCTCTCTCACGTGTGTGTGTGTGTGTGTGTGTGTGAGAGAGAGAGAGAGAGAGAGAGAGAGAGAGCTCTCAACTGACTGCAAACACCTCATCGTGAGTGAGTGTGTGTGTGTGTGTCAGTGTGTGTGTGTCTGTGTGTGTGTGTGTTCGTTTATGCCAGTGTGTGTGTGTGTTCGTGTGGGGGTATGGGTGCGAGGGGCGGAGGGTGGGGGTGGTGGGGTGGCGTGTGTGTATGTGCGGGCGTGTGCGTATGGAGTGGTGGGGGGGGAGGCGCGTGTGTGTATGTGTGGGCGTGTGTGAGTGAGTCGTTTGTATGTAGTGGTGGTGGGTGGTGTGGCTGGTGATGTTTGGGGCGGAACGTGTCGAATGCCTCCTTTCCTAGCCTGCTCGCTCGCTCTCTCTCTCTCTCTCTCTCTCTCTCTCTCTCTCTCTCTCTCTCTCTCTCTCTCTCTTCCCTTCTCTCGTCTTTCTTCCTTACTCTCCATACTCTCTATACCCCCTCCCTCCTTTCTACCCTCTCACCCTCTCTCTCTGTCTCTCCCTCTCTCTCTCTCTCCCCCTCTCTCTCTCCCTCTCTCTCTCTCCCCCCCCTCTCTCTCTCCCTCTCTCTCTCTCTGGTTTACTTTTGCTTTCCTCTAGCACTCCCACCCTGGACAAGCTCTCTCCCTTCCATCCCTCCTTGCCTCTCGCTCACTTCCTCTGTATGTTTGTCTGTCTGTCTCTCTCCCTCTCTGTCTCTCCCTCTCTCTCTCTCTCTCCCTCTCTCTCTCTCTCTCTCCCTCTCTCTCCCTCTCTCTCTCTCCCCCTCTCTCTCTGTCTCTCCCTCTCTCTCTCTCTATGTCTGTCAATTTGTCTGTATCTCTCTCCCTCTCTCAGTCTCTCTCTTTCTCCCTTTCTCTCACACTTTCTCTCTCTCTCTCTCTCTCTCTCTCTCTCTCTCTCTCTCTCTCTCTCTCTCTCTCTCTCTTCCCTTCTCTCGTCTTTCTTCCTTACTCTCCATACTCTCTATACCCCCTCCCTCCTTTCTACATTCTCCCCCCCTCTCTCTGTCTCTCCCTCTCTCTCCCCCCCTCTCTCTCCCTCTCTCTCTCTCTCTCTCTGGTTTACTTTTGCTTTCCTCTAGCACTCCCACCCTGGACAAGCTCCCCCCCCCCTCCCTCCCTCCCTCCCTCCCTCCTTCTTCTTGCCTCTCTCGCTCACTTCCTCTGTCTCTCTCTATTTCTCTCTCTCTCTCTCATCCCTTCTCTGTCTCTCTCACCCCCTCTCTGTCTCTCCCTCTCTCTCTCTCTATGTCTCTGTCAGTCTGTCTGTATCTGTCTCTGTCTCTCTCTCTCTCTCTCAGTCTCTCTCTCTCTCCCTTTCTCTCACACACTCTCTCTCTCTCACTTTTCCATTCTCTCGTCTTTCTTCCTTACTCTCCATACCCCCTCCCTCCTTTCTACCTTCTCACCCCCCCCCCTCTGTCTCTCTCTCTCCCTCTCTCTCTCTGGTTTACTTTTGCTTTCCTCTAGCACTTCCACCCTGGACAATCTCCCTCCTCTCCCTCTCTCCTTGCCTCTCGCTCACTTCCTCTGTCTGTTTGTCTGTCTCTCTCCCTCTCTGTCTCTCCCTCTCTGTCTCTCCCTCTCTCTCTGTCTCTCCCTCTCTCTCTGTCTCTCTCTCCCTCTCTCCCTCTCTCTCTCCCCCCTCTCTCTCTCTGTCTCTCCCTCTCTCTCTCTCTCTATGTCTGTCAATTTGTATCTCTCTCCCTCTCTCAGTCTCTCTCTTTCTCCCTTTCTCTCACACTTTCTCTCTCTCTCTCACTCTTCCCTTCTCTCGTCTTTCTTCCTTACTCTCCATACTCTCTATACCCCCTCCCTCCTTTCTACATTCTCACACCCCTCCCCCCCCCTCTGTCTCTCTCTCTCCCTCTCTCTCTCTGGTTTACTTTTGCTTTCCTCTAGCACTCCCACCCTGGACAATCTCCCTCCCCTACCTCCCTCCTTCTTGCCTTTCGCGCACTTCCACTTCCTCAGCAGTGATGTGGCATCGTGTGTGTGTGTGTGTGTGTGTGTGCGTGCGTGGTGTATGCGTGTGTGTGTGTTTGTGTGTGTGTGTATGCGTGTGTGTGTGTGTGTGAGGGAAGCGCGCGTGCGTGTCGTGCATGTGTGTGTGTATGTGTGTCTGTGTGTGTGTGGTCGCGTGTCTCTGTCAGTCTGTCTGTATCTGTCTCTCTCTCAGTCTCAGTGGTGTATGCGTAGTACAGTGGAGGTCGTGGAATGAGTAAAAGAGTGGTGTGTGTTTATTGTGTTGAAGGGTGTGTATGGGTGGGAGTGGGTGTGCGCGGGGGAGGGGGGGGGGGTGCCGGTGTGTGTAAGTGGATTGGACGGCATTCATTACCAGCATCGCGCGTGGAGTTGTGTGAACTGAAAAGTGTCGAAAAAAACAACAACAACAACAACAACAACAAACAACAACCTGAAATTAAGTGGTGAACTTCCACAGTAAGACAAAAAGTAATAAAGTGGTGGTAAGAACTCTCAAGAAGTCTCAAGGACCATCATCATGACTAACGTCTTAGATCACGAGGTGTTAGTGGCGAAGGAGAAGGAGGAGAAGGAGGTGGTTGTGGTGGATAGGGGGGGGGTGGACAGTGTCCGGCAGTGGATGGAGGATGGAGGATATCAGCTGCTGTGTGGTAAGTGAAGCGGCCCCGCCCGGCCGGCGTAGGAATCTTGAAGATAATTGAATGGGAATACCGCTTTGCAGTGTGTGTGTGTGTGAGAAACAGTGGCAGAGAGAGAGAGAGGGGTTTTTTTGTTTTTTTTTAGAGGCGTTGTTTGACGAGCTGGTTCTGCGTTCACAACTACTACTGCTGCTACTAGTGATCGTACAGGGGTTGGAAGTTCGGCATCAGTTGTGTTGTTTCCTTGGAAACGCATGTTGATTGCGCAGTGCAGGACCGCTGACGACGTTATGGAGTAAGGTGGGGTTTTTTGGGGGTTTTTGTGTGGGTTTTTTTTTGGGGGGTGGGGGGTGGGGTGCGGGTTCCCATGGGTCATGTCGATTTCGTTGTATTTGTATCGTGATATTTTTGGCCGATAAAAAAAAAAAAAAAAAAAAAAAACCCTGTGTAAACCAAGGTGTGGAATAGGTTGGGCTACGGTCGTGTTTTTTATTGGTGAATTTCTTATCTTCTTTTTTTTTTTTTTTTTTTTTCTTTCTTTTTCGATTAATTTTTGTTGTTGTTGTTTTAGAAACAACGAGTGCGTATATGGAAAGGGGGGGAAAAACTGTCAGCATTTTGTGCCTGTTTGTTCAGCAAAGCACACAGCTTTATCGTTCTTCTTGTTCCTCTTCTTCTTCTTCTTGTTCGTCTTCTTCTTCTTCTTCTTGTTCCTCTTCTTCTTCTTCTTCTTGTTCGTCTTCTTCTTCTTCTTCTTCTTCTTCTTCTTCTTCTTCTTATTATTATTATTATTATTATTACTATTACTATTATCATTATTGTTGTTGTTGTTTGATATT
>NC_134877.1:16536968-16541968 GCF_041734735.1 Babylonia areolata | reverse complement strand
CCTCTTACGACCCGGTTTCCGTTTGTCCCACCCTGCCTCTCACGGTCCGTGTTGTGTCTCTGTGTCTGTCTCTCTCTCGTTCTCACTGACCTATGCCTCTGTCTCTCCCTTCCTTGTCTCTCTGCTCTTCTCTTCTTCTGTTTTTGTTTGTGTGTCCCCCCTACCACCCTCGACTGCTTCCTTCTCTTGACTCACACTCTTTCTGTGTCTCTGTGTCTCTCATCTCTCATTCTTTCTGCCCCTGTCCCCTGCTTCATTGTGTTCTTCCCTCGTAATTATTGGTGTTGTGTGTCTGTGTGTTGGTTGTGTGTGTTTCTGATACTCTGTGTCCCCATCTCTCATCCCTGTCTGACTGTTTTTCTTGTGTTTGTGTGTGCTTTCTCTCAGACTGTATCCCACACCTTTCCTCTCTCTCTTCATACTCTGGGGCGTGTCTTTGCGGGGAATCTCTCTCTCCCTATATTTCTCTTGCAAAAACGACCTTATCCAACCCCCTACACACTCTCACTACCCTCACCTCACCACACCTCACACACACCCCACCTCACTCTCGCTACTTCCCTCTCCTTCTCTCTTCTCCCTTCGTCTCATCTTCACGCACTTTGGATGCCTTTCTCTCTTATCCCCTCTCCTCCCTCCCCTCTCCGTCTCCTCTCTCCTCCTCTGTCTTCCCTCTCTCTCTCTCTCTCTTTACCCCTCCTTCTCCCCACTCCTGTCCTCCTCTCTGTCCCTCTCTTTTTCTTGTGTCCTGTCTCTTCCTGTCTCTCCCTTTCTCCCCCTTTTTCCCCCCCCCTCCCCTCTCTCTCTCTCCTTCTGTCTCTCTTCTCTCTGTTTACTTTGTAATTGCCGTCACACCCTCCACTCTTCTTGATTTATGATCCTCCTTCCTTGTTTTGACCACTGTCTCCGTGTCTGTTCTGTTCCTTTGACTGTGACTCCTGTGCCATTTTTGTGTGTTTTTTTTGTGTTGTGTGTTTTTCTTCTTCTCTGTTCTGTCTGGGGTCTGCGGGTGCGGCTTTCTGGTGGCGTTGCCTATCTATTTGTTGCTTTTGGCTGACTCTTGTCCCATTATGTGTGTGGAATTTGGTTTGCCTTCTCTCTCTCTCTCTCTTCTTTCTCTCTCTCTCCTCTCAACTCTTGATGTGTTCCTCTGGTTCTCTACCCTTTTTGCCTCACCCTCCCCCTCCCTCACTCCCCCCCACACCCCCCCAACACTCCACATAATCCCTCCCCCGCTCCCCCCCCCACCGCCTCCCCCTCTCCAAACACACCTCTTTTGTTGTTTTGTTTCTCAAATTTGATAATGGTTTACTCTGTAATCATTACGCCGCTCTTCTTGTTCCGGATGGGTCGGGGGTGTTCTCCTCCAGTTGTCTTGACTAACTTCTCTTCCTCTGTCTTGCTTTCTTTGTATAACACCCACTCCCACCCGCGCTGCTGCACACCACTCCTCACACCAACCCACACTCGCTTACGTCCTTCCCCCGCGATAACTCTCTTCCCATCGATAACTGATATATCTATTCTCTCCCTATGCTATACCCCCTCTCCCTCCCGTCTCTCCCTCTCCTCTCCTTACTTCCCCCTCCATCCCTCCCTCCCCCTCCTCCCCTCCTTCTCCCTTTGGATAGTCCCCCCTAAACTGGTTGCACCACCCCAAATCCTTCCATTCTCCTCCCCCTCCCCCCCCCCCCCGCCCCCCCCCGCTATCTTTCCTCGGTTTTGTGTGTTATTGTATGTATATATATGATATTTATTTTAATATATATCTGGTTCCCCCTTTCTTCATCTCACAAACTGGCCCGAGGTTTTTCATTGCATAGAAAATAAAATTTTTAAGAGAGACTGAAGAACCCAACATAAGTCCTTTGTGGGCTCAACCTCTGGGATAACTGCATGATCGCTCTTGGCTTGTTCTGGCTCCTTCACCGCTGAGTTCCGGAAAGTCCTCCATTCGCTACCCTGCCCCCTCAATCCAACAAATCTGTCAATTTCCCGAAGCTCTCCCACTTGCTTTGTTGCAAAACCCGTAATGAAAGTTAACCCGACCTCCAGCCGAGTGGTTAGCCTTCTTTCAGTCTGTCCCGTCTCATCTCGTACTCGCCTGTGGTAAGGGGGTCTTGGTTTTCTTTTGATCTCCCAGGTCTACCTGCCAGACCTTCTGCCCTCTCCTCTCTTTCCGCAGAATCTCTCTCTCTCCTCTCTGTCTCTCTCTCTCTTTGTATACCCCTCTCTCCCTCCCCGACTCCGTCTCCCTCTCTCTCTCCCTCCATCTCTCTCTCTCTCTCTCTCTCTCTCTCTCCCTCTCTGTCTCTCTCTCTCTTTGTATACCCCTCTCTCCCTCCCCGACTCTGTCTCCCTCTCTCTCTCCCTCCATCTCTCTCTCTCTCTCTCCCTCTCTGTCTCTCTCTCTCTTTGTATACCCCTCTCTCCCTCCCCGACTCTGTCTCTCTCTCTCTCTGTCTTACTTTTTCTCTGTCTCTCCCTCCCTCTCTCTTTCTGTTTCTCTTTTGATCTCTCTCTCTCTCTTTCTGACCCCCACTGTCCCCCACTCTTCCTGTTTCTCTCCCTCTCTCCTCCATCTGTGTGTGTGTGTGTGTGTGTGTGTGTGTGTGTGTGTGTGTTTCTGACTCACTCTCTGTCTCCCCCCTCTCTCTCTCCCAATCTGACTCTTTCTTTCTCTCTGTCTCCTTCCCTCTCTCTCTTTCTCTCCCAGACTGTATCTCCTACTATTCCTTTGTGTGTGTGTGTGTGTCTCTCTCTCTCTCTCTGTCTCTTCCTCTCTGTCTCACTCTCTCTCTTTGTATACCCCTCTCTCCCTCCCCGACTCCGTCTCCCTCTCTCTCTCTGTCTCTCCCTCTATCTCTCTCTCTCTCTCCCTCTGTCTCTCTCTCTCTCTTTGTATACCCCTCTCTCCCTCCCCGACTCCGTCTCCCTCTCTCTCTCCCTCCATCTCTCTCTCTCTCTCCCTCTCTCTCTCTCTCTCTCTTTGTATACCCCTCTCTCCATCCCCGACTCTGTCTCCCTCTCTCTCCCTCCATCTCTCTCTCCCTCTCTCTCTCTGTCTCTCTCTCTCTTTGTATACCCCTCTCTCCCTCCCCGACTCCGTCTCCCTCTCTCTCTCTGTCTCTGCCTCTATCTCTCTCTCTCTCTCTCCTCTGTCTCTCTCTCTCTCTTTGTATACCCCTCTCTCCCTCCCCGACTCCGTCTCCCTCTCCTCTCTCCCCTCCATCTCTCTCTCTCTTTCTCTCCCTCTCTGTCTCTCTCTCTCTTTGTATACCCCTCTCTCCATCCCCGACTCTGTCTCCCTCTCTCTCCCTCCATCTCTCTCTCTCTCTGTCTCTGTCTCTCCCTCTCTGTCTGTCTCTCTCTCTTTGTATACCCCTCTCTCCCTCCCCGACTCTGTCTCCCTCTCTCTCCCTCCATCTCTCTCTCTCTGTCTCTGTCTCTCCCTCTCTGTCTGTCTCTCTCTCTTTGTATACCCCTCTCTCCCTCCCCGACTCCGTCTCCCTCTCTCTCTCCCTCCATCTCTCTCTCTCTCTCTCTCTCTCCCTCTCTCTCTCTCTCTCTCTCTTTGTATACCCCTCTCTCCCTCCCCGACTCCGTCTCCCTCTCTCTCTCCCTCCATCTCTCTCTCTCTGTCTCTGTCTCTCCCTCTCTGTCTGTCTCTCTCTTGTATACCCCTCTCTCCCTCCCCGACTCCGTCTCCCTCTCTCTCTCTGTCTCTCCCTCTATCTCTCTCTCTCTCTCTCTTTGTATACCCCTCTCTCCCTCCCCGACTCTGTCTCCCTCTCTCTCTCCCTCCATCTCTCTCTCTCTGTGACCCTCTCTGTCTTCCTGTCTCTCTCCCTTCCCCCCCTTTTTTCCCTCCCCCCCCCTCTCTCTCTCTCTCTCTCTCTGTCTCTCTCTGTCTCTCTCTGTCTCTCGGTGTACTGATGTAGAATTGCCGTCACAGGAACAGTCCACTCTTCTTGGCATGTGATACTGGCACCGTCCGTTCCTCTGTGTGTGTGTGTGTGTCTGTGTGTGTGTCTGTGTGTCTGTGTGTGTCCTTTGACTGTGGACTGACCTGGTGGTGCCAGTATTTCTTCTTCTTTTTTCTTTTTTTTTTCTTTTTTTTTTCTTCTTCTTTTGGGGGGAGTAGGGTGTGTGGGGGTGTGTGGGGGGGGGGGGGGGGGGGGGGGGGGGGGGGGGGGGGGGGGCGTGGCATACATTCGTTGTGCTTGTTGGCTGACGTCTTGTCCACAGTATGGTCGTGTGGGAAGAGGTGGGTGAGTGAGTGGGTGCAATTTTCTCTCTCTCTCTCTCTCTCTCTCTCTCTCTCTCTCTCTCTCTCTCTCTCTGTCAACTCTTGATGTGTTATGTGTGGTTCTCTACCCTTTCTGCCTCTCATCCCTCCCCCCTCCCCCACCCCCCACCCACACACCCCCAACACGCACACACACACACACACACACACACACACCTCAATCCACAGCGATCCCCCCACCCCCACCCCACCCCGCTCCCCTCACAAACACACCTTTTGTTGTTGTTGTTGTTGTTGTTGTCAAATTTGATGAATGGAATAAGCTCGGTAATCATTCGCGCGCGCGTGTGTGTGTGTGTGTGTGTGTGTGTGTTGGGGGGGCGGAGGGGGGGTGGTGTACTCGCGAGTGTGTGTGTTGATAACGTTCTCTTGTCTATGTTTGAGTTTGTTTGTCACAGTGATACACACACACACACACACACACACACACACGCACACGCGCGCGCGCACACACACACATACACACACAACAACACTACACACTCGCTTACGTCCTTCCCCCGCGGATAGACTCGCTTCCGAATCGATAATGATAATATGATATTCTCTCCCTATGCTGTTGCTCCCCCCCCCCCCGCCCCCCCACTTCCCTCTCCCCATCACTTCCCACCTCCCCCATACCACCCCCACTCCACCCCCCACCCCCCTCCCTGAGGGGTAGAAGTCCGCCCCCAAAACTGGTTGGCACCAA
>NC_134877.1:16516968-16519468 GCF_041734735.1 Babylonia areolata | reverse complement strand
CACACACACACACAGGCACAACACACACACACACCACACACACACCACACACACACACACAGGCACAACACACACACACACACACACACACACACACACACACACGCTCACACACACATACACACTCACACACTCTCTCTCTCTCTCTCACTCTCTGTCTCACTGTCTGTCTCTCTCTCTCTCACACACACACAAACACACTCTCTCTCTCTCTCTCTCTCTCTCTCTCTTTCTCACACACAAACACACACTCTCTCTCTCTTACACACACACACACACACACACACACACACACACACACACACACACACACACACACTGTGGGTGTGTGGGTGGGTGAGAGTCAGTTCCATGTGACGACGACGCATCCTTCATGTTGACGCCTTGTTGTGTGTGTCAGACAGGCAGACATCACAGCTTGTACAGCACATCACACACCGCCCCGAGTCCAAGAACTAGAAACCCGGTGCCAGTGTCGGCGGTGTAGTGTGTGGGTGGGTGGAAGGGTGGAGCGGTTTGAGTGTGTGTGTGTGTGGGGGGGGATGGTGGTGGTGGTGACCGTTTTGAGTTAGTGTGTGTGGGGCGGGTGTGGGGGTATGGGTGTATGTGTTCGGCCGCGCTCGCGTGCGTATATGAGTGTGTGTGATGTGTGTGTGTGTGGCTGTGGCTCTGTGTGTGGCTGTGGTTCTCTGTGTGTGTGTGTGTGTGTGTGTGTGTGTGCGCGCGCGCGCGTGTGTGGGTATACGGATACGGATAGTTTATTTAACAAAGGCCATGGCCTCTCATGAAGGGGGTACAGTGAATCAACATTCAAAATCGAAACCTTACAAATTATAAAAGTAAATGATAAGCTGCAAATGATAATCCACAAATTGGATAATGCACAACTAATAATAATTAACTACATAATACACTGCGAAACTTAAAAGCCTTATATAAGTAAACAGCAAACTGTTTTATAGTAGTTTCGTTAGTTGATGACATGAGCATGGCAAGTCGAAATAAATTAGTGTGTCTATAATATTTTTTGTGGAATCCACTCATGTCTAAGGTCATTCAAAGCAGGGCAACACAACACAAAGTGAAGTTCGGTTTCTTCAGCACGTCTGCATAAAGGACAACTAAGATCAGAGACACTGTGTGGGTGAGGTTGAGAGAGAGAGAGAGCGTGTGCGAGTATTTGCCCGCACTCGCGCGCGTGTATGAGTGTGTGTGTGTGTGTGTGTGTGTGTGTGTGGTGTGCTGTGCCTGTGTCTGTGCTCTCGCGCGCGAGTGTATATATATATATATATGTATGTATATATATATATATATATATATATATATATATATATATATATGTGTGTGTGTGTGTGTGTGTGTGTTATATCGGAGGGCAGGGTTAGGTGAATGGGAAGAAGAGCGCGATGCCTTTGTTCAACTCAACTGCTACATTATCGAACCACACGTAATGCCCATGATGCATGTCTCGGGCACTGAGGCGTGGCGACCCGACCACACTGTCCTGTTATTTTATTTCCCTTTTATATCGGCATGCGATGGTCTGCACAGAGAGAGAGAGAGAGGGAGGGAGAGACTGACAGGGGCAGACAGACAGACAGAGTGGAACAGGGCGAGGGAGAGAGAAAGGAAGGCAGACTAGAGACATGTGGAGACAGAGATAGATGGTGGGAACGATACGATAACGATAACGATTTTTTTATTCAGATAAAGGCCAAAGCCCCTTACTGAAGGGGGTGACATTAAAGAAAGATAAATAAGATTTTACATGACACACTATGCATCTTCAACACAAACCAACCAAAAAATATCTCTAACACAGATGTTCAACAACATTCACGTCGTAACTATTCTCAATCTCTTCAATGCCTCATATATATAAATGGCCAAGTTACACAGAGTAGACTCATGTCTTGACGTTATTAGCAAGTTAAATCTAAAGTTAGATGGATCTTTATAATACTTTTGGTTGGATTAGTTTTTGTCTGAGGTCACTCAAGGCAGGGCAACATAACACAAAATGTAGCTCGTCTTCCTTACCCAGATTACATAAACAAGTAAACACCGATTCCCTTAAATTTTCGTGTCTAAAACAATGAGTAGCAATATCAGAAACACCCAATCTAAATTTTGAACAGATTTATAAAATGTGCATTGATGGGGGGAAGGAAGAGAGAAAGAGAGAGACAGACAGAAGGAGCATGCAGCTCATGGAATATATCTCAGAAACGAAACCTTTGCAGAAGACAAGGTGGGACGAGGCGAGACCGGACAAGTTACGTCCTTTATTATTTAGCAGCGAACTATGCTTTTGCCGTATGTACATCCAGCCTAACAATGAATAGATTTCAATAAATGAATAAAGAAATGAATACAAATAAGGACAATTGCTTAGGAAAGGAGAAGTGGGGGGTGGGGGGGGGGGGGTGGCTGGATACTGGAGTTGAGGAAGGGGAGGGGGGGATAAGTTGGAGGGGGAGGTGGGGGAGAGAGGAGTGGC
>NC_134877.1:16509468-16511968 GCF_041734735.1 Babylonia areolata | reverse complement strand
AGTGAGAGGCAGAGTAAGGCAGAGGAATATCTGGTCACCAGTTGTTCGTACGCATGCATATTTATGGCTCATGAATATTCGTTCGTCTTATCTCTGGCCTCCGTCTGTCTGTCTTCACATTGGAGGGGTGAGAGAGAGAGGGAGGGGGGGGGGGGCTATAAAGGCGTACACGTTCCTTATAGTATTGAAGAAGCACGTACTTGTTTGGCATTGTGCCTGTTGATTGAATCGAAATCCCCCCTCCTCTCTCTCTCTCTCTCTCTCTCTCTCTCTCTCTCTCTCTCTCTCTATCTCTCTCTCTCTCTCTCTCTCCCTCTCCCCCCCCCCAACCCCCCAACCCCCTCAAAGCCCACCGATATCAGTAAGCAAGACAAGTTTGTTTCTTCCTTGTGTTGTCATAGTTGGGTCTTCGGCTGTTCCCCAACGTGTATATGTATGTATATTCTCCAGACGAAGATTCTGCATGATCTTCGTTATTCTTCTTCTGTCTTGGACTTTCGTGGGTTTTTTTTCAATGCTGTAAATGCACATCCACAAGTCGCCGTAGCAAGAATCGGTTAGGCATTTGGACTTCTGAGCCAGTGGTCTGTCCGTCACCAGTGATCAAGAGTACGAACCCCCCCCCCCCCCCCCCCCCCCCCCCGCCCCCCCGTCTCTCGGTATTACGTGGTGTTGCAGGGGATGGGGCCCTTCAGTTCGAATAATTTTGTATTTGTATATAAAAGTATTCGTATTTACATTTCCTTTTTTTTATCACAACAAATTTCTCTGTGTGAAATTCGGGCTGCTCTCCCCAGCACACTACAGCGCCACCCATTTTTTTGTATTTTTTCCTGCGTGCAGTTTTATTCGTTTTTCCTATCGAAGTGGATTTTTCAACAGAATTTTGCCAGGAACAACCCTTTTGTTATCGTGGGTTCTTTTACGTGCGCTAAGTGCATGCTGCATACGGGACCTCGGTTTATCGTCTCATCCGAATGACTAGACCACCACTCAAGGTTTAGTGGAAGGGGAGACAACATCGGCGGCTGAGCCGTGATTCGAACCAGCGCGCTCAGATTCTCTCACTTCCTAGGCGGACGCGTTACCTCTAGGCCATCACTCCACTTTCTCTCCCTCGTGCCGCCACCCAGGTGTGGTTGGAGAAAGTTAACTCAATCAACCCTGGGGAGTTTACAGCCTTTGCAGGCTTCTATGCCATATTGATGCGGGGGAGGGGGAGGGGGGGTCGCGTTGGGAGAGGGGGGATGCAGAAAATGAACACGCTTAATAGCTAAACAAACAAAAACAAAAAACAAAAAAAAGCGTAAGACGAGACAGAGCGTAAACCTGCCTGACAAGATGGCGTCGAGAGCCTTGTTGGCCAAAGGAGTGATTCAGCGCTTGTAGCTTTTAGAGGCGTTTGATTGGCTAGGAGCGGACCGGGAAAGACGGGTCGTCTTTTCACTGTTAACCGCGCGAAATTTGGCCAAGCAGAGCAAACCGATAGGCCTAGTTTGCATCAGTTTGACATGGTAAGTATATGTATCACCAAACATGGAGTATATAATACAAACTCCTCCTTTTTTCCCGAAATGGTGGCCATTGTGAATGTGTAGTTAGCTCCAGCCGGAAATGGCATTTCATTGGCTAGGAGACGGCGGACTGTTCGCGAAACGTTTTATCACTGAGTTGTTGCCGCGAAACTTTGGCCACTGAAGATGAGCAAACAGATACAGGTCTGGTTGGCATCAGTTTGACATGGTGCAGTATATAATACAAACTCCTTGTTTTTCTTCCCAGATGACATTTTGTATTTTGTATTTTGTATTCCTTTTTATCACAACAGATTTCTCTGTGTGAAATTCGGGCTGCTCTCCCCAGGGAGAGCGCGTCGCTACACTACAGCGCCACCCATTTTTTTGTATTTTTTCCTGCATGCAGTTTTATTTGTTTTTCCTGTCGAAGTGGATTTTTCTACAGAATTTTGCCAGGAACAACCCGTTTGTTGCCGTGGGTTCTTTTACGTGCGCTAAGTGCATGCTGCACACGGGACCTCGGTTTATCGTCTCATCCGAATGACTAGCGTCCAGACCACCACTCGAGGTCTAGTGGAGGGGGAGAAAATATCGGCGGCTGAGCCGTGCGCTAAGTGTCTCCATATCCGGACGTTCTATAGAAGTTAGCCCCCTTTGTTTGCGGTTTATATGCACACAGTTAAAATGGCGGGTGGAAGGGGTTGGGCCCTGCCCACTGAGCTGAATCCTATTGAGCCTCCATGGGCCCTGCCAGTGTCGGGCTCTAGTACTAATCCAGACACAGTGAAAATGAATTCACTGCCTCGATGTCCGTAAAAGGCTATTGGGGAGAGGAGGGAGAGTGGGGTAGGTGTTTTGTGGACAGTTTAATGCAAGACGGCCCAGTGTGGTACGTTACAATATACACAATTGAAATTGCTCTCCACAGGAGCCAGTTGCATTGCTCGGACGGAAGAGCAATGTATGGTCGTAACCCGCTACAA
>NC_134877.1:16486968-16504468 GCF_041734735.1 Babylonia areolata | reverse complement strand
CTCCACCTCCTCCTCCTCTTGCTCTTCCTCCTCCTCCTCCTCTTTCTCCTCCTCCACCTCCTTCTCCTCCTCCTCCTCCTTCTCCTCCTCCTCTTCTTCTTCCTCCTCTTCCTCCTCCTTCTCCTCCTTCCTCATCCACCTCCCCTTCCTCCTCCTTCTCCTCCTCTTCCTCCTTCTCCTCCTCTTCCTCCTCCTGCTCCTGCTCCTTCTCCTTCTTCTGCTTCTCCTCCTTCTTCTTGTTGCTCTTGGTGTTGTTGTTGTTGTTCTTCTTCTTCTTGGTGTTGTTGGTGTTCGTGTTTTTCTTCTTCATCATCTTCACCACCATCATCATCATCATCTTCTTCTTCTTACTAAAGCATTACTGTACTTTTCTATTCTGTATTCTGCTGTGCTGTATGGCTTTGTGCTGTACTGTGTTGTACTGTACGTTTATAACCCGGTACTGTACTGTGCTGTGTTGTGCTGTACTGTACTATGATGTGTTGTGCAGTACTTTGTTGTGACTGTACTGTAGAGAACTGTGCTGTGCTGTGCTGTGCTGTGCTGTGCTGTGCTGTGCTGTGCTGTGCTGTGCTGTACTATGATGTGTTGTGCAGTACTTTGTTGTGACTGTACTGTAGAGAGCTGTGCTGTGCTGTGCTGTGCTGTGCTGTGCTGTGCTGTGCTGTGCTGTACTATGATGTGTTGTGCAGTACTTTGTTGTGACTGTACTGTAGAGAGCTGTGCTGTGCTGTGCTGTGCTGTGCTGTGCTGTGCTGTGCTGTGCTGTACTATGATGTGTTGTGCAGTACTTTGTTGTGACTGTACTGTAGAGAGCTGTGCTGTGCTGTGCTGTGCTGTGCTGTGCTGTGCTGTGCTGTGCTGTACTATGATGTGTTGTGCAGTACTTTGTTGTGACTGTACTGTAGAGAGCTGTGCTGTGCTGTGCTGTGCTGTGCTGTGCTGTGCTGTGCTGTGCTGTACTATGATGTGTTGTGCAGTACTTTGTTGTGACTGTACTGTAGAGAGCTGTGCTGTGCTGTGCTGTGCTGTGCTGTGCTGTGCTGTGCTGTGCTGTACTATGATGTGTTGTGCAGTACTTTGTTGTGACTGTACTGTAGAGAGCTGTGCTGTGCTGTGCTGTGCTGTGCTGTGTTTTTTTCATGCCGGTAACGTCTCTCTTTCCTCTCCTCTCCCCTCTCTGCCCTTTCTTCTTTTGTCTGTCTCTCTCTGTCTCTGTCTCTCTCTCTCTCTGTCTCTCTCTCCCTCCTTCATCTCTCCACACACACACTCACACACACACACACACACACACACACACACACACACACCACCTCAAATTCCCCGCACCCCCACCCCCTCCTCACCATTCCTCCTTTCTCATCTTCATTCTATTCGTCCACTTATATTACCTGTGTTGTGCATCCTCCCCCCCTCTCTCTCTCTCTCTCTCTTTCACCTGGACCGCATCCGCTCCCCCCCCCTCCCTCGTCACCCCCTACTCACCACCGCCCCCCCCCCCCCCCACCCCCCTCAGCCCCCCCCCGCCCCCCCCCCAGCCTCACTTTCTCTCAGGATCCAAGATCGCCTGCTTTTCTTTTCCCCATCCTCTTTCGATTTGACTCGGGGTGTGTGTGTGTGTGGCTCTCTGTCTCTCTCTGTTTGTCTCTGTCTGTCTGTGTCTCGCTCGCTCGCTCTCTCTCTATGTCAAGTCAAAATGATCTTTATTGAGGGTAAAAGAATAAACGTGTGTGTGTGTGTGTGTGTGTGAATGAATGTGTGTATGTGTGTTTGTGCGTGGGTGGGTTTGAATTTTAAGTGTTCATGTGTGTACTACGTGCGTGTATGTGAGATTGTATGTGAGTGTGTTATTGCTCACGTTCGTGTGTGTGTGTGTGTGTGCGTGTGTGTGTGTGTGTGACATTGTTTTTATGCTTGCGTTTATGTGTGCTGTGTATGAGGTGCGTGGGTCCCCCCCTCTACCCCCCCACCCCCACCCCCTCCCCCCCGGGCCCTCCTTCCACACACACATGCACACTGTTGCCTGCTAAATAATCACTTCTATGTTTTGTATGTTGCGTTTGATAATCGGACATGCTTTTGGTGGTAAAGGCGCGAAATTGCTTCCACTCTCAAAAACTGTTACTTACACTGAGTACATAAGTGGGTAAAGTACGAACGAAAGAAAGAGAGAAAGGTTGTTTAGTGGAGATTGAGAGAGGAAGAGAGGGGGGAGAGAGATAGAGAGAGAGTGGGGATGGTAGAGATTCCAAACTAAAAATAATAATAATAATAATAATAACAAAGAACGTAAGTGGGTCAAAGTATGTGAACAAACCGTGAAAGAAAGAATGAAAGAAAGAAAGGTTGTTTTGGTGGATACAGAGGGTGGGGAGGGAGGGGGTAGGTGGAGAAAGAGAGGGAGGGATGGAAAGGGATGGGAGAGAGAGAGAGAGAGAGGATGGGGATGGAGGGCCTGGGGGGGGGGGGGAGGGAGGGCAGGACCCAAAACTTTATTTTAATAATCAACTTAACATTGATCACTCATTTCTTAATTAAAGGGCAGTTTGAACTGTGACTAGTCTTCACGTCACAGAGAGACAGAGAGAGACAGAGAGAGAGAGAGTTGGGGTCATGGCTGTACATCTTTGGCCTACCAGCGTTCCCGTACTTTTCGTTCCATCTCTTGCCCTGGGAGAGACCCTCGACCCAAGTCAAGGGCTCTCTCGCTCTCGCCCTCTCTCTCTCTCTTAACATCACTCTCAATTTAAGGCACTTCTTCTTCTTCTTCTGCGTTCACTCGTATGCACACGAGTGGGCGTTTTCGTGTATGACCGTTTTTACCCAGCCATGTAGGCAGCCATACTCCGTTTTCGGGGGTGTGCATGCTGGGTATGTTCTTGTTTCCATAACCCACCGAACGCTGACATGGATTACAGGATCTTTAACGTGCGTATTTTATCTTCAACTTGCATATACACACGAAGGGGGTTCAGGCACTAGCAGGTCTGCACATATGTTGACCTGGGAGATCGTAAAAATCTCCACCCTTTACCCACCAGGCGCCGTCACCGTGATTCGAACCCGGGACCCTCAGATTGACAGTCCAGTGCTTTAACCACTCGGCTACTGCGCCCGTCAAATTTAAGGCAGTGACTTGTTGTCTTCAAGACAGACATGAGGACAGACAAACAGACAGACAGACAGACAGAGAGCTGGGGTCATGGCTGTACCATCTCTTCAGCCGCAGCGTTCCCGTACTTTTCGCTCTATCTCTTGCCCTGGTAGAGAGAGACCCCTAGCTCGACCCATGTCAAGGGTTCTCTCGCCCTCTCTTTCCCCTCTGTCCCACTCTCTGTGCTTCTCTCTGTCTCGGTCTCTCTCTGTCTCTCTCTTTCGACCCACTGTCTCTCTCTCTCTCCATCCATTCTCTCTGATCCCCCCTCTCTCTCTTTCTGTGTGTGTGTGTGTGTTTGTGTGTCTCGACCCGACCCAAGTCAAGGTCTCTGTCTGTCTGTCTGTCTGTCTGTCTGTCTCTCTCTCTCTCTCTCTCTCTCTCTCTCTGTGCTTCTTTCAGTCTCCTCTCTCTCTCACACACACAGACACACACACACACACACACAGAGGCACACACACACACACACACACACACACACACACACACACACACACACACACACACACACACACACCCCTACACCCGCCCGCCTCCCACTCACTGCCGCATGCAGCCTTCATTTCTGTGTGCTACGAACTCGTTTCTGCTTCACTTCCACAGCATACAGCGCGTACGTGGGTAATAAGCCCGCGCGCCGATACCATCTGTGTGTGTGTGTGTGCGCGCGCGCGCGCGCGCGTGTGTGTGTGTACCTCCTTCACTTTCCACTTTCTCTCCAGCCCATCCATCCATCCATCCCAACTATCGTCCGCAGGCACAAGTTTCGTTTTCTCTGGGTCAGTCGTGACGCGAGAGGCCAGCTTATAATAAGAGAGGTGGAGTCAATAGAAGCACTGAGCTAATTATTGTACTGTTGAGCCCGATGGGGAGCAGAGAGAGGCACACATGCCTATTGCTGCTGTTAGCTGTTAGCTGCTGCTGTTTTGTGGCCCTCGCTGTGGTGTAGGTGTTGTCGCCTTCAAGATAATAAATATACCGATGTATACAGAATAGAATAGAAACAGCCAGCTAGCTCACAGTGTGTGTGCGTGTGTGTGTGCGGACTGACTGAGCAGAAGTGACAAAAACTGCTTAGCTAGCTGTGCACGCAGCAACAGCATCTTTTCTTTTCCGGAACAGAATCAGCAGGGTTTTTTTTTTTTTTTTGTTTGGTTTGTTTTTTTCCAGACTGCCTCCTCACACGCACACCTTCCCCACCGCCCGCCCTCCCACTCCTTTTTACCTGTGTGTGTGTGTGTCTCTCTCTCTCTCTTCACGGGGAGGAGGGGACTTACTGTTGTGCCCCCGTGTGCGCGCGGGCGTGTGTGTGTGTGTGTGTGTGCGTGAGAGAGAGAGGGGGGGGCAGAGAGAGAGAGAGAGAGAGGAGGTGTGTTCGTTCAGTCTTCTCGTCGGAGAAGCATCACGATTTGTAGGGAGAGGGGACGGACGGACGGACGGACGGCCACTCAGCGGCACACGGTACAGTGTTTTCGCCGGATCGGACTGCTGATCATCATCAGTCGACCATGATTTTCTGTTTCTGCTGATGCTGTTGTTGTTGGGTTTTTGGGTTTTTTTTTGTTGATGATGGGGATGATGGGGATGGTGGATTTCGGATTGGGTCACCATTAACACCACCACCACCACCACCACCACCACCACATCCACGCCTCTAAGTTGATTGATAGATTGTATACCCTTTTCTCACTCAAGTTCAGGTGTTCGGTCTGTGAATGTTAACGTTTGATTTTTTGTTTTTTTTTAAACTTGTCAGAAGGATGGATTGTCAACTCCAGCAACGAAGTTTCGAAGGTAAAGGTTTTTAAAAATTTCATCTTTTTTTTGTTTCTTCTTCTTTGTTTTGTTTGTTTTCTTGTTTTATGTTGTTAATTTTTTTTTTTCTGGGGTGTGTTTTTTGTTGTTGTTTGTTTTGTTGTTGTTGTTTTTTTGCTGTTGTTGTTGTTGTTTTGTTGTGTGTGTTTTTTTTTTTTGGGGGGGGGGGGTGTTGTTTTTGTTGTTGTGTTTTTTTGTTTTTTTTTTTTTGTTTGTTTGTTTGGTTGTTTTTTTTGGGGGGTGTATGTTTTGGAGGGAGGTTGCCGATTAGGAATACTGTTCGTTTTCACTATCGTCTTCTGTGGCGAGGCACCGCTGATTATAACAGTTACAGGCGTTTGCATGTGCAGTCAAACGGTATTTCAGTCGTGACGGAAATGCTTTGACAGTCGTCTTTCTGTTTGATGTTCTTGGTATGAAGTTTTCTGTTTTACTTTAGAGAACAACGTGTTGCTGAAAATGTACATGAAAGAAGGAGGGGAAAATACAAAAAAAACGAAATAGTCTTTTTAAGTGGAGGAAAACGTACGTAAAAGAAGAACGAAGGAGAAAAAAAAAAAAGGAAACAACTTTGTTCGTCAGTTAGTATGTATAATAGGGTTACCAGATTATTCACGTCTGCCTCTTGTTTGTCTCTTGTGTATAATGTTTAACTCACTCAGTACGGCCAGTCCCCTCTTCTCCTCTACACAGAATCCTCGGATGTCCAGTGGGTGTCTGAATGACCCAACCTTTAGCTTCCGTCGTCAGAACTGTGGTATTCTTTGTCAACATTCACCTCTTCAGTATAAGAGCGTTCCGCTTGCAATATTTTGATGATGGTAATTGGGCTGAAACGCTGTTAACGTCGTCTCTTTCGCCGTTCGTATGGAGAGAAGTTAAACCTCAGTTGTATAAGCCCCCACCCCCCCCCCCCCCCCCCCCCCCCCCCGCCACCCCCCACTTGTGCCCTAAGTTATTGCACCTACTGATTTCATTTACATGGTTTGTGGGTCCAGAGACGGAAAAACAAGCAAGTTGGTGGCACGTTTGTTTTAGTGACTGAATCCGCATCAGAATTGAACAATGTAACGTACAAAATAAGAGTCAGAATCCACTGAGAACGGGTTACAACGTCTACTAATGATATTATCGTTTCTCACATCCACAAGCATTGCCGGTAAAATAGCTTCCTGAACTAAGGATGCTAATATAGGACTTTAGAAAGTAGGATATTCTGAGCATGGACTCGGTGAAAAACGAAATGAAGGGCGGTAAAAAAAAAACCAAAACCAAAACAAGAGAGGCAAGGCCTTCAAGATTCACTTGTGATAAATTAAGTCCCCTAGCATTAATTACAGAGTAATTTCCCTTTTTTTACTAACTGCACCAAAACGTTTGCAAAATAAATAAAAATTCCATGCTAAGCAAAAGAAGTTCCTGTTTGAACAGAAAATGATAATAATGACTCCTCTTGTTGTTGTGTCAGAATAAGAGGTCAGAGTGCCAAGTTTAGAGAATACAAAAAAATATAAATATAACAGTAAAAAAAAAAAAAATAAATATAACAGTAAATGCAGTTTGCATATAATTAGGCTTCTTTTTTTTAAATTTTTTTGTGCCCATCCCAGAGGTGCAATAAGATGACTGGAAAGAACTGAATTTTTTCCTATTTTTATGCCAAATTTGGTTTCAACTGACAAAGTATTTGCAGAGAAAATGTCAATGTTAAAGTTTACCACGGACACACAGACACACACACACACACACACACACACACACACAGACAATCGAACACCGGGTTAAAACATAGACTCACTTTGTTTACACAAGTGAGTCAAAAACAACAAAACACCGTTAACTCGGGGCGTCAAGACTTGTACTTGACTGAGGGACGGTGATTGGTAACGGACAAAAATAAAACAGAATAGATAATAGAATAAAAGAGCCCCGCGTGCTAGCAATTCACTTATATATACAAATATACAAGAGCAGGGGGTGTTGTGGAGACGGAGAGAGAGAGGGGAGGGCGGAGGAGGAAGAGAGACAGAGTGACAAAGAAGAAGACAAATTTACTTTTAAAGATTTTACTAGAGTACTACGTAAGCTGTAGTGTGCTTTCTTTCTTTTTTTTCTTTCTTTTTTTCTTTTTCTTTTTTCCGTCTTTCTTCTGCTTTTTATCCAGTCCCCACCCAAAATATGGTCACAGCAACACATATCGTCTTTGAATTTTGAATGAGGGAGGGAAGGAGGGGGGGGGGTTGTTGTTGTTGTTTTGGGGTTGTTTGTTTTTCTTTGTTCGTTTGTTGTTGTTTGTTTTGTTTTTTTTTGACAATGACGAGAACGATTTTTCATGGTATGTTGTTGGCGTGAATGAGAGACGGGGGGGGGGGGGGGGGGGGGGTTGCCTGTCTTATAAGAATTCTTTGGAACTCAAGTTCTTTCGCTCGCTCACCCACCCACACACACACACACACACCCTTCGTTGTTCTCTTGCTCTCTCAAACAGGATACTACAGGGTTCACACACACAAAAAAGGGAGAAGATAATGACTGCTTGGGAACTTGTATAGTTTACTTCAGTCTTGGGGGGGCATGGTAAGATGATGCTGAGTTTTCAGAAGTCCAGCAGACCGCCTCTTGTCTGCCGCCAGTGTAAATGAGAGCATAGATCTCACGAAACCTTGGAGGTGCTTTTCTTGCACACTTGTGCGCTTCTATTCTTTTGAAACGAAAAACCACAACTGTCTCTCTTTTTTTTTTTTTTTTTTTTTTTTTTTTTTTCTTTTTTTTTCCTTCCTTCTTCTTTTTCTCTGTTCTTTTTCTTCACGGGTACAGATCCCCCATTTGATACCTTGACTCTACAGGCATAGATCCCCCCATTTGATACCTTGACTCTACAGGCATAGATTCCCCCATTTGATACCCTGTCTCTAAAGGCATAAAATCCCCATTTGATACCCTGTCTCAACATGCATAGAATCCCCATTTGATACCCTGTCTCTACATGCATAGAATCCCCATTTGATACCCTGTCTCTAAAGGCATAAAATCCCCATTTGATACACTCTCTCTACAGACACAGAATCCCCCCCAATTGATACCCTGTCTACAGGTATAGAATCCCCATTTGATACCCTGTCTACATGCATAGAATCCCCATTTCATACCCTGTCTCTAGAGGCAGAGAATCCCCATTTGATACACTCTCTACATGCATAGAATCCCCATTTGATACCCTGTCTCTACATGCATAGAATCCCCATTTGATACACTGTCTCTACAGGCATAGAATCCCCATTTGATACCCTGTCTCTACAGGCATAGAATCCCCATTTGATACCCTGTCTCTACAGGCATAGAATCCCCATTTGATACACTGTCTCAACAGGCATAGAATCCCCATTTGATACCCTGTCTCTACAGGCATAGAATCCCCATTTGATACCCTGTCTACATGCATAGAATCCCCATTTGATACCCAATCTCTTCAGGCATAGATCCCCCTTTTGATGATACCTTATCTCTTCAGGCACAGATCCCCCAGTTTGATGATGCCTTATCTCTTCACGCATAGATCCCCCGTTTGACGATGCCTTATCTCTTCAGGCATAGATCCCCCAGTTTGATGATACCTTATCTCTGCAGGTACAGATCCCTCATTTGACCCCCACCACCACCACCCCCCCAACCCACCCCCCTACCCCCTGTCTCCCCACCATTCGAACCCCTCCCTTTCTCTGAAGGCATATGATTTTAGACCAGAGAAACAGATCTCCCCGTGTTCCCCCCCCCCCCCCCTTTACAGGAGGACAGATGTCCGGTGGACAGTTTCCCCCCTCGCCATCTGTTGCACGTGCGGCCTGACAGACAATCAGACAGACAGACATGAACAGACCGACACACACACGGACAGACAGACAGACAGACATACGGACAGAGCGATGTGTACCGTGGCAGCTGGCTGGCTGTTCACGTGTGTTGTGTTGTGTTGTTGTTGTGGGCTGTCTAAGTCTCTACAGGCATAGATCCCCCATTTGATACCCTGTCTCTAAAGGCATAAAATCCCCATTTGATACCCTGTCTCAACATGCATAGAATCCCCATTTGATACCCTGTCTCTACAGGCATAGATCCCCCATTTGATACCCTGTCTCAACATGCATAGAATCCCCATTTGATACCCTGTCTACATGCATAGAATCCCCATTTGATACCCTGCCTACATGCATAGAATCCCCATTTGATACACTGTCTCTACAGGCATGGAATCCCCATTTGATACCCTGTCTCAACATGCATAGAATCCCCATTTGATACCCTGTCTCTACAGGCATAGAATCCCCATTTGATACCCTGTCTCTACATGCATAGAATCCCCATTTGATACCCAATCTCTTCAGGCATAGATCCCCCTTTTGATGATACCTTATCTCTTCAGGCATAGATCCCCCAGTTGACGATACCTTATCTCTTCAGGCATAGATCCCCCAGTTTGATGACACCTTATCTCTGCAGGTACAGATCCCTCATTTGACCCCCACCACCCCCCCCACCCCCAACCCCCCACCCCTACCCCCTGTCTCCCCACCATTCGAACCCCTCCCTTTCTCTGAAGGCATATGATTTTAGACCAGAGAAACAGATCTCCCCGTCTTCCCCCCCCCCCCCCCTTACAGGAGGACAGATGTCCGGTGGAGAGTTTTCCCCCCTCGCCATCTGTTGCACGTGCGGCCTGACAGACAATCAGACAGACAGACATGAACAGACCGACACACACACGGACAGACAAGACAGACATACGGACAGAGCGATGTGTACCGTGGCAGCTGGCTGGCTGTTCACGTGTGTTGTGTTGTGTTGTTGTTGTGGGCTGTCTAAGTCTCTACAGGCATAGATCCCCCATTTGATACCCTGTCTCTAAAGGCATAAAATCCCCATTTGATACCCTGCCTACATGCATAGAATCCCCATTTGATACACTGTCTCTACAGGCATGGAATCCCCATTTGATACCCTGTCTCAACATGCATAGAATCCCCATTTGATACCCTGCCTCTACAGGCATAGAATCCCCATTTGATACCCTGTCTCTACAGGCATAGAATCCCCATTTGATACCCTGTCTATATGCATAGAATCCCCATTTGATACCCTGTTTCTGCAGGTAAAGATCCCCCCATTTGACGATACCCAATCTCTTCAGGCATAGATCCCCCATTTGATGATACCTTATCTCTTCAGGCATAGATCCCCCAATTTGATGATACCTTATCTCTTCAGGCATAGATCCCCCAGTTTGATGATACCTTATCTCTGCAGGTACAGATCCCTCATTTGACCCCCACCCCCCCCCCCCCCCAACCCACCCCCCTACCCCCTGTCTCCCCACCATTCGAACCCCTCCCTTTCTCTGAAGGCATATGATTTTAGACCAGAGAAACAGATCTCCCCGTGTTCCCCCCCCCCCTTTACAGGAGGACAGATGTCCGGTGGACAGTTTCCCCCTCGCCATCTGTTGCACGTGCGGCCTGACAGACAATCAGACAGACAGACATGAACAGACCGACACACACACGGACAGACAGACAGACAGACATACGGACAGAGCGATGTGTACCGTGGCAGCTGGCTGGCTGTTCACGTGTGTTGTGTTGTGTTGTTGTTGTGGGCTGTCTAAGTCTCTACAGGCATAGATCCCCCATTTGATACCCTGTCTCTAAAGGCATAAAATCCCCATTTGATACCCTGTCTCAACATGCATAGAATCCCCATTTGATACCCTGTCTCTACATGCATAGAATCCCCATTTGATACCCTGTCTACATGCATAGAATCCCAATTTGATACCCTGTCTGTACAGGCATAGAATCCCCATTTGATACACTCTCTCTACAGACATAGAATCCCCCCAATTGATACCCTGTCTACAGGCATAGAATCCCCATTTGATACCCTGTCTACAGGTATAGAATCACCATTTGATACCCTGTCTACATGCATAGAATCCCCATTTCATACCCTGTCTCTAGAGGCAGAGAATCCCCATTTGATACACTCTCTGCATGCATAGAATCCCCATTTGATACACTGTCTCTACATGCATAGAATCCCCATTTGATACACTGTCTCTACAGGCATGGAATCCCCATTTGATATCCTGTCTCTACAGGCATAGAATCCCCATTTGATACCCTGTCTACATGCATAGAATCCCCATTTGATACCCCGTTTCTGCAGGTAAAGATCCCCCATTTGACGATACCCAATCTCTTCAGGCATAGATCCCCCAATTTGATGATACCTTATCTCTTCAGGCATAGATCCCCCAGTTTGATGATACCTTATCTCTGCAGGTACAGATCCCTCATTTGACCCCCACCCCCAACCCCCCACCCCTACCCCCTGTCTCCCCACCATTCGAACCCCTCCCTTTCTCTGAAGGCATATGATTTTAGACCAGAGAAACAGATCTCCCCGTGTCCCCCCCCCCCCCCCCCCCCTTACAGGAGGACGGATGTCCGGTGGAGAGTTTCCCCCCTCGCCATCTGTTGCACGTGCGGCCTGACAGACAATCAGACAGACAGACATGAACAGACCGACACACACACGGACAGACAAGACAGACAGACATACGTACAGAGCGATGTGTACCGTGGCAGCTGGCTGGCTGTTCACGTGTGTTGTGTTGTGTTGTTGTTGTGGGCTGTCTAAGTCTCTACAGGCATAGATCCCCCATTTGATACCCTGTCTCTAAAGGCATAAAATCCCCATTTGATACCCTGTCTCAACATGCATAGAATCCCCATTTGATACCCTGTCTCTACAGGCATAGATCCCCCATTTGATACCCTGTCTCAACATGCATAGAATCCCCATTTGATACCCTGTCTACATGCATAGAATCCCCATTTGATACCCTGCCTACATGCATAGAATCCCCATTTGATACACTGTCTCTACAGGCATGGAATCCCCATTTGATACCCTGTCTCAACATGCATAGAATCCCCATTTGATACCCTGTCTCTACAGGCATAGAATCCCCATTTGATACCCTGTCTCTACATGCATAGAATCCCCATTTGATACCCAATCTCTTCAGGCATAGATCCCCCTTTTGATGATACCTTATCTCTTCAGGCACAGATCCCCCAGTTTGATGATGCCTTATCTCTTCACGCATAGATCCCCCGTTTGACGATGCCTTATCTCTTCAGGCATAGATCCCCCAGTTTGATGATACCTTATCTCTGCAGGTACAGATCCCTCATTTGACCCCCACCACCACCACCACCCCAACCCACCCCCCTACCCCCTGTCTCCCCACCATTCGATCCCCTCCCTTTCACTGAAGGCATATGATTTTAGACCAGAGAAACAGATCTCCCCGTGTTCCCCCCCCCCCCCCCCCCCCCTTACAGGAGGACAGATGTCCGGTGGAGAGTTTCCCCCCTCGCCATCTGTTGCACGTGCGGCCTGACAGACAATCAGACAGACAGACATGAGCAGACCGACACACACACACGGACAGACAAGACAGACATACGGCCAGAGCGATGTATACCGTGGCAGCTGGCTGGCTGTTCACGTGTGTTGTGTTGTGTTGTTGTTGTGGGCTGTCTAAGTCTCTACAGGCATAGATCCCCCATTTGATACCCTGTCTCTAAAGGCATAAAATCCCCATTTGATACCCTGTCTCAACATGCATAGAATCCCCATTTGATACCCTGTCTCTACATGCATAGAATCCCCATTTGATACCCTGTCTACATGCATAGAATCCCCATTTGATACACTGTCTCTACAGGCATGGAATCCCCATTTGATACCCTGTCTCTACAGGCATGGAATCCCCATTTGATACCCTGTCTCTACATGCATAGAATCCCCATTTGATACCCTGTTTCTGCAGGTAAAGATCCCCCCATTTGACGATACCCAATCTCTTCAGGCATAGATCCCCCAATTGATGATACCCTATCTCTTCAGGCATAGATCCCCCAGTTGACGATACCCAATCTCTTCAGGCATAGATCCCCCATTTGATGATACCTTATCTCTTCAGGCATAGATCCCCCATCTCTTCAGGCATAGATCCCCCAATTTGATACCGTATCTCTGCAGGTACAGATCCCTCATTTGACCCCCACAACCCCCCCCCCACCCCCCCAACCCACCCCCCTACCCCCTGTCTCCCCACCATTCGAACCCCTCCCTTTCTCTGAAGGCATATGATTTTAGACCAGAGAAACAGATCTCCCCGTGTTCCCCCCCCCCCCCTTACAGGAGGACAGATGTCCGGTGGAGAGTTTCCCCCCTCGCCATCTGTTGCACGTGCGGCCTGACAGACAATCAGACAGACAGACATGAACAGACCGACACACACACGGACAGACAGACAGACATACGGACAGAGCGATGTATACCGTGGCAGCTGTCTGGCTGTTCACGTGTGTTGTTGTTGTGTTGTTGTTGTGGGCTGTCTAAGTCTCTACAGGCATAGATCCCCCATTTGATACCCTGTCTCTAAAGGCATAAAATCCCCATTTGATACCCTGTCTCAACATGCATAGAATCCCCATTTGATACCCTGTCTCTTCATGCATAGAATTCCCATTTGATACCCTGTCTACATGCATAGAATCCCCGTTTGATACACTGTCTCTACAGGCATGGAATCCCCATTTGATACCCTGTCTCTACAGGCATAGAATCCCCATTTGATACACTGTCTCTACAGGCATAGAATCCCCATTTGATACCCTGTCTCTACAGGCATAGAATCCCCATTTGATACCCTGTCTACATGCATAGAATCCCCATTTGATACCCTGTTTCTGCAGGTAAAGATCCCCCATTTGACGATACCCAATCTCTTCAGGCATAGATCTCTTCAGGCATAGATCCCCCAGTTGACGATACCCAATCTCTTCAGGCATAGATCCCCCAGTTGACGATACCCAATCTCTTCAGACATAGATCCCCCAGTTGACGATACCCAATCTCTTCAGGCATAGATCCCCCATTTGATGATACCTTATCTCTTCAGGCATAGATCCCCCATCTCTTCAGGCATAGATCCCCCAATTTGATGACACCTTATCTCTGCAGGTACAGATCCCTCATTTCACCCCCACGCCCCGACCCCAACCCACCCCTACCCCCTGTCTCCCCACCATTCGAACCCCTCCCTTTCTCTGAAGGCATATGATGTTAGACCAGAGAAACAGATCTCCCCGTGTTCCCCCCCCTTTACAGGAGGACAGATGTCCGGTGGAGAGTTTCCCCCCTCGCCATCTGTTGCACGTGCGGCCTGACAATCAGACAGACAGACATGAACAGACCGACACACACACGGACAGACAGACAGACAGACATACGGACAGAGCGATGTGTACCGTGGCAGCTGGCTGGCTGTTCACGTGTGTTGTGTTGTGTTGTGTTGTTGTTGTGGGCTGTCTAAGTCTGCCGCATGCAGCATCTGTGTGTCTGCTGCTGCTGCTGCTGCTGCTGCTGCTGTTACTGTTGCTGCTGCAGCTGGCAGATGATTAATGGCTGTCATGCTTAGTGGAGGGTCAGATCGGTAATGGCGCCCCTTCCAATTACTGTGTGCTGGTGCCTGTGTGGGCTGTTTAATTCGTTTCCTTCGGCCTACTCTCTCTCTCTCTCTCTCTCTCTCTCTCTCTCTCCCCAGTCCGTCTGTCTAGCCCCCCCACCACTCTTCACCACACACCCCCACACAACCCCTCCAGACCTTCCACGGACGCACGCACGCACGCACAGACAGACACATATACACACACATGCGCGCACACGCATACACACACACACACATACACACACACGCGCGCACACATGCATACACACACACACACACACCAGGCACGCACACATATACACAGGCACGCGCGCGCGCACGCACACACACACACACACACACACACACACACACACACACATATATATATATATATATATATATATATATATATATATATATGTATATACATACATACATACTTGCACGCATACACACACACACACACACACACACACACACACACACACACACACACACACACTCACACTCACACCTTATTTTTCTGCCACGTCACATCGCGTCCGTTCGGTCTTTTCTCTCTCTCTCTCTCTCTCTCTCTCTCTCTCTCTCTCTCTCTTGCATGTATACACATAGTATACACAAGCGCGCACGCGCAGAAGAGAGAGAGAGAGTGTGTGTGTGTGTTATATGTGTGCATGTGCAACTGTAACACGAGGGAGAAAAAAAAACAACTATATACATCTTTTTACACTGTAAGGACGAGAGATAGAGAGAGAGGAGGGTGGGGGAGTGGTGGAGATGTATACAATACCGAAAGCACGAAAGCAGTCAGGAAAAGAAAGAAGAATAAAGAACACTGTCTGCAAGGAAAGAAAAAGAAATGAGCGGAAGTCTCCTTCCGTGTATATATGACTGCTGACAGTAACAAAGGCGAGGAGGGCTGTGGTGTGTGGGATGTGAGACGTCATGGATGGAGCCATACAGTACAGTGAGCAGAGAACCTGTACACCACACGGTTCTCCTCCATCTGCTCTGCTCTCTTGGCAGTGTGTCTGGCTCCTTGTGCACAACTGTTATACTCTCCGGTACGGCTGGTAATCGTTTGGTTGGCTGCTGTTTTTTTTGTTGCTGCTGTTGCAGGCCTCTGCACATCTCCCACCCAACCCTTCCTCCATCCCTCCCTCCCTCAACCTTAACCCCTTCATTCCTGCAGAACGCTCAGAAGTTGACGTAAGCTTACAGTTAGGGCCAGCAGCAAAAGTGAAAGCTGTGTGGTGAGTCGTTTCTCCATTACGGACCAAGTATTGTTCTAATGTCAAGTGTACATGCTTTAGTAACCTGACAATTGAGCATATAATTTTTCACTGTAGCTTGATGAAGCCTTTTGTACACGAAAGTGTGTCTTCACAAGTGACTGAGAACGTTGATGTTTTGACTTTTTGCATTCATTATCAGTTGTTTCGCTTGTCAGTTTAACGACTTCTCTTTTACGAAGTTCTTAAGTAATTTCCTGTAACTGTATTTAGAGGGGTTTTTTTTTCTTCCAAATTTCACCCACATTTTTACCCTCATTTGCCCAGTTTCCCCCAACCCTCCATTCATCCACATCTCCCACCCCTTCTAACCGATAATACTCGGATGTATTCATAAATACTTTAACAAAATGTCTTCAATCACCGATATGTGTGACGGGACATTAAACAAAAAATTCCTCCTCGTTTCTCCACTACAATCAGAATTCATTTACAGCTCGGTCTTTCGTGAAGGACTTTTAAGTCTCTCAAACTGGGAGGCAAGATTGCACTGGTTCTCAGTGCTGCAGCCTTGGGGGCTAGTTGGCCTTTGGGGACTATTCCAACTCCCAACAGTTCTAAAAACCCTCTTGGCCGGCCGAGAAAGTGGGAATGTAACTTGGGCAAGACACACTCTACTTTTGTTTTTTTTATCAAATTCTACAGCCCAAATAGTCGGGACAGCATTTGCCCCCTCTGCTGTTTCGATGGTCATTGTCGGACACGGCTGACTATCACTATCATACATGCTGACGAGCACAGTGCTTCTCACAGCGCTTTGACAGTAGAAAGGACGCATAGTAGTAACTGCCTTTCACACTCATGCCCTACTGGTATTTTATTCAACCAAGGTTCAGCTTTCTGGGGTTAAACCGTTCCTCCGAGGGCCTAAAAGGGGATTTTCTCCCTCCGAGCTCCCCTACCCCACCCCCACCTCTCTGTCTCTGTCTCTCTCTCTCTCTCTGTCTCTCTCTCTCTCTCTCTCACCTGTGAGTGGGTTCACACGGGTCATCGTTATCATGCGTGTGTACTCCTTCCAGCTTGTGGCACTTAATGAAGGAAACGTGGGCCTGTCTCCTTTCTTTCTTGCTTTCTTTTCCTACCTACTTTTTTTTATCTCGCACACTATATGCATGCATGCATGCAAAGCTACTGTCTGGACGGCTTTCTTTCCTTTCTTTCTGTCTTTCGTTTTCTTTTTCTATACCCCCTTCCCCTTCTATCTCGCCCTTCTTTTGCTGCTTTATTATCCTGCACCTCTTCTTCCCCTCCCCCTTCTATTTCACCCTTCTTTTGCTGCTTTATTATCCTGCACCTCTTCTTCCCCTCCCCCTTCTATTTCACCCTTCTTTTGCTGTTAATTATCCTGCATCTCTTCTTCCCCTCCCCCTTCTATCTCGCCCTTCTTTTGTTGCTTTATTATCCTGCACCTCTTCTTCCCCTCCCCCTTCTATCTCGCCCTTCTTTTCCTGCTTTATTATCCTGCATCTCTTCTTCCCCTCCCCCTTCTATCTCGCCCTTCTTTTGTTGCTTTATTATCCTGCATCTCTTCTTCCCCTCCCCCTTCTATCTCGCCCTTCTTTTCCTGCTTTATTATCCTGCACCTCTTCTTTCCCTCCCCCTTCTATCTCGCCCTTCTTTTCCTGCTTTATTATCCTGCACCTCTTCTTTCCCTCCCCCTTCTATCTTCCCCTT
>NC_134877.1:16466968-16479468 GCF_041734735.1 Babylonia areolata | reverse complement strand
CATAGGTGATGCGATTCGGTTTGTACAGAAATTAATGAATACTTATCATCATAACTACACAAAGTGTTAGAGCCACGAGCTGCATATGATAGAGCCGTTAGCACGGGGTTCAGTCAGTGTAAGCAGCAGCAGACATCTAAAACACCACTGTGCATCACTCCCCAGGTACATACACCTCCTTCAACAAGCTCGGCTACTGCCTTCAGGTCGTTTTAGCAGCCGTGTGTTGGTTGGTAGCCTTGCTGCTAGCATAGCAGTGGCAAGTTGTGAAGGAGAAAACGAAAGAAGACGATGATACCTGCATTCCTCCCTTATCTCCCCCCTCCCCCCCCCTCCCCTCTTCTCCCTTCTCCCTTCTACCGCCCCTTTCCTTCCTTCCTTCCTTCCTCTTGCCCCATCATTTCCGATAGGACCAGCCCTGGCGGCTAAATATAGATAGGGGGCCTACCTCTGCCCGGGCCCTTTACTTTCAGGGTTCATTCACCACTGGAATTTCAGGATGGAAGAAGAAGACATGGACTGTTGTGTTTTCAGTTGTTGAAGGAAGGAGGGTGTGTGTGTGCGTGTTGCTGTTCTTTTTAGTCCCCCACCCCACCCCTCCTGTGCCTATATACCTTGGGTCAACACAGGCTCTTTGCCCCCTCCCTGCTCAGGACAGTCTGTCTTTGGCTGGAAGTGGAGTTCTTCTGACTGACACAGCTGGTCGGAAACGGAACTAAACGAGTCCGATGATACCCCCTCATCAGTACTATACAGGCAGTTCTAGCAGGCTCTTTGAATAGACTGACTGACTGATTGATTGGCCTTTACTTTCCCTTAATTCTAATTCTGTCCGGTCAGTGTGGTGGAGGTGGAGGTGGTGGTGATATCAAAGAGCTGGTACGGAGCATGTACTTAACCATTTCTGTGGTCTCTTTGTTGATCCTTCTGGGTCTGTGTTTTGTAGTGTAGTGTTGTGGATGGTTTGGACAAGACGTGCGGGGAAAAAAAAGTTGATGGCCTCCTCTTCCTCAGGAATGTGGCCATTACTGTTTATGTACATACATATTTCCACACTTCTCGGGGGACATAGGGGATGGAGGGGTTTTTTTGTGTTTTTGTTTTTTTTGTTTTGTTTTTAAGTGTTTCGGGGTGCTGGTCTGAGTTTTGTAGCTTTGTGCGGATGGTGGATAGTGGTGGAAGAGGCTGTGCCAAAAAAAAAATGACGTTGTAGTAGTGGTCTCTTTCTCAAAGAATGTATAGCTCCCGCTTCTGCAGACATACAGTCATACATACTTCTATATATGATGATTATACTCTTCAGGGACAAGGGGAAAGGAGTGTGAGTTTTATGAGCGCTTCAGTCGTGGTGCTGGCCAGTGTTTTGTAGTGTGGATGGTGTAGGCAAGACGAGCACAAAAAAAAAAACCCAAAAAAAAAACAAAAATGCTGGTGGTCTTTTCAGCTGGAATGTAGCTCGCTTCCTGCACACAGAATACATACATTCCCACAAACTGGTGGTGTCCAGACAAGATTTTTTTTTTTTTTTTTTTTTTTTTCCCGTTCTGTCTGGGTGGTGTTTTTACGAGGTGGACACGGGAAGATGGTGAGTTGGCTTTGTTGTTGTCGTTAAGTTGGACGGGAGGGTGGGGGAGGGAGGGGGTTGTGTCGTTGCTGGTTGTTTTGATTGTTGTAGACCCAATGAGTTTTTTGTGGCCATTGTGTAGGGGTGGGTGGTGGAGGGTGGAGGGAGGGGGTGTCTATGCTGCAACACAAAAAAGTACATAGTACCGTGCGTAATGATGATAGTGGTGATAAGAAGAAGAAAACATTTATGAAGTATGGCTTACGAAATCTCTCAAAGCGCTTCACATTAACACGTCAGTCAGACAGAAGAGAGCACACACACACACACACACACACACACACACACACACACAAGCACACACGCGGGCGAGCGGGCGTGCGCAAATACACACCGACACAATGCACAAACCCGCCCGTGTGGGTGATGCCAGGATAACTGCACCAAAAAGACAGGTTACACAGTAGTAGCTGTACAGGTTGTTTTGGGGGGGAGGGCATGTCTGCAGGTATGTCGTTAGTCGTGGTGTTGATATATAGTGCTATGTGTGTTGTCTGGGTAGCAGCTTTTCCTGGGGGTTCATAATTTCGAGGAAGGATGTCTTGATTAATGTGTCGTATGTGTTGTGGGGGGGAGGGTGGTCGTAAGAAAACGAAGAGAGAGTTGAAGAGATGGAATGAGAGAGGGAAAGAGGGAGGGGGACGACGACAAATCGGAACGAGCGAGTGGTGAGAGTGGGGGGCGGGGGTGGGGGTGGGTGGGAGGGGGGTGGGGGGCGTATAGTGATATTTAAAAAAATAAACCATTCAAAATGCATGCCAGCAACTGTTTTAGACCATATATATCAATCGGATTTTGTTTCGTTACCTCTTTACAAATTTGTTTACAAATTCCTCTCTCTCTCTCTCTCTCTCTCTCTCTCTCTCTCTCTCTCTCTCTCTCCCTCTCTCTCTCTCGACTCTCATACTCATTAATCAATTATAAACTTAGTATGAGTTCTATGAATGGGTACAAAGGCATAGACAAAAGGAAGGGTTACATTTGGATGATCAGTTTCGGAACAATGTATTTTTCTGATGTGTTTTATGTTTTATATGTACTTTGTTATGTGTTCGTATTGATATGATATGTGTAGATGTCACATGCTTAAATAAATAATGTACGGATTATAATGTGTGCTTTGTTTCCTGTGTACTGTTCAAACCTTGGAGACGAATGACGGGGGGAAAAGGCACAGTACCCGCCTGCCACGTGGACATTTTAAAGCAAATGACAAAGTACCAAAGTGCCGCTTATCCCTTAGTAGTTTAGTTTACTTTGATTATGTTTCGCCTTTCTGTTCTATTGTGTTTGTATTGCACCATTTTTTTTATTTTTTATCTGATTTGTACCTACTGTGTCACTAGAGCTTCACAGCTAATGACATTATAAACAGTTCAGTGTTCAGTCTCTCTCTCTCTCTCTCTCTCTCTCTCTCTCTCTCTCTCTCTTCTCTCTTTCTCTCTCTCCCTCAACCTCTCCTTCCCTCCCTCTCTCTCTCTCTCTCTCTTAACAGAAACAAAAATAATTTTTGGCAAAAAACGAAACAACATCAGCAACCAACTTCCATCTCCATACACAACAACAGCATGGAGAGGAGAGGAAACTGGAAATCATCGTCTTTTAGTTGCGTGTGTCTGGAACCGAGCAGGGTGTGATGATAAAGGAAGCTGGTGGCGCGTAGAGAGTGGTGTGGTGTGGTGTGGTGTGGTGTGGTGCATGCTGGAATAGCAGGCAGGAAAAAGAGGTCCAGACTTTTTTGCAGGCACTTTTTCCCAAAGAGAGATATAGACCAGAGAGAGGGAAGGTGAGAAAGAGGATGAGGAGAAAGAGAGAGGTGTATAAAAAAAGGGGATGGGGGGGAAAAAGGAGAGGGGGTTGGGAAGAAGCAAAGAGGGAGATAGAGAGGGAGAAACACACACAGACAGAGAGAGTGAGATAGAGATTCGAGGAAAGGGAAGAAAATGGAAAGGGTTAGAAAGAAACAACGAGGGAGGTAGAGAGATATACAAAACAGAGACCGAGAGTTTTCAGCTGTTCAGAACGCATGCCGGCGACTGTTTTGTTCAAACCTTTTTTTTCCAATCCGATTTTGTTTTGTTACCCTTTACGTATTTTGTTTGATTTACTTACTCTCTCTCTCTCTCTGTCTCTCACGGTCTGTCTGTCTGTCTGTCTCTCTCTGTGTCTCTCTCTCTCCCCCCCCCCTCTCTCTCTCTCCCTCTCTCTCTCTGTCTGTCTCACTCTCTCACCCTCTCTCTCTCCCGCCCTCTCTGTCTGTCTCTCTGTCTCTCTCTCTCTCTCAGTCTCTTTCCCTCTCTCTCTCTGTCTCTCTCTCAATCTCTCTCTCTCTCTCTCTCTCTCCCTCCCTCTCTTTCTTCCTCTCGGTTACAGAAAACTTACACAAAACCAGCCAACCAACCAAAAACAAAACAAAAAGAACAGCAACCAAGCACCAGCTCTTCATCCCGTACGGCCACTGCAACACAAGGAGTAGAGAGGAAACTGGAAATTATCTTCTTCTGTGTTTTTTTTTTCTTTCTTTCTTACTTTTGTCTGGAACCGAAGTGGAAGTGATAAACAGTAAGTAGGCTGGCGGCCTGTAGAGTGGTGTGGTGTGGTGTGGTGCATGCTGTCTTTTTACTTGCAGGAGCAACAGGGAATAGAAAAGAAGTCCAGACTTTTTTTTTTTTTTTTGCAGGCACTTATGTCAGAGAGATAGTGGCCCTGCATTACCTGTCTGTCTGGCTGTGCCGACTGCTGTTGGGCATTCCTTTCCTCCTGCTCCTCTCAGGAGCCAGACTTTGCATCAAAGAGCCTGCTGCAGGTTTATAGGGGCTCCTGCTTTGCTTTGCTTTGCGTGTTACTGCTTGCCTTTGAATTCGGAAGCTGTTGCGTTGCGTTGGTGGAGGGGAGATGAGTGGGTGGTTGTCTGGGTTGGGGGGGGGAGGGGGGGGGGGGTACGGTGACTCCCTTTGTGGTTCGGGTTTTTGTTGTTTGTTTTTTTATTCCTTCTTCTTTCCTTTTTTTTACTAAACCGGGAGCGAGGGGTGGATGGTTATTTTGAGGATTGAGGGGGTCAATTTCTTGTACCACTCAACGGTAACGCGGGAAGATTGTGTGTGTGTGTGTGTGTGTGTGTGTGTGTGTGCCAAAGTAAATAAATGTGTGAGTTTAAAATATGAAATAGATTAAACGAATAAATGGATAGATATTTCGATGGGATTCATATGTTTTTTTCAATCCACTTTAGGCACCTTGTCTAACCGTCTTGACCGTGCGTGTATGTGTATCTGTCTGTCCGTGAGATTGTGCGCTATCCGTGCATCCATCCATCCTTCTGTCCATCCTTCCATTCGTCGTTAAGGTCGGTTGACGTTGTATGTCTGGTTGTATTTTTACGTCTGTGAAACTGAGCGCGTTTTTAAGAGGGTGCTGCATTGAATGAGATTAATTCATTTCATTCATTTTGCCCATCGCTCCTGGTGGAGCATAGGCCATCGACGACCCATCGCCATCGCACTCTGTTCTGGGCTGTTCTGGCCATTCCAGTCCAGTTGGTCCCTTGCTGCTTCAGCTCTGCCTCGGTATCTCGCCCCCAGCTGTTGCGAGGCCGGCCTCTCTTCCTCTTTCCCTGCGGGTTCCAGGTCAGGGCTTGGCGTGTGGTGCTGGACGCTGGCTTCCTGAGGGTGTGTCCGATCCAGCCCCACTTCCTCCGCAGTATCTGCTTGGCCACTGGTTCCTGTCCCGCTCGCTCCCACAGATGCTTCGTTTCGGATCTTCTCCTGCCGTCGGATCTTGTAGATGCGCCTCAGACAGGTGTTGAAGAATGTCTGAATCTTCTGCTGCATCGTCTGTGAGATGCCGGGGCAGAATCGATCAGGCGTTGGCCTCAGGATCTAGTGTCCGTCCACCAGTGATGACGGTTCGAGGCCCCCCGTTTTTGGCGTGGTGTTGTGTGTCCTTGGGGAAAGGAACTCAAGATTTTCAATACTGTCCTCAGGTGTGAATGGTTCGTGTAAGATTAAAGCGGCGGAAGGAGATGATTCGGGCCCCGCCTCCCTGTGCCGAGCCAAAGACACAGTGGGTTTCGATTCACTACCCTGATGGTTAGAAAAATTATTTTTTTTTTTTTAATTTAAAAAAAAAAAAAACCTATCGTCATTGAGAAAGTGTAGTTCAGACTGTAATGTTCGACCCGAACGTGTGTGTGTGTGTGTGTGTTTTGGGGGTGGGGGTTGTTTTTTGTTTTGTTTTTTGTGTTGTTTTTTTTCCTTTCTTTCTTTTTTTCTTTGACGATTCCCCATTTCAGCCCAATGATGTGGCACTAATGGAAGGGAAGAGGTGGAAGAGAGGGCTGCTGTAATGCAGCTGGTCATTAATTAATGAAGGTATTGAGGAGCCAGCCGTTGGCCTCCTTGTACGCCTTCCTGTATATACCCTGTAATCCTGTAATCCTCAGCAGCTGACGCACTTACCTGGCCCCCTCCTGCCCGTTCCTCCTTCCCGCTCCTCTCCGAACTCACGCAAAGGCCAAGGATGGCCGTTATACATTACAATTATAGGTGGTGGGCAGCTGGCAAAGATACAAGAGGGAGGAAGGGGGAGGGGCAAAAAGTGAGAGGGGTGTTAGGCCGGGGGAGGGGGCGTGGGGGGTCGGGGGGGGGGGGGGGGAGCGGAAAAATGAAACGGTTTGCGTGTGTTGTATATCTCTCTCTCTCTCAAATTCACCTGTGCTGTTGTTGTTAATCAAACCAGAGCTATTATTACAAGATGCTTCGGATGAATCCGTGTCTTGAATCATACAAGAGCTGTTATAACAAGATGCTTCGGATGAATCCGTGTCTTGAATCATACAAGAGCTGTTATAACAAGATGCTTCGGATGAATCCGTGTCTTGCTGTGTGTCTTTTTTTTTCTTTTTTTTTAATAAATACGAAAGCTTCGACAAACTCACCAAATTTCCTTCCCCGTGGCTGTTAATTATTTATACAGGAGCTACTAACTACCATCGACCTGTGCATTCTAAACGTCCTTCTCAAATGCTTGTACAACCCGATATTTTGAGGGTGAGTGGTTTGTTTGGAGGTGGGTAGGGGGGGGAGAGAGAGAGAGAGAGAAGGCGAGCAAGCTGTAATATTATAAACATCTCTGCCACCTTTGGGGTTACGGTCACTGGGTCATGTATGTAAACTTGCATGATGGATTTGTGTATGACACAAGAGGTCAAGAGCGGATGGGAGGTGGAGGGGAGAGATAGTTCTTGTTGGGAAAGTGGGTGGTTTAGTGGGTGGGGAGAGGGGGGGACGAGGGGGGGGGGGCGTCACGTTGGAGCAGGGAAGCGGGGGTAAAAATAGTTGGGGTTTTTGTGGTGGTGGGGTTCCCCCCCCCCTCCCCCACCCCAACCGGTGGGATTTGATTATTGTGAATGGTTCAGAGGAAGGTCATAGAATGGTGCTGGTTTGGAACATGTGGGCTGTTGCATATTCGTTGTCTGTCTGTCTGTCTGTCTGTCTCTCTCTCTCTCTCTCTGTCTTTCTGATTTCTCATCTCTCAGAACTAGTTCTCTCTCTCTCTCGCTCTCTGGAGCCGTGGCAGCATCCGAATGGAAGAATACGTGTTGGCATCAGTACATAAGTTCTGGGCTAATGCCAGAAGTTATGGCATGCACTGGTGTGAAAATACCGGGTTTTATATTTTAGATAAGGTGCAGACAGCAGAAACAACAACAACACCAACAACAACAACAACAAAACCAGTTAAAAAAAAACACGTTTGGATTTCCGAACCAGTAATCAGCTCTAGCGATCAGCTTTCCCATTGGTTGACTTGCCGAAAACACACTTGCAGCGATGTAAAAAAAATAAAATAAAATAAAGATAATAAAAGAAATAACACACACACACACACACACACACACACACACACACACTTGAGTTTTGTTTAGTTTGCTTGTTGTACGTAACTGAATCATTCTCGCCTGTGTTGGAGAACAAGCATTTAGACATCGTACATCGTACAAGCGAGCTGGTAATTGCTTATTTAAATAAGCCTGTTGTGTGTGACGGCGTGTGTTGTCCATCCTCTAATATTCTAGTCCCTAAATAATAGTACCAGAATAAAAAATAAAAGTTAATTTAAAAAGCAGCCCCGAAAATTCCCTCTTTTTTTTGTCCTAAAAGTGTGTATGAACCAAATTTGAATTAAATTTTTTTTTTTTTTAAGCAGCCCCCAAAATGCCCCTTATTTTTGTTTGGCCCTTCACTCACTCAGTACGGCCAGTCCTCTCTTCTTCTCTACACAGACCCCTCGGATGCCCAGTGGGTGCCTGAATGATCCAACCTTTAGCTTCCGTCGTCAGAATAGTGGTATTCTTTGTCAACATTCACCTCTTGAGTATAAGAGCCTTCCGCTTGCAATATTTTGATGGTGATAATTGGGGTGAAACGCTGTTAACGTCGTCTCTTTCGCCGTTCGTATGGAGAGAGTTAAAAGTGTGTGTGAACTCTGTCTTTGCAGGACCTGGACTCGAGTGAGACAGGGACGGTCCGCCGACGTGCCAAGACGATCGTGACCCCCAAGATGGCCATGGAGAGCTTCCGACTGTCCTTTCTCAATGACGGTCAGTATCATGGTACGTTGGGGTCATTTTGCCGCCAGGTCACTCGCGTGCGTGCATGATGCATGCATGCTCACATACACGCGTATGCACGCATTCATACACGTACGCAAGCACGTATGCACACGCATACACACGCGCGCGCGCGCACATGTACGCAAGCACATACGCACGCACTCACACACACACACACACACACACGCGCGCGCACACACACACACACACACACACACACACACACACACACACACACACACACACACACACACACACACACACACACACACACACACACACACACACACACACACACACACACATCACGTTTTGGGGGGAGAGGGAGGATACTAAAGGGCAGACACACAGATTCTCTCTCTCTCTCTCTCTCTCTCTCTCTCTCTCTCTCTCTCTCATTAGACGACTTTGTTCTTTCTACTTCTTCTTCTTCTTTTGTGTGTGTGTGTGTGCGCGCAACATACTAAATCAGTACGTGGGAACTTAGCTCACTGAAGGGAAGAAGAAAAGAAAAGAAAAAGGAGAAACTAGCCAGCCCTGACTTGGGTTTGACCTTATCCTTTGGAGATGTCCACCTTGCCCACCTGCCCCTCACATCAAGGCTTGTGGTATTATTATTATTATTATTGATTTGCACTGCGAGGCCCGGAAGGCGATTTCTCCCAGCTGAGTGAATGACATTAATATGCCCCCTTGTGTCCTTTTGGCATTGGAGTAGGTTGGGGGGAAGGCGTTAGGGTGAGTGGGCGCGGGTGTGTGTGGGGAGGGGGGGGGGGGGCAGGGGGGGGGGGGGGGGCGTGAAGATGGTGTATGTCCCTGTCTCTTTCTAAATGTCGTTCGTCTCTCCCCACCCCCACCCCCCCACCCCTTATAGTCGCAGACAAAATGAACGCCTGACTGCAGATTTTTTTTTTTTCTTCTTTTTTTTCTGGCATGATGACTGCACGTATATTAGTGTAACGACTGAATTTGTGATGTAATTAAGTACATTTAACCCTCAGCATTGAGTCGAAAACCACTGAAAACGGGGGTTACAACATCTACTACTAGTAAAAAAAAAAAAAAAATTAAATCGCTTCAACCATGCATGGAAAAAATGCCATTGAAATAATTCCCTGAATATAGGAAAACTAAAAATAGGAAATTATCTCCAGCTTTCTGTCACCCTCACCACACCACCTATCAGCATGTCTTGCCCAGCGATCGAGCGGCTGATCCATACTTAACCCATGAATGGGGGGGGTGTTCGTTAGAGGGAGGGTCTGGAATGTGATGATGTGAGAGGAAGGAATGGTGGGGTGGTGGTGGAGAGGTAGGTGGAGGATGAGGAGAATTGGAGGGGAGGAAGGTCGGGGGGGGGGGGGGGGGAGTTGAGAGGAGCGATGGTGGCTATGGGAGAGGAGGGTCATTCACATGTCAGGAGCAGTTGGGTTGGTTTGTTTGTTTGTTTTTGTCTTTTTATTTTTTTTTATTTTTTTTACTCACTTGTGTAAACAAAGTGAGTCTATGTTTTAACCCGGTGTAGTGTTCGGTTGTCAGTGTGTGTGTTTGTGTGTCTGTGTGTCCGTGGTAAACTTTAACATTGATATTTTCTCTGCAAATACTTTGTCAGTTGACACCAAATTAGGCATAAAAATAGGAAAAATTCAGTTCTTTCCAGTCACCTTGTTTAAAACAATATTCCACCTCTGGGATGGGCACACACAAAAAATGAAGCCTAATTATATGCAAACTGCATTCACTATTATATTTATATTTTTTTTGTATTCTCTAAACTTGGCACTTTGATCTGATATTCTGACACAACAACAAGAGGAGTCATTATTATCATTTTTTGTTCAAACAGGAACTTCTTTTGCTAAGCATGGAAGTTTTATTTATTTTGCAAACGTTTTGGTGCAGATAGTAAAAAAGGGAAATTACTCTGTAATTAATGCTAGGGGACTTAATTTGCTTTGAACTGATCTTTCTCATCTTAAACATTACATTTTGAAATTATACTCAGTACATAAAAAGCTGGTGTATTTTACTCTCAGTGTACAGGGCTTTCACTGTGTTCATTCGCCCAAGTGGTCTTTTTCGGAAAATACTAAAATCAATACGACGAGTGGACTTTACAGATCTGTTGGCTGAGCCCTGAAAGTCATGGGCAAAAATCAATTGCGTACACATATTTATACACATTCAAAGTGCGTGCTCGTATTCTTCGCGAATGACGCCATTTTGTTTCAAGTTGTTGACCCGCCCGTTCAATCCTATATTCAATGGACAATACACGATAACATGTGATGGAAAGTTGGAGAAGGAGACCGTTAAATATTTATTCAGAGAAAAATTTGTGAACGCCTCATCACTTACTGGATTATGCCCCAAACTGCCATAAAAATATCCACAGAATCAGTTGGAATTCACAGTTAAAAATTGTAAACCATGTGAGTTAACACCCTTGAACTGATCACGATGAAACGAAAACATTTCCAGTCTTGACTTTTCTCAAAATGAAGTCCTTTTCACTTCTTACGACGTTTAGAAGTACTTGTACTTGGCTCTACATGTTATTAGTTTAACAAAATACTAAATTTTCATATCAACTTTAAAACTATAAAACTAGAATGAACAGAAAAGAGAAATTGAATCGACCGTGTCGTACTACATTCCCGGTGGGTGTAACTAAACTTGTACATCTATCTAGATCTAGAGAAAACGGCTAAGTGTTGTAGTGTGATTGCGGCGATAGCCATTAAAAAGATTTTTTTTTTTCTTCTCCCGTAAAGATTTTTTGAATGCCCAAGATACACCAGAATAATATAATTTAAACAGCGTTCTCACTGCGAATACCGCAGTTGATTTATCGCCCTTTAAAAAAGTAAGTTCAAATGTTAAATTTTAGAACGTCAGTTAAGGAGCCACGAAAGTGTAATGGATAAGGCAGTTTCTTTTCACCGGAACACGCGGGGTTCGAATCTGGTTAGGACTTTTTTTTTTCTTTTTCTTTTTTAAACGCGAAGCTTTATAATAACAAATACAGAACACATTTTAACGATTAGATTTTTTATTTTTTTTAAGTGTATCACAAGTGAGTCTTGAAGGCCTTGCCTCTCTTGTTTTCAGAGTATTGTGAGTTTGTTTGTGTGTGTGTGTGTGTGTGTGTGTGTGTTGAGAAACAGACTGACGCGCGAAAAGACATGCAGACAGACATGTACACAGAGAAGATTCCCTCAGACCAGTTGTTTTCAGAAGCATCCCGTGTCGGTCACAGAGTTTAGAATCACACGAATCCCTTGTCAGCTGAAGAGAGATGGGGAGGATGAGGTTCCCAAACTCCCTATCAGTTTCTGGCTGTTGGATGGATGTCTGCGAGAGCGGCGCCAGGATTGCCTCTTGAACCCCCTCCACCCTCTACCCCCACACATCCCTCCCAGTCCCCCCCTTCTCTTCCCAATCTAGTTATTCCATTTTGAAGATGCTGTCTGACATTTTTCGAAGAGGGAGGAGAAAAGACGCAGCTGAAATTGCTTCGCAGTGGAACAGATGTTTTAAATATTTCCAAGACCGTAAATATAGCAGAAGGGTGTGTTCTTAGCGATGGAAGTCGGAACCGTTTTCTCAAAAGACTGTTTCTGAAGCTGAATAGATACAAGTTCTGCGAGATGTAAAGAAATACACCCGCATTAATTTAAAAAAAAAAAAAGCAGACAAAAAATATATAACAATCACAGATCAGTCGCCAAATTTATATAAAACAAAAAGTAAAGTGTTATGTTTTTGGTGTGTTCACCTTGCAAATGGCGATGAGAAGAAGAAAGGAGGTCTCTTTTTCTGTGGCAGATTTGCCTCTTAATTTAATGGGAGTGTAAACGATAACGATCAACGTGCTTTTCTTGAGATAACCCTCCTTCAAGCGTTTCTGACACAAAGTCCAGCAATCGACAGCGTCTTTATACAGAATCGATGTTATGGCCCTGTTCACATTGTAGACCAAATCCAAAGAAACAAAATTTATTGTCTGGACAGAGCGCCGATAATTTTCATTGACACCGAACCGGGTTAACACATATTTAGATATTTATATTCTACACGTTAATAAGCGGAGCATGGAGTATATCCACTTTGTGCATTGCGTAAAGTATCAACAAAATTGTACTTACGAACTAAATGATCCCGTGCTGCCTTCGTAAATTCACCTTTGCAGTCGATATAATACCGATTTCATTCTTTATGATATGTCATGAATGGTAGGAAACTGGAAAACATTCATAAAAG